>NC_052136.2:5233838-5844249 GCF_016086655.4 Lepeophtheirus salmonis
GGCTAAATTTTTTTCTTTAAAGATATCATTTCAATTATGTGTTATACTTATATATCATTGCTATGTTTTAAACTATATCAATAATCCACAAATACTATTTTTTTTATCTTTAAAACCTCATAACTCATATTTGGATTAAGTTACGGTTCAAAAAGATTAAATCGGAAAAAAACTACTATTAATGATACTACATACCAAATTTGATCCAAATCGATTTTCGTGTGATTTAAAAAAATGTAATTAGACATATATGCTTATCTATATATCGATTAAGATATGTGAAATTATGTTTGCATGAGTATAAAATACTTTATTTCATATACGCACGTAAAAATAAAGTATGATGGTGTGAAATTATGTTTGCATGAGTATAAAATACTTTTATTTCATATACGCATGTAAATATAACGTAGAATAGTGCAAAATTACATGTGTCTTAAGAATAATACAAAATAATGCTGCGAGAAAACTGTGTTATAAGAAAATATATACTTCAATGGAAATATAAATTGCTTCCTGTCATGTCAACCCCAATTCCTTAGTTCTAATTTACATAAGAAATAGTAAAACTAAGATTTCATGTGATTATGAATTCAAATGATTATGGTTCAAATTTGACATTTCGTTATACCTTCGTTATTACCTTTTTAAGGTACAGTTTTTGTGAAAAATGCAGTGAATTCGTCGTTTTTTTTATTACAAAAATGAATAACTTAGTACTTAATTAACGTATCATAAAGGACATACAAATTAGATGAATACAAATTTCAAGGAATCAGATTGAAAGTTTAATAGACAAAAATGAAAAAATTGAGGAGTTAATTTGTAAGATAAAAATTATAAATGTGTTGGAAGAAGTATGTTTGAAGAAAAATATTTTTAAATCCTCAATTTGAAAAATTTGATCATTTTTGCCTCAAAAAATGATCGACTATAATTTTCAAATATATAATGTATGGATAATTAAACATTTGTAATAAAATTTAGCTAATTACTATCAATAAAAAAAATCAACTTGTAACGGAAAGCTCAAAATTTTTTTATACATTAAAGAACAATAAAATTTTTTTTTTTAGAAATGACATAAGGAGTCTAATTTAAATAAAAAATACTGATTATGCGTTAACCTATTAGACGTTACAGGGTTAAAAGATAGTATTGTATTCAAGAATTACTTGAACTCGGAAAAAAACTCATTTTTTTCTAAAATCGACTATTTAATAGACCCAAAGTATGATTTAGAAAACTAGACTAAACTCTAATAATCAAAACTCAAAATACTCGAGTATATATATGCAAATATTTTCTTCAGTTGTTTCTACATTTTTATTGAGTAACTCATTATACATTTCAGTGGCATATTTTGGGGGAAAGCTATACTGGATATGGTATCCAGTATTTTGTTGCTTTAATTGTTTAACTTAGATTGAATTGATTCAATCATATAATATTTTTCTTCGTATTATGTTATTACTCAAATTTAATTTGACTCAATTTTCAAAAACTCAAACTGGATAGCCATAAATCAAATCAAAATCTAATTAAAAATTTGAGTCGATTTATATATAAGATATGGTGGTTGGATAATTATTCATTTATTCTGTTTTAGTGTCATAGAATTACTACAAACGCTAGGTTTTTATTTAACAGCATTTCCTTTTAAAAATAATATATTATTCACAATATACGAGAAAAGAAACGAGTTTAGCTCAATTGTACAGAGGAAATGACTTGAGATTGATGTTCCTTTTGTTGTGTCCATGTACCGTTTCATTCAACAAAGTCAAAAAAGTATGTATAATAAAACTCAAAGAATGTTATTTCAATGCTTTTGGTTATACCAGACGATAGTTGTTGTTTTGCCTAATGCTGTTGATTCTTTGGAAAATAATTTATCGTTTGTTGGTAAGTAAAATATAAAGCGTTTTTACATCTTTGACAAAAATAAATACAGAATATAGGAAAATAATATGTACAGAGAAAAAATCTGGAATCTATATAATACAGCAGAATGGACATTTGCTGGAGAGAAAACCTCCTCCCCCTAAAATCTTTTTAACTAAAAATGGTCTATTATGCGTATTTAAATTTTTGTTACTTTGAACTTGACCTCTACAATCTGTTATCCAGCATTTCCTTGGAATAAACATCAACATTAACTTTTTGTAGGTGGGAAGTACACACAATCTTGAGGGGTGAGTCCTTTTCTAGACTAACAAACTGTATTTTTTTTTCTCTAAAACTCATATATTAGCTTGTACTAATTATTAAAACCTTTTTATTTTGTGAAAATAAAAGGATTTGTCATTAATTTACAAGTAATTTGGAATTAACTGATTAGTCATAGAGTGAAAAATTCTTGCCAATAGCAAACCTTTGAACATTGTAAAAAATTATGGTAATATTGTTTGAGTTTGAATAAGAATACGTCCTACTACGGCTGACTTTTTATCATAGCTATTAATGTTATTATAAAACTACTTGTTAAGTTATCAATTATTATTCCAATATTAATATTGAACTGCATGTAAAGTATAAAATTTAGAGTTCTTTATGATGATTTGGATAAAAAGCATTCGGATAAATGGATCTGCATACATTTATTCTTCGCCTACCTAGGAGCTCATATTATAGCCATGTGATAGATATCAAATTTACATGATTTTGTATCTACTGTCCGACTTCATGTATTGTTCAAGGGATCTCACATCTTCGTACCTCACTCGATGGATATAATCTCCTGTAATGTAAGATAAAATAACAAAGACAGATTATTCGGATGAAAGATCCAGAGAGAGTTCTCATCCATCATCAACAGCTCATTCATTGAATGAGTTTTGTTGTCAACAATTTCCTAGACTAACCTTCTGAAATCTGAGATGTAAAATATCTTCTTTTCCTTTTGATGTTTAGAATCGAAAATTCAGAGCTTATTGCATAACATACCCCACCTCCCCTATAATAATTTTTGGAATTGATAAAGAACACATTTTACAAATCTTATATATTCATTTTTTGTATAGAAAAGACAACAATTACTTTAAATAAATGTTTAACATACGATATTCCCTATACTTACTTTTCAAGTGTATGTTCGAAATAAATACTACTCAAGTAGGGTTTATTGGAAAAGACTAAGAATAAATTATTTATTTTTATGAAACCTTAAGCATATTTGAAAATAATAGGTGAAGTCAAAAGTTCTGAGTGTTTTTATTTTAATTTGACAATAAAATTAACATAGTTAGAATAATCCAATTTAGATCAAATCTGCTCCGTTTTGTTTAATGACTTTTGTCCATTTTGAAGGCAATTTCATAATTCTTGCGATAGAAGAAGTTTTTTCTCCCAATTGGTAAAAAAAATAAATCCCTGGACCAGCTTATGTTTACAATCCTCTCTTGAGTTCAGCATTGTACCATCAATAAAATTTTAAAAATTTGATAATCCCTTGACATATTGCAAAAAAACGCTCAGAAATTTTTACTTCACCGATAGTTGTAACAGCTGTTGAATATATTCTGAAGGATATGAAATAAATTCTCGGAGTTTTAAACATATAGTCAAACACCAATACTACTCGGATAATTTAAAGATATCTGTGAGGCTATTGTGGAGAATGCAGGAAATATGTTGTAATTCCAAATACACCTAGAAAACCCTTTGGTCGAATGATCAACTTACGACCTTTCTACTGATAGTCGATTTTATTGATACTGAAACAAATACATTTTTCAACCCCCTCGCCTCTTCATTGTTTTAATTATAAATGATGGGTAGTAATATTTAGAAGGATTTGCATTAGGGGGGGACAAAAGGAAATAGAAGAAAGAAATGATATCTTACACGCCCCAATTTGTTTTTTTTTTTTCAATTTATAACTTGTAGAATGTATTTAAATTTCACTCTATGTATGAGTATTCATGAAAAATTTGGACATTTTTCAATTTTGTAACTTATCAATTTTTTTGATTAAAATGTTTGTTTTTTTCAGATTGGAATATAGAGAGTGTAATGAACAGGATATTTACAAATGGCATATATTGCTCTATATAAAAAATCATCTCTTTACTATATGTATATAAAAAAGACTGTAAAAAATAAAAAAATAAAATGATGGGTAGAATTTCCTCAAAAAACATATGACAAATGGATTTCGACGTTCTGGGTGCAGGGCGTACTATCATTTGACTAATTCTCACAAATCAAAACACAACACTTTTCAGAGAAACATTTCTCCAAGAATCGAAAAATTCTTGAAAATCAGATTTTGATCCAAAGTAATATTGTAAATATATTCACAGTTAACAACTTTGAATTTAAAATCTTATCCCTTTATGACCCAATGTGCCAAATTTTGCACATTTGGAAAATTACTTATAAATCAAATAACTGTGAAATGCTTCTGTTCGAAATGTATCATACCAGTTTGGTACACGTTTGGAACAACACTGACACTGTGTATTGTGCAAAAAAAAAACGCGTGGTATTTCAGTTACATCTAAACATTAATCGGTGTGCACGAGGTTTTGATTGCTTTTCATCTGCTCTAGCAATTTCGTCCTAGAAATCTTTTGAGATATGACCTCATGTAATCATTATTTTAAGTATTATCGACTAATAAATACATATTATAACATTTTGCATTTGAATGTCCAATGTGACATTTTTCACCATATAATTAGGTATATATGGCTCTATGCCTAATGTACCAAATTTGGGACATATCAATTAAATACACGTTTGTATCAAAATATTTTACTTTTATTCTAAATATGGGCTAGTTATACATAGTTATACTTTATATTTGGGACAAAAATTTAAAAATCTTATTCCGTGTCATACAGAGTTATTGGTCATTTTGAAACAAAAATTATATGCTAATACACTTCAATATGGAAGGTCAAAACCTCATGGAAAGATATATGAAGCTTGTAGAACCATTATGAGAATAGATGTTTGCTTTCAATAGAATGAGTTTGTGTAGAAAAAAAAATAACAACTTAATTCCAGATAAAACAAGGAAGAAGCTATTCTTTAATATGTTTCGGATGAATTGTGTCGTCATTAACACCTCGTTTTATATGTTTGTTTTTTCAATTGTCTTCAAGTTACTATGCTTGTAAAACTGAGCTACATTAATGTAAATGAATTCATTAATGGGGGTTCTATTATTGCCATGACCGTGTTTATCTTTGGACAATATTAAGGAAAAAAAAGTCTTGATAAAAACACTTACATGGAATGATTGTTGAATGTCTTAACACTAAATTATTTCTAGTATAACATTTGGTGTTACAAAACTATTATCTTAAAAAGTTTGTTATTTATCCACCATAAGATACAGTGCATTATCCTTTTAAAATTTAGACAGAAGGGATTTGTGGATAAATATATCGGATTTTTTTAAATGAAATAAGTATTTACTGAAGAAAAAAATCATGTCGATAAATAACAATTTTTGTTAAAGCTATCAAAATACTAAGAGATAAATTAAGATTTTCAAAAAAAATAACCTGTAATATTAGACGATAATATTGTGACTCAAAACATTCAGCTTTCAAACTTATATCTGTATGAAGCAATGACGTCACTGCATTTTTAATTTTGCCTAAATATTTGGTGTAAAGGTAAGTTTCTACACCGATCCAATATGATCACGTCACGACTTGTATGTAATTAATTGACCATTTATTTTAACCCTTTTCCTTTTCAAATTTAAAAAGTTTTTTGATTAAAATTGTTTTTTGTTTAGTGAGAAAAAATGCCAGGAAAATAAAAATTAGAAGCCCGTTAGTGTCTATCGTGCTTCGAAAGCTTAATTTATCAAGGCATTTTAACTTGTACAAACTAAAGGGAAGAGTCGAAAAAGTTCTAAATAAGAAAAATTGTGACATAAATTATTAAGGGCTATTAAAAAAAAATGTTCATAAGCAGAGGATTGGGGGAGGTTTTTTAGAAATTGTGAAAACAATCTATGATAATGTACGAACTTACATTATGTGTACCAAATCCAAACATTGAACAAGTGGGGCAAAGAATGCAAATACTTGCATACATGGCCCATAGGTCAATTTTTTCAATGTGGTATGGTCATCTTTTGTCATGCCTCATTTTAGGGTTGGCTTTTTGTTGAGAAAAATTACAGTTATATTCCCTTCACTCTCTAAAAAAGTAACATCCCTAGTTATCATTGTTCTAATTGATGATCAAAGTTGTGTGAACGGGTGAATTTAAATTTAGTACATGTTTTAATATTTTTTTTTCTTTTTTACTGTCTTACTACTTTTTCTTTAGAGCTGTGGTTCTCAATTGAACTCAATGTTCGATACTCGGGCAGTTCTACAGAAGGAAATTATACATTATGCATATGTACTTCAAAGTAAATCTATAGTGTAGATGAAATAATTGTAATATTATATACGACGGTACTTTTAATTAATAACGCATCCTTTCATATGACAACAAACATAAAAAGTAATAAACTCTGATGGTTTGCTAATTCTTCCAAACTATTGGATTATTACTCAGTGATTGTTTTAACAACCGGCAATTCCAGTTCAACTAATTAATTTTCATAATAGTTATAAAAAGAAAATAAGCCAGAAACATCGAAAGCTGACAATGAATACACGGTATATACTTGTGCTATGGAAGTAATGCCATAGAGAGGAAATACTTAAAGTACTTAAGCTTAAACAAATCAAGGGTTTTTTGTAAAGCTCAAATTTAATTGACGAAAATAATAAAAAGATATAGTCATTTATACATACAAGATCGCATCAGATCTTTTTGTATAAATGTTATCACCTTATATTATATATATTATTATCTTTTTTTGTTCATAGAGGCGTTTTATACCAGACTTCCTTTTCACTTCACAAGAATGTTTTAAAATATTTTGTTCTAAACATTCAATTGTTTACATATGTTGTTACTTTTTTTTTCTCGTAACACTCAATGTTCTTTTTGTTATTGAATGGAATTTAATCCATTATACCCGCTCTGCATCCATTAGAAAGCTAACCCACAAATGTAAATCAAGCATCTTACTAATACAATAGAATACTGGGAATTAATATTCTTGTCAACCTTCTATCATAGCCTAAATTTCTGTTTTAATCAACTAAACCTTGCTCCTCGTTAATCTTAATATATATAATTAAATACTACTGTGTAAGTTCATTAATAACCTACACTATAATAAACCAGCTATTAATTGTAAGGGGTAAATTAACCAAAAAAATAAATGATACTTTATTCATTAATATATGGACATCTTCCTATCTAGGAAACGAAATAATATTATAAATAAAGATTGGGTATTTATCTTTAATCTATGTCTAATCTTATATCTTAGTATTGTGCGGATATATAGTTAGATAATAAAGTATATTCACGAATATAAGGTGTAAAATAAAATTATGTAAATAGTGTGGATATACTTACCTAGAATGGTGACAAACAAATTACTTTTTTAACAGTGGGTTACCTCGCTAACACAAAAATATACACTTTATTTTCGTGAAAGTTGTCCCTTGCCTCACTTGATACGTAATGACTTTTAATTCATTTTGATAAATAAAGGAAAAAAAAGGTGTTATTTCCGAAAAAAACAAAAATACCCTTTCTTATTGATCTGTCGTCGTGTACATACAGGGTCGTTCAGGTAAATCCGGAATATATTTAATTTTATCCTGAACAATAAGGAAATCATATTACTCGATTCATTCAATTTTAGAGATAGATGAGGAGTATAATCTTTTAAGAGAGTACTTATACATAAGAGAAAACCCCAGAAATATTGGAGTCATAATAACTCGTACTTCTGAAACTGACCGTGAAGTCATCTATTGGGACGTCGATTAACGTTATTCCCAAAAAGTGCCAAGTAAGTCGTGCAACAGTCTTTAGGGCCATAAACACTGACCTGACCTCTTCTACAAAAGACATATCCTAAAAAAACAAAATAAAGGCCACCCGGGCTGACCATGGAAGAAAATTGCTGAACGATTTGAATTCCCATGGTAACAGAATCATACTTTATTCGGATGAGAAATAATGTACAATTTACAGATCTCACAACATCCAGAACGACAGATAGTTGACCAAAGAGAGAGCTAATTTCTAGTCATGTCTTTAAAATCAAGTTTTTGGCCAGTATCATGACCCTTGGGATCATTGGGAGCAACAGTTCTGTCATGCACTCATCTTTATTTAAGCCAAAAGAGAGGGTAGGTGACGACAGGCACTATGAACTCCTGTCTGACCAAATGATACCTTGGATGAAAGTTGAGGTTAATGGTGTCGAGTTCCTGTTTTAATAAGACTCGGCCCCCTCTCACGAGGCCCACAAGATTCCAAACTTCTTGAGAAAAAAGAAGGTGTCATTTTGGGAGCCCTGACTTGGCCCTCTAACTTCCACGATAAGAATCCCATGGATTGCTCCTTTTAGGGGGAGTTGCAAAGGAAGGTATCTGCCAATTTACATAACAGCATTGACCTCTTGCAGTCCTCCATTGTCAGGTACTGTGACAAAGTCTCCCCCGTAAACATAATCAAGGTCTCTAAACTCTTCAGGCTTTGTATTGAGTGAATGATTGGCGGAGATGGCGGATCCATTAAATTATTTTTTTCTTTTGAATTATTGGAACTAATAAATATAATTTCTCTCTATCCTCGTCAGTAGCATCTCTTTTTTCTCCGGCAATTTCTTCCTGAATTTGAGGCCTTTTCCTCTCTACCATCCGGGTTCAGGGTAAGACGATGAGTGATTGTCCTTTTAAGGGGTTGTTCATACTCGCAAGTTTTATAATCTTTTTTCCGTACAATATTGTTTCATATCTCCAAAATTGAAGCATTTTTGATCCCAGAAAAAATGGGGTTTATTAGGTATTCTTGATATGCCCTATGCAGTTTAGCCTTGGGAAATTATGCCATGCAAAGTTTGCTTTCATACATATCTTATATCATAAATGTACTCGCACATATAATTTAAGCACTTCTTTTACTTCAAGTGCTTTGTAATTAATTATTGAATTATGGCATTTTGTAGTAATTCATAAAAATAGGTTTAGTTTCTTATAAAAAATTCGAACAAAAAAAAAAATTGTAGATTAGAAAATATGTCGAATTGAGAGTAATGGTATTAATTTTCAAATCTAAACTACATTGATCATTTCCTTACGTGTATATTTATTATATATTGATATAAAAGAGTATTTTCGATGAAATTTTTTGTTTTATATCTATAATTAATGAAGTTATACATTTGATAAATCACACCACAAAATTTTCTACTCTACTGTTTAAAAAAAAACTAAAATTATAATATTATTCTAGTCTACTGTCAATAATACCACATACCAAATTTTAGTCAAATTCCTCAACTGTTGAAAATTTCTTTTGGAATGACCTTTATATAAACTGGCCATCTTATTTTCTATAAATAAATTCTAGTTATCATATATACGTATATAACTACACTTTTAATACAATGTTAATAAGCAATATTATAATACAGTTTTGAATGAAATACTCTAAAGTATTTTAATATTATTACAAATATATGTAATTCAATTTAAAAATTGTGGAAAAATAATATGCTTAAAAGATATTTGGATAACTACATTCTGATTTTGTGCCTTTTTTTTTTTGTTCTTGGAGGGAAAATTGGATGATACAATTAAGGTAACGACGTGTTATATGACATTATTCAAATAATGTATAGGTATTTAACAATAAGCTTATCTACATTTAACTACGGAATCCCCTGAATCAAAAGACAAACATCTTAATTAATTCAACTTTATTTCAAATATTGAATGGCAAAAAAATTTTGTTCTCCAAACTTGTGTTTTAAAAAATTTCAATTTTTTTATGGTTATTGGACAGATATTTTTAGATAGAATAATTACATGGTTTGATCTTTATTTTTAGTATTTTATTTAACTATGAATTTTTCATATCAATGTAAATTAGTATTGAATTTGAGCATGTTTGGTTTTAGGGGTGGGATGAAAAAGATTGGTTCAACTTTTTTGAAAAGGTATATAAATTATATTTTCTAAAAAAAGTTTTTGGATACCTAAAATATACTTACCATTTATTTTTGTTAAAAAGGCAGCTAAATAGTAATTTTTTTCTAACAGAAAAACGTGATTCCAACAAAGATAAAAGAAAGACCCAAACATTTTATTTAAAAAGTTATATTTCATCCTCTACGTTTGTTTTTGGTATTTTTAAAGGCCCGATTTATGCCTTGTTCTATCCAGTTAATAAAATTTTAAAAAACTCTACTCTTTTACAATATGCTGCTCTAATTTTTATATTAATTCTAATGTGTCAAGTATAATTTATTACCCTTTCCCTTTCACTATCCGAATAATAAGGAAATACAAATTAAAATACTTACGTTATTGTTCAATGTCTTTCAAAACATTTTAGTTTCATAAAATAAAATAAGAATGAGTCATAAATCTTTTTAATCATGTGTAGGAACAATGAAAGTATACCTGTTGATGGATGAACGATTAAAGTCTTTCTTTTAATTTAATTTTTATTATATTTAACTCTTTCCAGGTCAGAGAATAGAAATACAATTGAGTCTGTCTAAAACAACTCGCCGCAAGAAAATTTGCTGTTAACTTTAATTATACTAAAGCGCTCATTTTAAAAACCAAACTATTGAGTATTTTTCAATCATTATATAATTATTTGATTTGAAAATCTATATCATAATAAGCTAATATTTGGCATTTGACATGATTAATTAATGTACATTAGGATAACCAGCCTAATAAGTGACTAGATGATGTGATTTATTTTTTAGGAGAAGGTTGGAATGTGAAATGACTATCATCATTAACTGATTTCAAGGGTTGTTCTGAAAATGTACGTTCTTTGATACTCATGATAGTGGTAGAGGTGAAATGGTGTTCTCAACGTCTCTGAAGATGTGCAATAGCTAGAAAATACACTTAAGTTCTATAGTATTTCTATACATTACGGGAACATTATAGTTTAATTATTTAAATTTTTCCAAAACAAATTATTGTTTGATTTGGGTAGGTTTAACCAAAATTAAATACAATTTTTTGAGTTTTCCTTTTTATGTAATAAATTTGCAATGAAAGATTCCGTAAAAAGTTACCAAATAAAAGAACCGTAATTTGGGAATATCTAAAATAAGATTAATCCCTTTTTCTCTAAATTATTAATTACTTATTACATCTAATCTAATAACCGACTTAATTATATTTAATTTCGGAGCTTTTTTTCATACAACTTGGCATTGTATATTTGTTAAATATTAATTAAGAAAAAAAATAAAATTAAAAATTCAATTTACTTAAAACCTTTTTTATGATTAGACACATTTTGTAGGAATTTTAATCATATATAAATAATTATTCATACTAAATCATTAATGATTTTTTATGTTGCAATGTTTTAATCATTCGATTATAACTAAGGATTTAATACATTTTTCATTTTAACTAACAATATTTCTGCTTAATCATGAACAAATACATGTTTTAAATTATGGAAAATTGTATATTTTGGAATAACATCATCAATTGATTCACTCTGATATATTGTATAGTGTTTTTTGCATTCTTCGAAAACATAAATCTAATTAATAACTATAAAAATTTGAACAGATGCTTTCTAGTCATAACATATTTTTATATGAAAAATACTCCGTCTATTTTTGCTTAAATATATTCGAAAAATATATGGCATATTACTGGTATATATATTAAAAAAAGCTTGAATCATAATAACTTGAAAGTATAGCCGCTCATAAATAAGAAACTGTGAATTTATATATGATGTTTTTGTTCTTTGGGGTAAACTCAGAAATCAGCAAATTAATCAGTGTAAAATTTTGCAAATGAATGCATTTCAACGCTTCTGATGAGCTGGTCAAATCAAATGTGTAAATATCTCTTAAAAAGAAATAAAAATTTATCATTTGAGCTTTATATATAACTTTAACTAATTACATAAAAAAATAGAAATGAAAGAATTGGTAATTATACTTCTATAAAACCCCTCTTTGTAGATTTTAATTAACCAAGGAAGCATTTAAAGGTACAAATATTTCATATGGATAAAATTATTTTTTTATTAGAAAAAGGATATAAGTTGTCAAGCAACTTTTTTTGTTGTCAATATTTGATTTTGAGCCTTTTATTTACTCAAAAGGGACCCCAAATTATAATTGATTAATTAAATAAATAAAAAAAAACACCAACAAGCTTAGTTATCTCCAGTAGTTTATCATATTAGCCATTTATGTATTCAATGATTTGATGTAAAAAAAGTTGTAAATTACCAAAGGTCACAAAAGACATTATGTTTACAAAAAAATTCAAATCATCCTTATTTTATGCCATTAATCCAAAGAAAAGAAATGAGAAAAAGATGCGAAGAAGGACTATGTGCGGTCCAGTTATAATTATATTTAATAAATAATGGCATAATTTAATAATACCTAAGTAATAAATGAATTCGTATTGACTTGCACGTACAGAGTCCGCCAAAACTATCCATAATGTACCATTTAATTGCATTTATATAGAGTTTGAAAAATTAAGTTATTTAATTGTAAGACAAAAACTATACTTGTGAATAGGAACAAAAAAACAAACAATTGAAATAGAGCTCAAAAATTATTATGTTTTTCACAACTACAGAGACAAATATTCGAAAATTTTAATAAATATGAACGCTGAACGTTTTTGAACCATTTATTGTTTAAAATAGTTCTCCGGGTTACCCCTCACTTAGTAACCAGCTTTTTGACTGTAACTTTTTTGGTCGGTTTCATAAGTCATTAACATTTTAGGACTCTGCATGGATAATTATGTATGTTAAATTTTTTGCTTATTTATTATTTCTTTGAAAGTATGTTGAGTGTTTAGCTACGTATAGGGGTTGCTAATGATGTATGTTATAAAATAACATTATTTGTTTAGTAAGGGTGTAATACACTTTCCACAAAAGCAAATGTTTACCTACTAATCAGTTCTGGGTTAGCAGCAACTGTTTGAGTACTTTTCAGTTAATAAAATAATAGGGAAACGTAAAGACTTTGAGAGGAGTAATTGACATATTGTATTTGATGTAAATAGTGAGGGACTTGAACACTTAGTAGATACATGATTATATAAGACATTAATAAAAAGTTTAATATAATTGATCCTATTAAAATATATGATTATTTGAGAGTTTAATATAAAATATTTAGAGTTGAATTACCTTAAAAATCTTGCAGTTTTAAAATGACTCATACACGCAGTTAATCATTTTATAAACTTTACGTAGTTTGACCATTAATCATGAGTAACACTTGTTGCAACCTAGAATAACTCTTTATTAGACTTTCTATCACAGCAAGTGAAATCCAACTGACTGCCAAAGAGAATGTACATTCTATACTCGCATAAACACATATCAACATGATAATAATCGCAATTCATCATTACTAAATAATACACTTAACAACTATCAACAATCTCACTAAATAATACCCCCATGATAAGTTCCACAACACTTAGTTCGATTAAATAGTTAAATAATCAGAGTTTAAGCTCTGAAATAATGCCTTTTAGTTTTATATTTATCAAAAATTATGAGAGTTATTAGCGATTTGCTAAATGTACTTGCTTTTGATTATCAGCAGAAACAAAAAAAAAGTAACACTAGATGACTATTAGATCTACAAAACATCCATTGGACCTCCATATCAAGCTAGCATAGGCATACGACTTTAGCGAAAGTCGAAACACCTCTAACTCCATAAATAAGTCTGAGAAGGTAACAGTTAGTGTCATATTCGAGTATTATTCTAACTTGAAATATAAATCGACTTTACAAAAGCAGCAATTTTTGGAAAATTGAACTCGAATAATTAAAACTCAAAACGTCCGTGTAACGATTAGTCAAACGTTGAGTATCAACCAAAGGGACGGTAAAAACTCGGAGATGCATACACCACAAATTACATATGTTGAAACTCTAAATAACTCAAACTTGACCCAACTTAAAAATTAGTATGTACAAGTCCTAACACCAACTTTACTTAACGCATAATTAAAAAACTCAAAATTGGTAGAATTCGTAAATTTGGAATCGAGTCCAACACAAGTAACAGTGGCAAAGAAGAGGAGCGGATGTCCCATGCACCCAGTTTACGACTCGAAATGTTAAAAAGGGGAGGATTATGCAAGGGAAGAAATATCATATACTTTTAAAATATGTTTAAAGAGTGTTTCTAACACATTTCCTGAAAATGTATTTAGTTTTATTAATAAAACTCTAAAAAAAAACATAATAAAGTAATGAAAAATGAATTTATAGTCCAAAATTTTCTTACTGTCTAGGTTGAAGTTAACGTTATGAAACATAGAATAACATATTTAAGTAATTTAAAATCGGCTTGCGAGTTTTTGCATACCATGCAAGCACACTTTAAAAACATTTATAATGGACTAAAGAATAAATTCGAACTAATTACTCAAATTAAAAGCGTGCATTGCAATTTTAGATTATGTAATTATAAGGTTGTAGAGAAACGATTAGTATTATTTAAATTCAATTAAATGAGGTTAAGTTTTTAATTGATTAATAATTTAATGAATGCGATAAATGTTGTTAATGGTTTTAAAAAGTTTTTATGAACTTATGAACAAGAAATTACTAATTAAACAAAATTTAAAAATGATTTTTATGAGTTAAATCTCCAAATCATCCCAAATATTGATGTTTGCTTTTGTATGAAATCGATATAAAAATATTATTTGGATTCTTCAAAACAACTTATTGCATGCTCCTGTTATATTTGTTACAATAATGTTTCCCTATTGACAGCTATCAAAGGTTTGATCAACTTACGGACAATACATTTTTATACAAGAAACTTACACAGAATAAGCAATGAGGTTTTAAAAGAAAATACTTAACTATAAAAAGATCATAACTCAGAAATGAATATGGAGCGTTAATTAATTATTTGAATACCGCAGATGAAAACCAATTACTTTCTGCTAATTTAAGTAAATTTCTTTGGAAAAATTTATTTTCTCATTTCTTGGTATAAATATACCAATGTCAAAAGAATTCTTAATCATCTTTTCTTCATAAAGAAAGGTTGAGAATAATTTGTTTATAGTCCCTTGGAACCGATGTGGAGGAGAGCAATTCCAGAATCTCTTATTGGAAATTATATGAGTATTAAATGTTCAACTTTTTAGTTTGTGAGTTATTGTGCTAGGTGAGACGATACTTTTATTATACCCAAAACAATTTCGTTTTTTTAATTTTACACAGCTTCTTGATGGAAAAAATACTGTTCAAACTAAGGAATGGCTTTAAAACTATGTTATAGGGGCTCTGCTCTATCAGAAAAAAAAAAAATTAAACGGTGCCTTGCTGATTTCAAACGGGATCTCAGATACACTCATAATGCAGAACACAGCAGAAAACATAAAAAAAATGGACAAAATCTTTTAGAATGAATATAAAGGGAATTTGAGTTAGGTAGCTGACATCGTAAATATATCAAAATAACAATGTTGTCTATATATTGCATCATAATTTGTGCATGAGAAAGCCCAGAAGGTCCCCCCGTATGCCCACTGTTAAACAAAAACGTACTCATTATTTTAAGCACAGTTTTGGACGTGTTTAAACGTAACAAAACGGAATTCACTTTAGTCAGGAATAAAAGCAGTCATCATTTGAGTGGACAGAAAGTGGTGAACCTCGACCAATGCAGGTTATGGCGTCGAGTTTTTGGGATGCACCTGGAATAATATTCATATAATACCTTGAGCAGGGAAATACTATCAATAGTGAACATTATAAAGCGTTATTAGAGCGTTTGAAAGACAACATCACTAGATTGATGAATAATGTGAATTATAAAAAAATGAACTTTTCAGTCCATTTGTAAAAATTAAGTATTAACATAATAAAGATGTTCCCTAAAAAAAGTTTTAAAAGAGACTCTGAGTTGTAGTCAAAACAAAAGAGAATTGGATTTATTTAAAAGATATATTATTGAAAATAAAAAATGAATCTACGAATCTCAAAATTTGTATATATATGTTGAAACATAAACCCTTTGTATTGTTCTAATACATCGTATAACAAAAAAAAAAGTATCCCTAAAAGAAAAAGTTATAAAGGTCGTTAAATTACGCTAATAATGTCAAGTGCGCCCTTTTTGAACTTGCTCTTATAAATATTGCAACAAATATGACTTTTGAAATAATTCATATCTAAAAAAATAAATATATATATATATGCATTATTTAGATCATTATAAGCATCGTCTGAATACTACTGTCTCTTTGTGGCGCATAGTGAACTTCATTTTTACAAAAAAAAAAAAATAATAATCAAAAAAATTGTATAGTTTATTTCTAGAGTTGTAAAATATATGATTTGCTCGTATATAAATACAAAAAAAGGAAAATTGTCTGGTAAGTCCGACAATTTTGTTCCTTTTGAGGAGAGCAACTTATCTTTCATGTTTTTTAATTATATATACCTATATGAACATAGCTATGAGTAGAAATAGGATGGGCCATGTAAGCTGGAGCCAAAGAACTAAGGTATGGTATACCTTTAAGTTATAAAAATACATATTATCTATATCGAACGTAGTATCACTATATATCTTGATTATTCCTTGAAGACGGATGAACATAAGCAGTTGCATATTATGCTTACTCCACACTGCGTTATCTCACTAACACAAAAATGTATACCGTATTTGGTTGTTAGCGGTCAAAGTGTATTGCTCTTTTTCCCTAATTGGTCGTCTAAAAATTCATTGGTTGAATCCAAATCAGTTCTTATTAAGTTGTGAACGGTTAACAACAGTTATTACATAATAATTTTAATAGTTGGAATAATTGGGAAACTATCAATTGATTATGGGCCTCTTTTCTGTTGTTGTTGTTTTTTTCGTAAGAGAGGTTTACGACAAACAATAGAGGTAACGACGTCTCCAATGACAATCATAATGATAATTCTACTACTAAATAACTGTCATGTCATTCTAATAGAAATAACGTTAGGGTCTTCATTACGTAAATTAGTACATCATTAGTAAACAGTAAAAATGGATCCAATTTTACTAAAGTCCAAACTTTGGAAAACTTTAGGTTTTGGATCTGGATCCAAAACATAAGGTACCCCAAATTTATTTGAATATTTACGTCTAAAGATATGAAGCGATCCAAATACGAGAAAATATGGATCCGTCTGATCTTTAGCTTTACACGAAAATCTCACTTCATATCTTGTAAGAATATAGAAAATAAATACTATTACGTCAATCTTCAATTCTAGTCTGAGTCTAATTAGGGCTTACTCTTAAAACTCTTCAATAAATCATCAGTGTTAATCTATGTCGTTCATGAACACGTCTACTCGAATTAAAAAGCAACTTTAACAGCTTTGGAATTTAAAAACACTTTGAGTCAAGTGGGTTGAAAATTAGAATTTGAAAAATGGAAAATATAAAACTTTTTCATGTCGAATTTCAGGACGATTTTTGAGGTTCCTCAATTCAGTAGAAAATGTATTAATTTAGTTTTAGTCTCAGAAATTTGATTCTTGGATTGAGTAGTTCAAGTTTCATTCTAATTGACAAAAAATTTATTGGTTCACACAAATCAAATTTTGTATTTTCTGTTAAATATTGGATAATTTTAATCTTTATGCATCAAGAGGGAAACGATAATTTTTACATTTTTATTAACCCACATCAATGCTTAATAAATAATTAATTATCATAGAAATAAGTAATTGAATGGCGTAAGTCATCTTAATTAAAACAACGATTTTATAGAAAAATAGACAAAGAATAAGTGTCTGTGTATTAAGAAACCTCTGAAATCCACTTCCTTCACTTCTTATTTTATGTTTAGGTTGCCACAGACAAAAACTCTCGTATTTGTCTGTTGTTATATTTTAACAAATCAACCAATTAGATTGTTCTTTCTAAGGTTTGGCTAAAATATATCATATCATTGTAATCAATGTATCATGTACATATATATTAGCTCTAATGGTTTTACATAAACAAATTTGTTAATTAAAACTCATATGATATGTTTAAATAACTAAAAGCTTGAAAATATAAAAAGAAATTTTTTAGCGGAAATTACTGTTATCTTTTTAAAAAATAAAAATAAGAAAGTTGAAAGCGTGAATTATGATTTTTTTATAATAGAAATAGTCAGTTTTTGATGATTTATGAGGAAAGAAGTGTTTATTCTATATTTAAGTATCTAAAATATAAAGCGTTAGCATAAAAATATACATGTATATAAAAAATATAAATTAGAAAAATGTTTTGTCGATGAAAACTTGATGACCATGCTTTTATATTTTGAAAAGCAATTTTAATGGTCTTTTGATTGCAAATCTATAGTAGATACAAAAATCATTTGAGATATTAATAAAAAAAGCTTCTTACTAAAGGAAACATCTTTAAATATGCAAGTACTTGCAAAAAGCAAATAATTAAAAAAAGTTATATTACGATGACTATAAAAATGGTTTCTTTTAAAAATGACAATTTTTGCAATGTATGTATATTGATGCACCATTGATAATTTTTTTAGTTTGGTATCTCATTTATAGGAGTATATTGATGTATCTCATTCTACTTATTGTTATGCGAATAACATAACTAAACATCTTACTAACAATGGCTCCAAATTTAATAATTTTATTTCGATGAAGCTACATACCTCTATTGGTAACATGCATGAAAGGAATTATTTTCTTAAACGAACTCCATCTGAGTAGTTTCGATTCTAATAAAGTGTATTTATAGTTAGTCTATGCGAATTTATCAAACCAATATAAGGAACATTAAAAAATAATAATAATAGTTTTGGTTTTAATAAGACAAATAGTTACAATACAACATAATTTTTGTTTTCTAGCTAATGCCTATTTATTAGAGTTATTTAAGCCGTAGAATAAAAAATGATGGTTAAAATCCTTAACCAATATAGCTTTAGGCAGACTCAAGTTTTTACAATATATTTACGACTCAAAGAGTCCGCATGAAATATCTATATGAATGAAAATTAAAAATAATAAAAATTGATTAAAACTTTCTTGCATTCTTTCACTTGCCGTGTAGTTAGAAGCAATGATTCGCATAGCTTTCAAACAATGAGAGCAAAGTAGGGTAGAAAGACACTGCGCAGGCTAAGGCGTAAGTGCAGTAAGATGTGTGCAAGATCGAAGTAAACTCCAAGTGGAATACCTATTCCCATATCCGGTCCCATCTTGGGAGTTTATCTTTCCATTACGTAAAAGTGTATTTGGATGAAATAATACGATTCTAAAAAATTAGATTTGATTTATGTTCCAAATAAATACTTTTCAGTTTCAAAGAAAAATTGTTTTTAATGAGATTATTAGATATTACACAATAGAAAATAATTTTTCTTTTGCGGATACACAAATCTGTGATGGTTATTTAAGCTGTAGAATACAAAAATGACCATTAAAATTCTCAAGCAACATAGAATTAGCCTTCAAAGTCAAGTTTTTACAATATAGTTACGATTCAAAAACATATTTCTCTTTGAAATTACTATATGTATATGTGGCGATAATCTAAAAGCAAGCTGGGATTTTTTAATAAAACAGAGAAAAACGCAATAAGTTTTTTACTTCAATGAAAACCAAAGAGGATTTTTTAAAGAGTCAACTACGATGTTAAACCACTGAAAAACTGCTTCACGAGTTATTAAAATGATTGATATTTGTTTGAATTTTTACATGAACATATTATATACAAGTTCTGTCAATTTGATCGTGCGGTATTTGAACTTTAAATCGAATTTTGATATCATCAATATTATCAATTTCAGTTGGTGGGGCATGCTCTTAACAGGGTAATCTCTTTCTTATTTTCGTTACTCTTGTAAAGTGAATACTTATACATTCTCCTTTAGTAATAATTTTCACTGCATGACGTTACAATAGTTTTTATGATCAGTGTTACCGAATATTCGATTTTTATTAGGTTTATTTAACCTTAAAAACCGTAGCTCATAAGGCCTTCATCACTTTTTTGAATTAATATAAATTATAGTACTCATATGAATGGATATATTTATCATACTGTCAAAATATTGAGAAAAAGTATCCCAGCTTGCTTTTATATTATCGCCACACATATACTATATGAAAATTAAATTTAATCAAAATTGATTACAACATGCATTTGAAAAATAAATTATTTATTAAGTTATCTCTAATAAAATTCCTACAAAATTTGTCTAATCAATCAAAATTAAGTAAAATAATGATTTATGTAGTGTAAGTTTTTTTTGTGTCGTAAGAAAATAATTTTTTTTTTGTCAATTTTAATTTTCTTATGGAATATTCAATAAATATGTAATATAAGCTTGCATAAAAAGATCCTAAATTAAATAATAGTAAAAATTTATCAGGCAAGGAGATTAACCAAAATTTAAGTATGCTTGAAATCCAATGTATTTGATTTGTATTTTTTTTAATCCAATCGACTTATTTATGCTCAATTTCGTGATTATTTTTTTACACAAACTTTGTGTATTACTTACTAGTATTTAGTAAATATTTCATTAGAAAATTAAAAGTTAAATTGAAAAATCTACAACAATAGACCTTTTTTTACAGCAAATCTTTTTAAGTAGAAATATAACATTTATTCTCTAAATTTAGCTAAAATATCAAACAATAAAAAAATATTTAACTTTGCAAATTACCCATTAGTTAGTATTTAATATTTTTCAGACTTTCCTTTTTAGAAGTTGTCAAAGGGATAAGAAATTAAATCTATTTAGAGGAAGTTAAAATTTGTTTTACGAGGTCAATGTTCAAATCATATCATTATTTTAAGTAGATCATTATTATATATTAAAATAAAAATTGAAACAAAAATCAAAAGACAGTTTTTATGTTCAAATTAAAAAACATTTGTTTAGTATATTGGGAAGTTAATTCGTTTTTTTGACAAAAAATGGATAAAGAACAACACACTATGTTTATTTATTAAATTTTTGATCCTCTGATAGGAAAAAATAGCGTTACAGTTTCCTATTAAAACAATCTGTATCAATTTTAATTTTCTTTAAAATTTCTGGAAAATAAGTCATATTTTTCTATTTGGCGGAGGAAATTTGACAAAAAAAAAAGAAACACTGGGGTTTTGAATTCTATAATCATATTTTTACACGTGGCAATTTTATTGTAAAACTAGCAGGAGTATCCGTCATTGCCTCGAGTATTTAAGTGTCAACAAAGAGACAAAATACGGAGAAACTTTCCTTTGTAGTCCACTTTTATTTCTTTTTTAATATGACGTACTGAACTGTAGCTTTGGGTGATCGCTTTGACATATGTTTGTTTTTTTCAAAAAGTTATAGGATGTGATTTGCCTTTGTTGTGGTCTTGAGGCTTAACATTTATAAAATATATTCAAAATTTGTCGAGGATTGGACAATATATTGCATAGGAACATTTGGATAAAACTTATAGGATTATTTTCATTTCATTGCATAACATGAACATTACATATAATCTTTAACAAACTTGAATTATTTATAAAATTTTCCTTCAATATAGGGTTAATCATAAAAACTTAGATACAATTTGCAATTGCATACAATTGGAATTTTGTATTTGCAACTAAAGTACGTAGTAAAGCGATCATTTGTGATATCCTCATGAAATGTAAATGTGAAAAAGAAAACGGCTTTAGGGATTAAATAATTAGGATCCTTCTGTTGACGGAAATCTATGACAAGGACATTTTTAGAAAGATCATAACTATTCCTACTATTGATAAAGAGGAGATTAATGAATTAAAACAGAATTCATATTATTTTTATTCAATACTGACGGATATTTTGAAGTTTAAACTTAAAGGTCTGATAAATATGACTTGAAATAATCCTTAACCAATAATTTAATTTTAATTACAAAAAGAAATACGAACATTGGTTAACTATTAATGTGCACAAAAGATAGTTGAGGTTTTTTGGTATATAAAGGAAAAAGAAAGTGAAAATTAACCTAGTAACCCTATCAATTAGAAGAATGTTGGAGAGGAAAGTAGCCTTTGCGTTAGATCAGCTGTTAGATTAAGGAAATAAACACAAGTCACATCCGTATCAAGCAAGAACAAATGCAGGAATTACTCAATGGTTGATCATGAATTATATTTTGGACCTTACAGAACTTAATATGTAACTCTCCAATGCTCTTCAGTGTTATCTGGCATTCATGAGCACAAGGACTTGTAATTACTTCTCACTTAAATTTTCTCTACTTTAGAAAGAAAGAACAATTATAACAGCTTTATAAAATAAAATAATAACACTGTTCAGGTTGCCCACAAATTTACTTGCACTCTTAAAAATACTTGGGATTTACTACAGTAGATAAAATGCGTAATCAATGGCAATTGTACAATGTATCGATACTTGTTTGAAAATTTGGTATTATCCTACCAAGAACAAAAAAAAAAAACACCATGTATCTAGGAACAAAGCAATCATTAGTTTTTAGGTTACTGCATTGATATGTATTTGATTAAGAGCAAGTAAACATAAAGATTGGAAAGCAAATCATATTGTTTTATTTTTCTTGCTGTAATGTTATTACTGAAAGAGTATTAATATATGCACTCACAATCATTACACATATAATTACTTGGTACAAGTATTTTTATAATTACTACTACAGGAAGAAAGTTGGAGATCTACACATTTATAAACTAAGAGGCAAATGGTAAATATTTTGATTAGTATTATTTATGTAATCAAAAATCAAGTTGCTGCGTTATAATAGAACATGCATACATTTTATGTATGAATGTATCTAAGTTCTTTTTCATAAAAACATATTCATTTATATTTTTACAATTTTTATTTTTTTTGAAAAGGATGTCTACTCATTAAGGCTGAGGCTCGTGCCCAATAAATCTTGAAATTTGGACAGATAACGCTTAACCTTTATTGGTATTGTGTATGAACCTAATGTACACCATTTCATTAGAGTATATTAATTTTTACCTTGACCCGTAAAACCGTTGAATTTTGAAAAAAGTGACAAAAACTAGAAAATTGCCTGCTCTGAGTTTCATGTGTGTTTAAATTTCAAGTTTATTAAGATAAGTATACTTTATTTATACCTCATAAAACGTGCATTCAACATTTATTTAGTGAGGCTTGATATTTTTAGAATATATATAGATTGAAAGATAAAGTCATTTTAAAATTAATAATCTACCTGGGAAATAAGGCATATTTAGTAAACAAGATAAATATAATGAAATAAGTATTGATAGTTTTGAATCTCAGTCCATTTTTTGGTCACAAATAGTAATTTAAAAAAAAATGACTTTAATTTTTTTATATATTGGATCTTAATCTAAAATATAAGGTGTAGTAAAAATAAATCCATATGAAATTGTTTTGTTTCCCAATTAATATTTTCCACATGGCAATCAAAATGATGCTTACATGACAGTTGGACTAAACAATTTCCATTTTTTAATCCACATTTTGACAATTGACATCAAAATTACCGGAACGGAATCGACGAATCCAAAACTGCACTTGATAGGTTGTTACAGTATCAGGATCATAAACACTGTTTACATTTTTAGCTACCTCGCTTGATTTTTGTCTTTATCGAAAAATAGGGCGTATTTTCTTTTTACCGGTGTCCGTTTTGACGCCTGCCCAAACAATACTGAGCCAAACAATTATAAAACTGTGTAAGTAACTTTTTTATTGCGAAATTTAGCGTAAACTGATACCATTTTGTACAATACTAGATACAAATAACTAAAATATTATATAAGAAAAATAATCGATTTCTGTTTATTACACCTAGAAATTTGCAAAAAATAAAAGTTATAAGGCTGTAAAATTATAGCTTTTATTTTAATTCTTTCATATTTACACCCGTGTTATAAGTAAATATTTTTATATTTCAATGAAAAAGTAAAAATGTGGTCCATGCACAGTAGCAAAAAAGGGGAATTCGATAAAAATGATGTACAATGTATTAATGATTAGACATGACGTAATTTTCCGTTTATAGACGGAAAGTATGTTTAATAAAGTCTTTTCATCAACAAAGCCCCTTCTTTTCTTTCAAAAAAAAATAATGTAGACAAAAGTGATTAATTTTGATTGTTCAACGTCATTATATGACCTTATATTCATAGTCTAATCCCTTTTATTCTGATGCATGATGATGAATTAAATCATGCCTCTGAATAGTAGATTCATGAAAGCATTATATATTTATTCTTTATACTGAGGAAAAGTTTTATAAGGGAAAGTTTAAAGCACTTGAGGGTCACAAAATAATTTAATATTGAAAGATGTCAAGAGTTTAAAATTTTTTAATGGCGTTGTAAACAGTTATCAGAACAACTAGGCAGAATGCGTCAGGGAAATGTTCTGCAATCAAGAAGCAAAACCAAATCCTAATAACTTTAAAAAAAAAAAGAAAAATACAAAATACAATTTTGGCAAGGATTAATCAATATGTTCCCCTCCAGCTTCTATCACGAGGGCAAAACTTGGCGCAGGTTCCCCAATATAATCGGCGGATATGTTGCCCGATTTCTCATTGATGCTGGCCTTGAGCTTTCAAACATTTATGTTCGATGTCTTCCCATCCTTTATCCCTAAGACGTTCCACACACTGAAGTCGAGGGGATTGAGATCAGGACTTGGAAGAGGGACAGAAGGTCTTGTCCAAGAAGTTAGCAAAGTGCTTTTTCCAAAAGTTATGTGTCTTCAAGGGCGTATGGATGGGGGCACCATCTTTGGCCCACACATCTTTGTTCTCATGATAGTTGGCCTTCAGCCAGGGCAAGATTTTCCACCTCAGAACCTTACAGTAGCCCCCCCCCACTCCCATTTTCTCATTGAGCTTGACGAATCCAAAGCAAATTGTTTGGTTGGGATGTTTTGTGCTGAAGGTGCTCTGGACTTCCTTAGGTGATGCTCTATAAATCTGTCGCTTTTAAAGTTCAAAACCTGGTTGACTGTGAAGATATTCTTGTTTGAGAAGATCCTTACAGTCGACAATTGGCTCTTTAAGTAATTAAGTAGTGTTTTACATCACTCATGCCTTAAGGCTTTCATTCTGTCGGTGAGGAGATGGCTTGCAGTCCTGACAAAGCTCTTAAGGCCGAGGCCATCATGAACTGCCCTCGTCTGTTGGTGATCTTGTCTACGTTGAGCCAAACGGCGCATTGATGCTCTTGGAGCTTCCTTGATCTTAGGCTCCAGGGACTTGAGAACTGTTTCATCTCGCTTCAAACCATATTCCTCCACTTCCTACCTTTCTTTTGACACGTTTCCCATTTCCTCTGCCACCCTGATGTTCCGGTCACACAAACAATATCTGCAAATTTTTTTGGATCAACATCCGCATCGAAAAGATCCAAAACCCTTTGCCTTTTTGATTCCTGTTCACACATTTTTTGTCTGGTTTTTATCAAATCAAAATAATGTGCAAGAAAAATAACACATTTCTCGGAACATTGCTTAATATGTCACCTGAAACATCTTAATTAGCGCACGAAAAAAAAAATAATGACTTGGAAAATTTACCTATCACACTTTGTACATTGTAAATAATTCATCATTAGGTAAATTGAATTAACTTTACCCAAATTATTAATAGACATGAGATTTAGCCCTTGGTTCAATATAATATTTATTTATTCTAATAAATTATAGAGTAAAATAATAATTGTGATATTTTAGATACAAGGTTGTACTAAATTACTCAAGTATTAGAATAAAGTTAAGAAACTTTTTTTTAATTGTTGTATATGATTTCTTCTAGACTATAAATTTGTTCTATAGACTATTTAGAAACAATTGGTAATATTGAAGCCAATTACTTTTTTATGAATAAATAATAAAACTTGGAGTTGAAAGTTTCGTAGTTGTATAAGGACATGTCCCAAAATATATCGTTCAACTCTGATGGATGAGTAGGTCATTCTTCTTGAAGAAAATCTCAGGAAAGAGGCCAGAATCTTATCAAAGGATTAAAAAAATTATCACTCTAAATTATGATTGTTTAAAATGTCAAAATGTTCCTCGTTTTACAAGAGTCATTGTTAGAAATTGGACTTTTATAGAGAAACATTTCAGTGTTGTTCTCCTTGGGCCTCTACAAAAGTATGTTCCTTAGTGATTTTTGATTGATTGTGTGTGAATGAGTGAGAATAATTTAGTTAGATGTTTTTGTTTTATTATTATTTCAACTTTCTTGTCTCATATTTCCTTAGAGTCTCCTTAATTTTTCTGGAGAGACAATAATGTGTTTTAAGATAATGTATTACGTTAAAGAAACTTGAATCTGTTCATACTTTATGCCTTGTTATTTTAATATGTTTAATATATTTTTTTCATTTTTAAAGGATTTGCCTTTTTTTCTTCTTCATATGTACTTATTTTTATGTAAATCGTTTATATTTTTAGCTAGCCCGTATTTTTAGAATTGAAAAATGTAGAATGAATCTTCTTTTCCGTAGCTGTTGTTATTATCATTTAAAATCCTGAGTAGTGAACATCCATTCCATTATAGATTCGATTATATTCAAAACCTGATTGCTCATAAAAGACGGAGCGTAACCCTGAGGATTTGTTGCGGAGATGAGTCTTGTTGGACTCAGAGTAAAATTGGGGATCGATATTGGAGTAATTCGTGACAATGTCCTTGTTTATTTCCTTCTTCCCCTCTTACCTTAAAAAAGGCTGATTGTAGGTTAGTTAATAGAACGTCATGACAACTAAGCGTTTTTATTTAACATATCCAAAATAGACCCGATTTTGATTGCTACGTATGTATATTGTATTTACTAAAGGGTGAATCTTATTTATAAATATATAATGAGCAAAATAGCACATTTATATATTTAAATAAATACTCGTCAGTGCATTTGTGAACATGGAATATACTCAAATGTCAACATATTTTTTAGTATAACATACAACACTATATCAATCAAAAGTGTTGAATAACATATTTATGAGAAATAAGAATAAAAAGTTTTATACAAAGGTTTTTTAACAAAATGTCACCAGACTCTCGATAGGTGTTCAAATTGACTAACATTTTTTTTTTTTTTGGACCGGATGTGTGCTCTGGATTTGTTAAATATTACGGCTGGAGTGACTATAGATGGCTCACAATTGAATTTGCTGATAAGTACTACTGCTAAAAAAAAATTCAGATTCTGTTTTCTTCATCCTTGATTAGGTCTACTAAAAAAGAAAAGATGACGCCGAGTGTAGCCTTTTCAAGAAAGAGTGGGGATTAAAGTATTTCTTTTTGGAAACAAAATACATATAATCAAGTTACGTAATATGCTGGGAAAGTTTTGCAGCCTTGAAAGAGTACAATCTTTGCCGTCACTATGAAACAAAACATCTATCAATATATGTGAATTTTTCAGGAAAGTTATGCTCTGAGAAATATGAGTAAACGAAATATGGTTTTGAAACTCAAAAAAACTTCTTCAGGAGAAACTCGTTGAAAATGAATTTGTCGTCAATCTTAGAAAGTTTCAAAAAAAAAAAAAAAAAAAAAAAAAATTGGAAAGGATGGCTGAACGTGGAAAACTGTTTACTGATGGAAACTTCATTTAAGAGTATTTGATGGAAGCTAAAAAGCCCAAAAACTAGGTGCTTACATTCTTTGTCAATATAAATATAAATCATTTAACTATATCATGTAGAAGTATTAAGGTTTATACTTATCAAAAATAAACCACTGTTATCTTATTTCTATGGTTATAGCCAGTCTCGTCGATTAATTAAATTTTTTCTCACTTCAGGCAAATAATGATATAAATAACTTATAATAACAAGCGTGTAGCAACAATTCCCCCGCCCAAAAAATAAAATCATTCATAATTTCCTCACCCAAATCACCTTTCTCTAACATTACTTATTTCAACAAAAATATATATATACAGGGAGCGGGGATCAAATTGTCGCCTACTTTAAACCTTGATAACTTGAAGACGACATTATCAAATAAAAACCCGATTACCAAATAGGAAAGCTGTTCTCGTCAGCTGACGATACGTAGTTCAGTTAGCATCATGCCGTCATCATATGAGGAGATAAAGAGCTATAAGTGGAACGTGGAGCTTTCGAGGTCCGCCGTAGTCATGGCATTGGTTAATAATGGAGATGAAATCTCCAATTCAACGATTGTTCAACCTTAGGAGTGAATTTACGGACTGTTCAACGTATCCGTAAGAAGCTAGAGGACACCTGGGATGTTGATGCCACCATAAAGAGGGCACCCAAGGAGGAGGGCGCCGACAGGAAGGTCAGGGACACCGACTTTGTCGACAAGGTGAAGAAGATGGTTGAGGATGACCCTACCAGGTCCATGAAGGCCAGAGACAGGCCTTGGGTGTGGCAACAGGACTCTGCACCCTGCCATGTGTCCAAAATCTCCATGCAGTGGTTATCCGAGAACTGTTATGACGTCGTAACCAAGGAGTTGTGGCCTCCTAACTCTCCCGACCTTAATCCTTTGGACTATTTTGTCTGGGGCTATGTCGAGAGACATACCAACAGACGTCCCCATAGCACCAAGGCCAGCCTGATGGACTCCATCAAGGAGGTATTTGGCAACATGGACAATGAGATGGTCAGAAGAGCCTGCGGCCGGTTCAGAGGCCGTATTGAGGCCGTTATTGATGCCAACGGTGATTATAACAATGAATGGCTACTCTATACCTATATGCTTGTCATAGTTTTAATTTTCAATAAAAAAGTTAAAAAATGTATATTTTGTGGTGTTTTTTGTAGAAAAATAATTTGGCGACAATTTGATCCCTGCTCCCTTTATATTTATTTCATGACTTCTTGGCTTATTTCAGATCTTTAGAGTATAAAATATCAGAAACCTAATATTTATGTTTGTATATCAATTATAATTTTTTATTGAAGTTAATTGAATAATGTATTTGAAAAGTGAGGGAACATGTATATTTATTATTAAAAGATCATTCATCTATATGAGCTGTGTGTAAGTATGTAGAAATAGCTTCAAAAATATCGTAAGTACAAACCTATGCAAAAATATATAGTTTTTTTACAGCTTAATTAAAATAAAAAAGTGAATTAGCCATGAGAACATTTTTGACCATAGAATAAAAGCCACATTTTTATTTTTATTTAAGCTGTAAAACAGGGAAATTAGAATTAAAACCCTCAGCAAATGTAGATAGACAATTATAATCTTTTTTTTTTAAATCAGCTTCATACTGTAAACTTACGATTGAAAGATGTATTTCAGTGTAAAATAACTAGATGGATTAAAATCAAAGTTAATAAGAATAGATAAAAGAGATTACCATATTTCAAAAAATATTCATTTTTACGTTACCTAAATTAAAATTTTATTTTCCATATTTGTTCAATTACTTTATATTATAGCTTTTCGATTCCATATTCAATAATAATAGTACTTGACCCCTTATTAGTAATTGATAATTTTCAATTTACATTTTCAGACATTTTTCCCTTTTGATTTGTTTGAGACACCATTTGAGTAATACAAAAATTCAGTGACCGACAAAAAAATTAATATTGTGTATACGAAATTTATGTTTATATTCAAGGGTTTTTCTTTGAAATAGATTAATTCCTCTATTATTAACTTGTTTTTACTCCAAAGTAGTTTTTTTAAAGTGTAAATAAATAAGGGTTCATTTACAATTAACTAATATTAATGGGGGTTTTTATTACTATTCTGTTGTATCAAATTAATTTACAAAACAATTTATAAATGAGGAAATGTATTTATGTTATTTATTTTTATAAAAAAATATGTTATGAGAGCCATTAATTACATGTTTGTACAATTTATTGTGCTATGTTTCATCTTTTTTTCGTATTATTTGTAAGTAATTCAAAACATAATAATATCTACAATATTTCCATTTATTTCTTATCTTCTGCAAATAATTCTTCTATACTAATTTATATTTGTAAAAAATATATAGGGTTATTACTTGTGATTAATGAAATATTAATAGAAGGCCGGAAACTCAACATATTATTATATGATAATTTTGTTAATTCTCCGTTAGTCTAACGTCATTCTTTAATATAAAATATATAATGGAAATTTTACCGCCCTAGTAAGTATTATGTCATTATTAATCAATTTTCATTTTGAATAACTTCATTCTAAACCTACGTATATTTTTAGGTTTGTAAATGTACGCCTTATCAGTATTCAAAATAAAAGAAACTGAAATTGTCATTCTATACATTTTCAATTTTGAAGAATGATTTAAAGGAGAGCAGGTTAGCTGACATGACATCACATTGCATTAGCTGAGAGCAGAGGAAATAAATAGAGACATGTCCCACTCCGTATCGAGCAAGGAGATTCTTACATATTCTACGTAATATTTCAAAAATTTAAAGACATCATGGGAATGATAATTTAGAATTTTCATAAAAAGGTATGCAAAACAACTCATCCAGAAAAAAAGTAATTTCGTTTTTGTAAATTTTAAGCTGAAATATAATTAAAAATAGTACATATTAGGAAAAAAAATGGGCAGTTCTATTTTTATATTTTTTTTATTATTTACAATTGCTTTGAACATTCTATTTTTATATTTTTTTATTATGTACAATTGTTTTGAACATTCTATTTAAGAAATATGATAAATATACTTTCATCATATATATCTTTGAAATAATCCTCTTGAAAACTTAACATGAGACAAAAGGAAAAAATTTTTACATAGAAAAAAAATCAAATTGGATAATACTTCAATATAAAACCAAGGATGAATTATTTTTCAAAGGATAAAACATTGGTTTTACTTTTTTGGTGAATTTGAATACACAAAAATGTAAAAAAATCGTTTTTTTTTTGTTAGACTCCGTCTTGATGATATTTTGAGTGCTGCTTGAATGTAATCTATCTTAGTCCTGTATATTTAGCTATGAGATGAAAGAAATAAATACGACACCTACTCCGTATCTAACAAGAACATAGGTCGGAATATGCTGTGGATGCACAATTCAAATCTCAGTACAACTAGGACTACACTTAAACCTTCTCAAAAAATCATCTGTTTTGCACTCCGTCATTCATGTTGTCTCCTCAATAACTATGAAAACAGCCTAGAAAGATGTAAGACAATGTTCAAGTTTGAACTTTATAAAGTATCTTACTCTTAATATTTTTTTTACGAGTATAATTGTACATAACATATTTCCTTTGATGAACCAGACGGAGCTTAATGAGTCGCATATTAACGTGACTATACGAAAATATACATATGTTATAATGTAATATCCTTTGAAAGGATTATTATGATATATGTATTTTTATGAAACAGTCATAATATATATATATCTTATATATGAAGAACGTATTAAAGACGCATCTATATCGGATTAATCATAGCATTTTTTATTTCTATAGGAAATATTGCCCCCCCCCTTAAAAAACCAAAAAAAAACAACAACAACAAGTTATAAATTAATCTATATATTCTGTCAAATAGACATTCTATAGTCCTAGATAACGTTTATATGTTTCATTGATGCTGACTTTTTGATCTGTCAACAAGAATAACAACTTTGGATATTGGACTACTATTATTTTATCCATGGTAAATGAAAAAATGTGATTTTGTTTTGAGTAAAATAAAATAGTTTTTACTTTCACTTGAGCATTCATAGTTCTATGCCTATCAATAAATGTTTTTCTAAGCGCAGTGTATTTGATTTTTGATAAATCCAAAAAAAATGATTGAGAAGGTCAATCTAATATAACATATAAAGTATTTATTTAACATCCAATATTAGATAAAAGTAATCTTTTGAAGATTGAAAGCTGAAATAATATAACGTTTAGTCATTTATATATTGTTTGAGTTCAACAAATTTAAGTATTTTTCACTTTTTTTTTTTTTTTGGGGGTATTTCCATAAAATTTAATTTTATAAACGTAAACTAAAAAATTTATTTTAAAAGATAGTAGCAGTAATTAAGCGTCAGCTGAAAGACAAATTTTGCTTTAATAATATAGAAGATAGTTCCCTCAGAAATTTTACGTTTTACTCTCCCTATTACATGGATATTACTCAATAATTACCTATATCAAATCATATGACTGTTTTGTGTTCTGTGTTCTGTTCACAAGAATGATTACTCTAGTCTCCAGAGGCACCCACTAACAAAAAAACAAACAAGCAAGTGCTTCCCGTATGCTATATAAAAACGCCTCCAAGAATTAATTTATTTTTTTCATACCAAAGTATATTCATTTTATTCAAATGTTAGCATATATTGTAAATGTATATGAATTATGATATACATCAGAGAGCAATAACAAAAAACAAACAGTACTACATATTCGATGCTACATGCACACTAGGGTGTCCCAATAATGTATTTTTTTTGAGCTATGCAAACACAAGAGGCATCAAAATTTTCATAATTTTACACAAATTATGAAAATTGTAAAAAAAAATAAAAAATTGTGCATTATTTGGAGGGCTCTACCGCTTTTCAAAGTTTTGTAAAAGATTACATCTTCACAGATTTAAGCTGTAAGTCTAAAATAATTCCAAATGAATTTTGAGAGTTATTTTATGGTTATAACAAGAATGGGCACTCGGTAGAGTGCAACCCATCACCTTTGTTCATTTTGTGGTGTGACTTTGACCTTGACCTCTCAATATGTAATGGTCTCTTACTGTGCCCATATATAATCTTAGTACCAAGTTTGATCCAAATCGATCCGTAACTTTTATTATTAAAATAAATGGTACTAAAATTTTGCATTTTTTGGAGGGCTCTACCGGTATTTGAATTATAGCAAAAATTTACTTGTAGCACGACTTAGCGTTGTGTATACGAAATAAAATGATTCAGGTTGTGATAAAACTGAGATTTGATTTTCTATAACTTCTTTGGGATGGTAACGTTCCAGTATTTTCTTATGTATCTGAGTTTTATCTCAGACTTTATGCAAGTACTCATAATTCATCAAAAAACTTTCAAGTACTTGTGATCTAAATTCTTAACGTCTCGCTCCAGTGTGGTTCCCAATCAAGCAAAAAACGTCTTTAATGATGGACCTAAGTATTTTTTAAACTGATTGTTTGTTCTAGATTTTTATCAGAAAATCTTAGGTCTGTCGTGGACTCTGTTATTGAAAGAAATGTTTTTTTTTTTTTGTAAACTCATAAAACCTACTTTTCAGTTTGTTGTTTGATATGATCGATAACATTCGGGAGTTGGCATTGCGATTAATAATAAAGCTAGGGGAACTGAAATTTCCAATAAAAGTATAATATTTAAGCTGCGAGAAAAAATGTCAAATTTTGGAGACAAAAATAAGTTTAAACTCTTAGTTTTGTAGTCTATCATAATCTCTAATTTACTTATATCATTTTTCGATATTTTGGGTCATTGATTTTAATAATAAAATACCTTTCCATATTCATTTTTGTATTATTTTAAGCAATCAGTTTAATTATGGATTAAACATAATTTTTTACAAAAATTGGAAGACCAGTAGAGCCCTTTAAATGATACAAAATTTTAGTATCATTTATTTTAATAAGAAAATAAAATATAATAATAAAAGTTACAGATCGATTTTATCAAACTTAGTAGTAAGATTATATATGGTCACAGTAAAAAGCCATTACATATTGAGAGGTCATGGTCAAAGTCATGCCAAAAAATGAACATAAGTCGAGTTTTTGCACTATACCGAGCGCCCATTTTTGTTTTTACCATAAAATAACTCTCCAAATTCATTTTTTTATTATTTTAGACCTACAGTTTAAATCTGTGAATACGTACATTTTTACAAAACTGCGAAGAGTGGTAGAGCCCTCCAAATGATGCAGATATTTTTTTTACTATTTTCATAATCTGTGAATAATTACGCAAACTTTGATACCTCTTGTATTTGCATAGCTCAAAAAAATACATTAACGCGACACCCTAATACACACCTGTAATATTTCATTAATACGACTACATTGTTATTTCTTAGTTCATATATGTCCATGATATACATCATGGAGCATTATATACAATGCATTCTGTGACTGTTTTGTATACATTCATTAATGGAGATTAGCAAACTGTGCAAATATAAACAATTTAACTTCAATATCATTGAATTTTTGTTTCATTTGATATCATTTGAAGTATAGCCTTTAATTTCATTTTTGTATGTAAAGGAACAAACAAAATCGATTAAACCTTTAATAATTTAGATATTAAAAATAGCTTTCTAATTTATTATTAGAATTAATGGTCATTATCTCCTTTGTATTTACGATGCTTCTTTTCTCTTTCATTTTCAATTTTTTTAAATGTTAACCTCCAAGATCAATTAAAACGCAATCTGTTTATTTTTTAACATACCTTGAACAAAAAAAAAAGAAACAATAAATAGGGGAGAATTACTCCAAGAATATTCGAAAAGAATGTAAATATAGAATAACGAAGTTAAGTTAGAAATTATATAAAATGAAATTGGAAATTGATGTTTAATATTGTTTGAAGCATCAAAAAAAAAAATTTGTGGCCTTAATCAAACTAAAAGTTTTCTAATCTAAGTCAGAAATATCGCAAAAGTTTTGCCCAAAACAAATATCTCAGTAAATTGGCTTAGCAAGAACTGCCTACGACAGCCATGTCGGAAAAAATTTGGAAGATGCCAAGACAAGTAAGTAAAGAGGCGTTTCCATCAAATAGTTCCGAATAAATGTATTTTTAAAGTGATTTGAAGAGAAACCCATCCAATGCATAATGATGTAAATTAGTCAATATGACATTTTTGAAGGAAAATTACTTTTTAAAAAAATGTTTATTCTTTAAGTGAAGTGAAATCATTTTGTAGACGGAAATATTTTTTTTCAATATTCAAAAAAATAGTTCCTAAAACTGACGTTTAATTATTGAGCCATTGAAAAAATGTCAGTTTAATACCGACAGACATATCATAAGAGTTTTATTCAACAGAATGTTATGATGATATATATATATGTGTTGTATTACTACGTGCAAGAAAATAACTTATCAGCTAACTAAATTTCATATAATAGAAACAAAAACGAATATACCACGTTTGATTGATTAAAAAATTAAATAATGGTGATATAGGGTTATGTACGTCCCTAATGTGAGTCTTAAAATTGGCTTCATCCCTTCTAGTTCGGTTCCTGTTATAGGTCCTTGAAGAAGCTCCCAAATTTTAGAGTAATCTCTACAATGCATTATTTTTTAAATGTGAGAGTGAATTCTTTTAGTTTAACAATGGAGTTAATATTTTTTATTCTTATAACTATTGGATCCATGAAGATTATATTGAGATGCAGATGACGTCACTGGTTGGTTGATATTATAATACTATTTTTTTTTAAAGACTACTTTTACGTCACATTTGATCGCGTCCCTAGGATTTAGTAAGGTAACATACATTTTGGGACCAATACATCCTTAATACTGGGTTATTCCATCATATCATTTTAACTCCTCCCATCTTAAACTTATTAGTTTCATCCCCAAATCATACGTTAAAATTATTAAGTTTAAGGGTTCCATAATTGTTGATGAGAAAAAACAGAGGAAGTAACAGCCACCTATTAAATAAAATAGCAAAAAAAGTTAGAAAAAAACAAACCAATCTTTTCTTAGACTGATTTCTCCCCTTCTAAATCTTTAAAAAAAGTATGTACCTCTTTGTAAGTGAACTATGTTCTATGGGGGACTTAGGATATCTAGAGATATATGCTTTATCCATTTGAATTTTGTGGACTCCGACGTTCTTTTTATGTACAGCTTCATCTTCGGAGGACATTACTGATGTTCCATCGAGCAGAAAACTATTCGTCACAATAGCGGCTTGAATAATCGATTAAATTCCAAAGATTAGATAATAAAACTAATCAAGGAACTTCATAGAATATATCTAGTCAGAGCTTATATATCATTTCATTAGAAAGAAAAAGTTATTGTCCGCTACATGTGTTTTTAATTCATGTTAAATTTCATTTATATTTACATAGATACGAGTATATATTCTATTGTCCATGAACTTCTTTTTTTCAATTGTATGTTTATCTTTTTTTCTCCATTTATATATTTCTTATTAATTGATTATTGTAGTATAAAGTATTATTTTAATTCTTAACTATAATACTTGATTCTGCATTGAACTAGCAAATTTTACTCGATATATTTAGTTTCTAACCCGTGTTATTTTTATAGTATTTATTTATTTGAATAATATGGAAATAATAACCGCTCAATCAAATAAAAAAAAGTAGTTATGTCTTCCAACAAAGGGGCACATAATTGAGTTATAATGCACTTAAATTTATCTATAAAATAATAAATTTTCGTTATTTTTTTGCTTATATGTTTTCAATATAAGAGTTGCCTTTTATTCTCAATAACTGTAGTTCTATCATAAATTGTTTATATTAGCAAATGTTTGTAAAGTTGTCAGTATATAGAAGAGTAAAACTGTGCCTCAGTTAAAGTTGCAATTGAAGTAATTTTGTTTTACTCTTATAGGTAAAAGTAAAATATTTATAGTTGAGATTCCATTGAAGTATCATAATATGGTGGTCATTCATTTCCGTGTGATTATTTTGAGTAGGGTTATTTTTGGAGTAGTTTTTCAGAACAGCTTTTTTTTACTACATGGCTCTTTTCAGTTGAATCAAAGTTTTCATTTTACTTGTTAATTTTTATATATAATTGAATACAATGCTGATAACCTAAACTATTAACTATAATCCTCTATTATAAAATTATTTATTGTTGAAAGTAATTTCCCATTGAGATAAAATATTATACAAATTGTTTATGTTTTCCTTAATTTGTCAATTTGAACCAACTATTGACAGTTTTAATTCTCCTTTAATTTAAAAAAACTAACTCAAGTATTTAGTCTACTTGGAATTGTTTTCTAAAAGAAAATATAGGTTCATTATCATATTTAGATCTCATCGGAATTATCAGTACTTAAGATGTAAAAAACACACAAATGAACAGTAGTAGTATACATATATACTTATGTATATTGTGTTAAGATTTGACGAATCTTAGTAAAACAACTCAGAGGAATTTAGCTAATAACAAAAAGTTTTCCAACTGTTCCTTGTCTCTTCTACAATACAAATATTAAATACCATATTTTTTTAAATTCATTATATTACATACAATGAATAACGATAATTATATTTTTTGTTTGTACAAATACCTCCAATGAACCCATGAATAGTTCAATAATGCTTAAAAAAAGATATGCCCTTAAAAAGAATGTTCCTTTCAAATACTTTTAATTTGAATATATCTATCATTTTTCAAATATTATTCATAAAAAAAAAACCTACACATAGGTAATACGGAATGTCTAACGTCTGTCAAAGAAATATGCACTAAATGAATACCTTTGCTTTCAATAAACGTTAATATTAGTTCTTCTAAATACTTATTTTACGCATCAATGAAATACCCTAATTTTCTGCTAAGTGTTGCTTAACTTCAATATTATCTCATTAAACATATATTTTTCTAAGGTTTTTATGCAGTAAGTTATGTAAAATATACAAGTAAGTGAAATTTATTCAATTAGATGATAAAGAAAATAATACAGTGATACTTTGAGATAAAAGTGTCATAACATATATAGTTTTTTTTTTTTTTAGATACAAGCTAGATTTATAAAATTTTAGAGATATATAAGTGTTTGTAAAAGATAAGAACATGGTGAAAGTTCGGGAAAAAACGCAAGAGCCGCTTCATAACGATTTTTTTTAGAAACACATTGTTATTCTATATTAAAATCTATTTTTTTTACATAAACCAATGATTAAGAATTTGACCGATATCAGGGTGGACAAGGTAAATCCGGAAATAGTTTAACGGCTAATTATGAGACTTCTGTAAGAGATAGAAAGATGATTTTTTTACACAATTGAAAGTTACATTAAATGTAAAACGATTATTTATAATGAAAGCCTTCGTTCTTGATAAAATCTATCTGAATGCGAGGTATGCCTTAGCTATCTCGTGGGGAGCCATGTCACTAAAGAGCACTAACATGCATATTATGTATGTATCTTACAGTTATTACAAAATAATGAAGACTATTCATAAAATGTCTTGATTAGTTATAAACAAAACTCCAGCAAAATCTAAATAGCAACAGTGAAACAACAGCCTATAATATGGAGAGACGTCGAGTCGCAATTTGGAACTTTCCGCTTGGGGAAAAACTCCCACTGAAATTGCCAAGGTTCTGAACTGCAGCCACACCACCGTTTACAACGTAGTAGCCAAAGGGACTCCTGAGGCGATTATAAGATCTAAGTCAAGGCCTCGAAGGTCGGACGAAATGATTGCTGCCGTGAAAAAGTCTGTCGAGGACAAGAGAGGCAAGGTCACCTTCAGCGGCCTCTCCAGGGAGTTCAACGTCAGCAGAAGGACCATGGACCGGCTAGTTAATCAAAAGATCTTGGCTTTAAGGTCTACAAAAGAACCCCCTCGTCAAGCCCTCAAGCCTATAGACAAGGAAAAACGCCTTGCAAGGTCGAGGAGTCTTCTCAACAAGCTTAAGAAAAAGGCCTCAGTCGCCTGATTGTTCGCCGCTTGACTTTGCAGCGGCTGGGTGTTTAAAGGGGAGTCTGTTGGGAGTCCAATACAAGTCTAAGGCCCAGCTGAAGTCTACCCTCAAGAATGCCTGAGCCAACCTCGACCAGAGCTTCATCGCCAAGTCATTCAGCAAGTTCCGGTCTAGGCTGAAGCTGGAATAGACTTGTGTCTAAGACTCTCATCTTTCATGTTAAATAAATTAATTCGTCAATCACTTTAAAAATGACAGAATTATTTACCTATTTTTGAAAATTTCAGAGTGTTCAGTTTTAGACGCGCACACATGTAATAGATTACCCTGTATGTCTAGTGTTTGTATTATTTTAAGTTAATTTAAGAAAGCAAATTTTTGTATTTTAATATTTCTATTGTTTTTTTTTATATTTAGTTACTATCAGAGACAATACTATAAAAATAAATTATTTTAATTCCTTCTGCTCCTAATTTTTTTAATAATTGTTTATCACATGTTGCTCCATTATAGATGCGAATTTTTATATCTTAATTGTCCCACTATGGAATATAAGTATGAAATGGCAAAAGAGGACATAGAATTATTCCAGAGTGGTGAGTACATCAACAAAACACTATTAATTCAATTGTTACTTTTTTATTATTATAATGAAGGAGTCTTAGATTCAATCAAGATCATAAATATATTAGAAGCAGTTGCCCCATTTATCGAAAATTATCTACTAAATTTATGAAATTACATACCATTCACATCAATCAATTGGATCAAAGTTAAAATTATTCTGGAGAACATCACATGAGAGGGAAAATGAGTGGAGGTTAATTTTTTGATCTTCTTATATGTATTTAGTACTCAACATTTAAGTAAAATTAACTATCCTATACATGTATAATATCGAAAAACAATATATAAATTCAAAAATGGGGAGAAGGAAAATCCAATTCTATTTTTCAATCTTTAAAGAAAAAAAAATTCCTTTTTTAAAAAAAAAGGAGAAATATTCGACTTTGTACATGCAAATTATACAAAAAAAGTCCGTCTGTGTTTTTCCTAGAATGTTTATATTCATATTATAGTAGTTTTTGATTTGATACCTCGTCTGATTTTTTTTGTTTAATTTATTATACAAACATCCAATTGAAAAGGTAGCTAAAAAAATATTGGTTAGAGCCTTAAAGTTTCACAGTATTGAAATGACTGGATTAAAATTCTAGTAAATACCCCATTTTATATTAAATTTTACAACTATATTACAAGTAATTTGTCCAGCATGTACATCATTTTAAATCATTTATGATGAATAAATTATGTTTATTGTCCTAACCATAGTAAAAAAGAAAAAAAATAGTAATAAGTTGACTTTTTTAAATATTTTCTCCCATTTTAGGGGTCTTAGTCTGTAAAAGTCTCCATATAACGCAAATTTCGTATAACATGGAATTTTTCTTCTTCCCAAAAAAACGCAATAGGTGGGGAGAACCACTGTATTTTCTCTTGCTCAAGACTTTTTATTTTTGCTACTTTATTTACGAGTATTTTTGAATTATCTTTATCATTCTACATGTAGTTTTTAAAGATTCTTTCTCGAACATGGTAGCATAAACAATAGTCAATTATTAATTGTTTTGGGACTTTTTGATCCCAGTTTTGTTTAGTAAAAATATAAGTATTGCATAATAGTTCTCCTTGGATGTTGAAATTTTAAAAAAGGAGAAAGAAAAAAAGGAATATACATACGCAAAGGAAGTAATTACCCAAAAATAAAAATAAATTAGGAAACTATTCTAAGTTAACAAATTCTTCATGGGGTTTTCAAATTTGCCATTTTTTCAATAAAATTAAAACTTTAGTTTTATAACATATAATTTAACAATTGTAAACAGGATTTTCATATTGATTCATTATTTTAGTATGAAATAAACACTATTTTAATCAAAAAGTAGATGAGAACCAAAGTAAAATTTTTTAAAGGGTTCATCCATACAAATATACAGATTTGGAATATTTTATAAAGATTTTTTATTTTAAATTGTCATAATAGGAGTGTCTGTATTGGAGTGTTTAAAAACCTAAGGAAAATATTTACTTTAATATTTGAATGGAAAGTAGCAGAGTGTTAAAATTATGTCCTAGGATAAAGCATGTTCCAAAATATTAATCAAACAGTTTTTCAAAAAACGTATGTTATTATTTATACTCTAATTGTTTAGACGTTATCTTTAGGGATGACATAATTCAATCACAATTCATTTTTTTCCTTGTTTTTTTTTTTATCCTAGTTTATATAATATATTGTAAGTCCCATATTAAACCTATCTAAAGATATTTATCTAAGAATTAAATTTCTACAAGGAATATTCTGTCTTCATACACAAACCTATATTAATTTATAGACCATATCTTTATAATTTATGTCTCTGTAAATAATTGTAGATAGAAAAAAAATAGATAAAATTGTATAAAGCACATTAATATAATATAATATTTTAAATTTTCAAAAGTATTTTATATATTTTCTGAAAATATGTTACTTCTCTGAAAATTCATTGTATTATCTTGTGTTTATTAAACTTTTGGCTCCACATTATATGTAAATTTTTAGTTTACCATGTATCCAATTTTTTGGGATGATACTTCATTAGTTTCTGTAGTATTAAGAAATTCTGGATTTAATTATTGAGGTCTCAAAGAATGTTTTTTTATGTATTCTGATCATTTACCTATCCCCCAACAATGAATATGAAAAAAGACTGTTACTTGTAAAATATAATATAAGATGTTTAGTTTGATAATAATATATTAATTTAGAAAAACTGTCCAGTCAACAAAATATATATTATTTTTTTCTCCAGCTACTATCTCATATAATGAAATTAGAAGCATAATGGAAAAAAAGTACTTAACTGATGCACATAATATAATTTGAAATAACTACTAAGATCATGTAAAGTTTAATATTGGTAAAATAACCAATAATAGGCAAGTATTTGCCCTAGGATTTGAAAAGAAGTAGGCAAGGGTTTATATTATTATTTCACATTTGATCAGTGATTCTTATCGGGAAGGAGTTTAGTACTGCCTTGGGGAAGGGAAGAATTGAGGTCTTGTATTAAACGCTATCGATGTACATTTTACAACAACAGAAGGTAATAGTTTCTTATTTTCTTTTAAAAAAAGTCAACATTATAAAATGTATAGAATTAAAAAAAAAAAAAAATCTGAGTAATTATTTTACTGAAATTTTGAAACTAAGTAATTTTTATAAAACGGAAAAGAAGATATCAATTAATAGTAAGAAAATATCAGATTGGTGTTTAACAATTTAAATGATATATGAAAGAACTTAAATTATTCAAGATTTCTTTTTTATTAGATAAAAAAAAATATGAGCATAATGTTGATATAAATTTTTGCAGAAACATGATAAAAACAACTGTCTTTTATTCGCTCAACTTACTTTCCCCCCCCCTATTCTTCCACATTTGCAAACTTCATTACTTTAATAGAAAAAAAACATGTTGCTCATGCATCATGTAATTTTCTGATTTAGGATATTAATTATATAACAGACCCAAAAAAATACATTAATATATGTATAAATTATTTCAATAAAATGTTTGGAAGATTTGTCTAATTCGGGTTATTGTAACACTTAATTGTATGTAAAATATTATGGTTCAACTGTTTGCATTCATGTATAGATGCATAGCCATTATAAATAATCGTTATGTGGTTATCAACCCTTTATAACCTATAGTCTAACAGTCGTGTACTTAAATAGGTAGAAAATAATTTATTTTTCAATTAAGTATGTAAATGTATTTAGATTGTTAAAAAATGTTTAAAGAGTGGCTTATTTAATTGGTAAATTTAAAAATAGACAAGAATGAAAGTCCTGTCAATATTTATTTTAATTAATTTTGAAGATTTAAGTATACGAAATATGATATACAAAGGCTATTCAATATGGTCACTCTTGCCCTTCAGAGCCTACGGCAAACGCTTCGTTTCCGCTTTGAAAGTATACAGTTTTCTCAGACGTTTTGATAAAATGGCTTTATATAGACTGAGAGATTGCCCCGAAATGAAAAATGAATGAAAGATTTATTTCCTTTAATTAAAAAATTTTTTAATAATCAAATAAGGGATTCAACTTCGTTCTTGCTAGTTGAGGCTTTATATATTGATAACCATAAATATTGTTACCAATATCCAACTGCAACTTGGTTGACTTTACTTAAAAATTTAGACCAGAAGATTGTATTTATTAAAGAAGAGGGAATGAGTCTGTTAGAATTAACTTGGCTTTTACTTCTATCACATTGAATCCTATTTTAAAAACCTGAACTTTCGTTTAACCATATATTTATTACTGTTCTTAATTTAAATTTTTTTGTAATATTTGGACGATGTGAGTCATTGAATTTTCCATGTTAAGATCTTGGTACCTCCCATCGATTTCCCATGATGAAAGAAATATTTTAATAAGTTTTTAAAAATTGCTAATAAGTATTTGTCGTGATTGTTAATTCTTTTCCTTAGTCTGTTTACTGATTTTTTAAGATTTATTTTTATAATATTAGTTGAAATTCTATCCAGGAGCAATGAGTATGAATTATAATGTTTATTTATGTACATACCGGGCGTAGAAAAAGTAATGAGCCCTTCTAAAAATACATATTTGAAGAGGTGTTGTTGATGAAATCTTAAAGTTCCTATAATTTTTGAATAGCTTAGATTTTAAGCCTTTGATTCTTGTACATCTTGTAAACAAACATTCTGTATATGGGTGGATGGAGAGAAAAAGAGTCATCATAGGCAATTTAATCAGCCCTGGGAGGACCACATCGGACATAATGAAGGAATTAAACGTCAGCAAGGCTAGAGTATGTCGGGTCAGAAATCATTAAGCTTATGGGGACAACCTTAAGGACAAACGCAAGAATGGAAGATCCACCAAAGTGAAGAATGAAGATATCATAGAGACCTTTAAGGGCACTCCCACAACAAAGATGTCAGAGTACTCCAAGAAGAAGAAGAAGGTTCATCGATCTACTGTGGGCAAGAGGAAGGTCGTTTAGAAGAATGGGGAGGCCTCTCCTGTTCCAACGCCAAAAAGAACTCCACCTTTAGCAATTTCAACAACTTTTGAACAACCTGAAGCACAACAGCAACCCATTCATTTCTTTTCTCAGACTAAAATACCTTTACCGTTGACCCATCAGCAACGAGCAAAATGATTGAGTGGTATGCTTTGGCAAGACTTACAACAGCATCAGGACACTAACCAAGACCAAGAATCCGGCATCTGTGAGGATGTTGGAGTTTGTGGCATCAACTGGAGAAAAAATCCTCCAATTTGGTTTCCTGTTGGATACCGGTTACCTGCAGCCGACTACTTGATTGTGTTGAAGGAAAATGCGGTCCCATATATTACCAAGACCATGAAGAAGTCCAACAAACCCACGTACTTCTTTCAGCAGGACGAGCCCCTGTACAATAGTACTAATATTGTACAAGAGTGGATGGGTATCAACATGAACTTCTGGTCAAAAACCTTTGGTCCCCTCAGACCCCAGATTTGAATCCACTGGATTACTCCATTTGATGGCAAATTGAAAAGAAGGCCTACAAAATCTGCCACCCAAATATTGATACCCTCAAGACCTCCATTAACCAGTAGCAGAGGATCATGGAAAAGGACTACGCTGCCAATGTGTGCAAGGGGTTCCAGATGCAGTTGAAGGCTGTCAATGAAACTGATCGTCGCCAGATTCATAATTAATGTGTATTGTTATAGTAAAAAATATTATAAAATAAAATTTTCTAGGTACAAGATCATACTGGTCAATTAGGAGTATTCTAATGACTTCTTAGAGGTAGGTCTTAGAACTTTTCTACAATAGGTATTTAGCAAGTGCTCCAGTTTATTTACCTATGTATGTATGTTCTATATAATATATAAACAAAATAAAGAATGATAAAAAACATTATCGACAGTCATATTGCCTTAGAAAATCAATTGACTTTCTTATTCTTCTTCATTACTTAATCGATCATTTTCTGTTAAATTTGAATAAAACATATTCAAAATAACAAGGTATATGAGAGTTATATAATATTCTTATAAAGAAGGAGTCTACAATGAATGGACAAATATACCCAAAAGATCAAAGAAATTCGTTATTTTACTTAGTCATTAGATGAGAATATTTGAATAATTATTCTATTTTCATAATTAATCGCATTAAATATTTTGACATGATAAAATAAAATATTTTCATTTTCTCAAAGGCATTAGTGTATTTTAAATAGAATAAAAATATATTTTTTAAATTTACCTTGTTTCTTAAAAAATACCTTAAGACAAGGTACTGTCAGTTTTTATACCACGCAAGACGGTGTTGACGTAAGGAAAATATGTTCAATTTACATTCATCCCTGTGTCAAGTGTCCAATAAAAAGCAATATAAAAGTCTTCTTTTACATTTGTAAGATTTAAACTTTATACGTCTCAAAATTGGGTGGGTTTTTCGATATTTATTATTGAAAAAAGTGTCCCTGATATACATTGCCTCTAGTCTTCTTAGTTTCCGATGCTAACTCTTAACTTGTATCAAGGAATACACAGTTACATATCTAATTAAATATTATTCTTACCCAGATTTTCCACAGAATGTACTGTTAGGACGGATAAAGGGTTGATTAACATTGCGTCTGAATGGTGCTGTTGTCACTCGTGGAACATTTGTTGAATTCCCCATGTAGCCACAGTTACTTGATGTCTTTTTCCTGAATTTTGTTGACTTTCGAATTTTTGCATAAATTCCGTAATTGAGAATGATAAGAGCTAGAAGTGGTAGGATTCCCGTGAGAACAATTTCCTGCCATTTGGAAAATATCACATAATGTTCATTCTTCATGAGTGTTGTAATATCCGCATACAATGTAGTTGTATTTGTTACCTTATCAAAATAGTCATACCATCGATACTCTAAAAACTTGCCTGCATTAACCGAAAAGCTGATAAACATGACGAGAAACACATAAAAACTAGGACTAGGCTTATATTGAAGAGGTCGACAAATTGCCAAATATCTCTCAGCAGACACAGCCACAACCATCAGCACACTTGCTGTTATGGCAATATGACCAAATGGCCAGAGAAAATATGGAAATAGAATTTTGAACCAAGGAGGCTGAGCCTGAGAGTGAAAGTTTGCAGCAATGGTGGAGGTGCTCATAGCCATAAAGATGATTATCAAAACGAGATCTGTGAGGCTTAAATAGATAAGTAGATTATTGAAGTTAGTCTTTTTGTTTTTGGACAAAACAAATATGGTAAGGATATTCCCAAATATACCCAAAAGTCCTACACCAAATTGAAGGATTCCCTCAATCCAAAACTTTGCAGTATACCATATCTCAATGTAGACAGTATAGTTTTCGTAGCAAGTATAGTTATGAGTGGGTGAGCTCTCAATACTTCCATCAAAGGATTCATTTGATTCTAAATCTGTAGATGAAAAGTAAAGGATGAAGGTAAGAACAAGGCTTGGTATAGCAAGAACGAGCCAAAGGATAACAGCGTGTATTTTCATTTGTATTCGCATTGGTAGCTCACATGAGGTCAAACACCAGCAACACATGATTATTTATTACAACTACGATATTTGTTTTGTATTTTTCCTTTTCTCTTTTTCTACATGTGAAAGGTACAACGATAACTACAACTCATTTCAGTTAGAAAAATGAGAGTATTTCTTTTCATAGAAAAAGGAAAGAAGCGATTGCTCACACGCTCCTTCTCAACATTTTTGAAAAGTGTTTTTTTTTTTTTTTTTTGTCTCTTATTTCCCCTGATTAATTCACTAAAAATGCCCAAACAACATTTCCCAATTGTCTCATATAGTTACATTCAATCTATGTATGTAATATGAAAAATATCTAGTAAGTAATAATTTTGTGGAACAATAAATGGAAAGTTAAACTCTTCTTTTGTCCGTTACTCAATGATTGTAATCGAAAAAGGGTTAAGAAGTACTTAAACAATTGATAATACATTGTACTTTACGTTAAATAAACTTGAACAGTAGATACATTAGAATAGTTAAAAAAATTATATTGAACCGATATGACTCTTTTGGTTATTGGTAAGAACTTAAAGTTTATAATTTACTAAAAAATAATCAAAAGTAGTTGAAATTTCAGAATTATTATATCTTTAAAACTGATGTTTACATTCATAGAAACAGACATTATCGAACAAAATCAAAGTATTTTGTATTTGCTGAGATGCAAATGGACTGGATTTAATATAATTTTAGCTCTTGAATCCAAATATGGTCTAGGTTTTTTCTATCAAATTTCTACTGTTTCACTAATTTTCAGTTAACATACTTTTTAAGCACTTAGTGAGAAAGATTCAGATAAATGCTATGAATTACTTTAACTTCCAACTGTTTATAAACTCAAAAACCCTTTTTATGAAGTCGTTTTTAAGTTTCTAATTCCAATTGTTAGGAATGTTTGTTCTACAGAGGTGCAAAGCTTCAAAAATAATTTCTCACGAATATGTAAAAGTATTTCATTTCGTAGGGGAAAGTCAGAACTTAAATTTAATACATAGACTCCATACAAAAACACTATATCGTTATCAATTTGTGAAAAGACCATCAAAATATTTGAACGATAATATTCTTTTTTGAAGAAATTTTAATAGAAAAATTAAATAGTAGGACATAGAAAAAGAAAGAATATCATAATTTAATCAAAAATTATTTATTAAATTGTAGGATCATGATTTTTTCAATTCAGTATTATAAAAAAAAATTATTTTTCTGTTCAGATAACAATATCATAATATTTTTTAATATATCACACGCCGTTATCTATAATACTTTTACTTTCCATTTTACAAACTTTTTTTCGGAAAAAAGGCGAAAAATCGGTTAATATACAGGCTGTTATTTATATTTCTACCCTAATAAAAAAATTAAATAGTTATTATCGAAAATATTATCACAAAGGATCGATTTTCGTATGAATCAATTTTCGTAGCACCTTCTCCTCTCCAATTGAGGTAAATCTTAAATCTGATTTCACACTTCAGCTCTAACAAAATAATTTTGGGCAAGTTAAACCATCCAATTGCTTGTTTATTCTATATACAGCTTTGATCTGGCTCTTAATGACTTTTTTAGTCACCTTACATAAATAATGAATTACGTCGTCAACGAATTTTGTGACGCAGTTAATTAATTTTTTCCCTGAGATGAGTATTTCAAGTTAAAGTTACTTTAAATAGCACAAATTGCTTCCAGATAACATGAATTTCTTATAAAAGTTATGTTTACAAATATCAATATTTCTATTGGCAACAACAAATGAAACCTACGCCGTGTTGTTTCTTCAACAGCAGAAATATAAATAGGATATGATTCCCAACTGTTTAATTATTATTTGAATTAATAACTTCTTATCAAAATATATTTTTTTAAATTCAACCACCTAACATTCAAAACATTGATATGGGTAAAATAAAATCGATCAATTAAAAGCTAACAAATAAATAAAGTCTAGATTTTCATGTTAGTTAGGTAAAAGCAGAAAATTAATTTGATATTAAAGGTGAAGCATTAATCAGTTGAAATTTGGATGTATTAAATCAAAAAAGTGTAATAGGATTAGACATCAAATACTTCTAATAAAAATAAATATTGCAAAGTAATTCAATTTATTTATTTTTTGCTGATTATTAGATACAAATTGTGGTAATCATACTTGTTTTGAAAATATTAAGATTTATATATATGTTATACTTGTAGTAATTAGCTAATTATATTTTTATGTTGATACCAGTTCTTTGTACTTTCTTCAATTTTAATTCAATAAAAATACTCTAACATCAAAATTAAATTTGCTAGGACAAATTGAATCGATAAGCTACCAACTAATATAAATAAACCCAGTACTATTACATTTTTAGAAAATAACATACAATATATTTGGTTTGTTTTCTAATCGATCGAGAATCGATATATCACGTTATATAATATTCTAATAGATTGTTGATATAGGAGAAAAATATTGACATAATTTTTTAATTGTATCTCAAAAAAAATTATCAAAAAGGAAAATAAATAAGACTTGAAGTTTTGTCATAGTTCCAAAGTATTTAATAAGTGCTTAGAAACCCTCTTCAGAGCTGCGAAAATATATAAATACATTTAATGTACCATCATTTTTTCTGTAAATAAAAATTTACTGTATTATTTTATTACGTGTGAATTCAAGTATACTCTTTCCCCTTAGTATTGTTTTAAACGTTAATTGTATTCTTTATGCATTTAATTTTGTTAAACTATGATTACAGTTGCATCAGTCGAAGATGGCAAGGTATAATAGGTGTGGTTTTTTTTTTTACCTGCAATTCCTGAAATTGGAGACAGCTACAGTGGATAGTTGAAATTCAATTATTACAGCCTTATAATAAAAAGAAAATAACTTCGCAAAGCAAAGTACATATATTTTAGGATTAAGAGGGGAGGGATACCGACTCAATCGATCATAATTGCTCGAATATTTTCCATGTAGGATTAGACGGTCATTGGCGTTTGTACGTTATTTTTATATTTGTTTATAGCAATTTTCTGTTTGAAGAAATAATTGATTTAATGAGATAGAAATTCCTCTCCATTATACCTATTACGTTCATCCTGTAATTATACCATAATGATTCAGGTTAGATAAAGAAAAAAGTCGTAGTGTTTTACAGAACACGGCACAACATGGCTTGAAAAAAATTATCTTTTTAGAAGAATTTTCATGATAGATATTTGAATAACTTTTGAGTCGAGATTAACAATCGGTTTTATGGTGTTAATTTGAAGTATACAAGGAAACAAAACGTGTACTGAATGACTGATTTTAGAAAAATGTCAATAATTTTATTCTTTGATAAATGATTTTGATATTTTTTTAAACAAAACTTTGAGACACGACCTTTGTGCACATGTTCACTCAACATGGCCGCCCTCAGCAGCAATCACAGTCTCAACACGGCGGTGGAAAGCCTTGCAGGAGTTGATGATGAACTTCTCGGACAAGTTGATCCACTCCTTCACAATTGCGGCCTTCAGGGAGTCAACGTTGGGGTGAGATATCCGGTTAGTCTCCCTCTCCGAAGTGCTCCACACAGCAAAGTCCAATGTGTTCAAATCCGGAGAAGATAATGGCCACATGTCCCTGGACCAAAAATCGGCCATTTTGTTGGCACAGAACTTCTGGCATTTGGCCGATATGTGTGAGGGTGCATCATCTTGGGTCCACACATAGTTGTCTCCAGTTAGGTTGCCTTGAGCCATGGTAGTATGGTGAACGTCAGCACCTTGTAAGGCCTCCTGCCCGATTTTCTCTCCAGCCTTAAAAAGAAGGGAGGCATCTTCTTGCCGTCAGACGCCACGACCACAGGACCATTGTTTGGGCTGGATGTTTTGTACAGAACATCCCTTGACCTCCTCTGATGATCTACCAAGCCAACGGTCTTTCCGACGGTTGTAGACCTGGTCCACGGTGAAAATCTTCACGTCAGAGAAAATTTTTACTGTGGATCCATTTGCCTTGATGCATGTAGGAACTTTCTTGGACCTCTGCAGTCTCCTTTCCTTCAGAGTGTCCGTCAACAGGTGGCGTAGGATCCTTGTGTAAGAGGACACCCCAAGTCCTCCTTCACATCCCTATTGGTTTCCCCTTGTCCACGTCAGACTCGTTAAAGAGGCGATTCATGGATTTTTTGGGGTCCTCCTTGATCTTCTTCTTCAGGTCCCCAGAAACTCAGAATCCCTTTTCAAGTTGTGTTCCCCGCTTCCTTTTTTCCTTGAGAGGTCTTGTCCATCCTTTTACATCTTGGCCTCCTTGAAAAAAAGACTCCTGGAGCACTTCACAATGTCTATAATCTCTGCCACCTCAAATTTGTCATCCCGAAGGTCTGAGATCCTCTGCCTATTTGCTTCTTGCTCACTCATAATGAAAGATTTGGGAAATATTTATTATTGTTTACTTATGCAGAAAGGGCAGGAAATTCGGAATATACAGGGAAAAAAATCACAAGACCTCTCTATTTTAATTACATAATTAGCATTTATTAACAGTCCACGCTTTGTTTCCGAACCCAACCCCTGTACATAAAATTAATATTTTTTATACAAATAATATTTTAGACTATGATCTGAAATGCTAGTACCTTCCAAAAATTGAATGCCAGTCTAAAATGATTCTGCCTGAATCATAATAATTTTGTAGTACTTAGAACCAATTTTCATTTTAATCAGTAGTATTATTAGTTTTTTTATGACAGACACAACTCTACTGTATGGAAGAAAAATAAAACTTAAGGTAAAATGATTACTTAATGATAGCCTAACGTAAATGTATATTAATAAAACAAAGTTTATATTAGGATATTTGCCGTAAACATTTATTTAATGTGCACTTAATATATACTGCGTGACTATTTCATATTAGAGATAACGATGCAGCAACAAGCGTGTGTAGCTAAATCTCAGCTTGTCATGTAAAAAAGAGAGGAGAAGATGAGTTAATATATTAAGGGTTAAAAATCCTAAGCATTTTTAGGAGTGTGAGTTTTAGTTGCTGTTATTAAGAACCTGAACAATGTTTTTTTATTTAAGTTTATCAAACTTTTATCTACATTCTTTTATTATTGAGGATAGAACATCGAAGTATTAAGGATATATGTAAGAGTGCGCTTATGAAATACAGAGAGTAACACTGAGGCAATGTTGGGGGATTATATTCTATATTAATCAAACAATGTTCGTCTGTTTGTCGGCGCCTCACAAATCCAAGCAATACCGTGTACTAGGAAAACTGCTCTGGAGAAAATTGCCAGTTAGGAAAATTGTCCCGTAATGTTATTGCAATACAATTTCATTGCAATTTTGAAATTCATCCAATCTTCTAAACAATGGATCCAGAAGATTGGTAAGAAGAAAAAGTTTAGGGCTTCATAAAATATGGTTGAATACATACAAGGAACCCCTTCTAATAATAGAAAATAGTTAAAAATTCCTCAGGTTGGACGTGGTGTTGGGAGGTAGCCCTGAATCCTTAAAAATCTCTGCCAATTCATCCAATACATTCAAGAAATCCCTCATATATCAAAAAATAGTCGCAAACCCTGGGATTGCGGGGGTATTGGGGGTACATCTGGATCCTTAAAAACCACGGCCAATTCATCCAATACATTCCAGGAACCCCTTTAATAACGAAAAATAGTTCCAAGCCCTCGGGTTGTACGGGGTATTGGGGGTACCCTGGTATCCTTCAAAAACACCACCAGTTTATCCAATTCATCTGAGGAACCCCACTTATACCAAAAAAAATAGTTTAAGCCCTTGGTTTGCAAATTGAAAACCTTATTTTTTCTGTGTTTTTACGCATACTTCATCGTATGGATGTTATGTTACATGCAAATAACATTATTTATATTTCAATAGTCATATAAATAATTGTTTTTTCTTTAATTTTGTAATGAGTACACTCAATTTTAAATTACTTTTTTGTTTTTCTTTTTTGGAAAGGTTAGTGTATCTAACTGATTTTTTGAATTGAACCAGGAGAGTCACGGAGGCTGTAAAAGGACAGGTACTGAGGTAATGCCCAAGCCATCCTATGGATTGTACAAAATATAGAATACCGCCCAACACGGGCAATATTCTCCCGGGAAGTTTTCCTAACTGGCAATTTTCTCCAGGGCTATCTTCCACGGGCAATTTTCTCCAGGGCAGTTTTCAGCGCACGGATAACTACTCTTTGTAATTCACTATAATGTTTTGTGATTGACTTATAATTTATAATAACATATTTTAATTTCATTAACGTATAAATAATTGTACATTTTGTTCGAAATAAAAACAAAGTTTGTCACTTGCTTTTTATTTTAGATACATTCTTTTAAGTTGTTACTTACATAGATACTACACAAAACAAATTCATCACATTAATTCATTCAGAGTATAGAAAAGAGTAAAATTAGTTAGATTCAATCAAATAAATTATTTTTTTGGTTCATTTTGTACATATTTGGTATTAATTTTCAAAAGGAAATTTGTTTTAACTCCATAAATATAAAAAATTCAGGAATCAACTGTAACCCTTCTTTATAAAATGAGATAACTATGATTTCAGTACTTTTAACGGAAGAAAAAGAGAGAATGGGCAGGAAATCATTTTAAGAGAAGTACAATTGGGACAATGTTAATTTTTTTGTAAAATTATATATGTTTATGTGTAATTCCACAGAAAATTTACAATCAAAGCTGTGATGAGTTAATGATTTCCTCTGTCTCTCGAAGTAAATAATCTTCATATTAATGAATTCACACGGTGGAGGCTGGAGAATCGTACTTACGACTCTAACTCAAATAACAATAATGTATCATTTAACCCCTACTTCGTCTCTTTGAACAGTACTGAGATAATTTATGTGCGGTTTTTAGGTAATAATTCAGAACAACCTTTGGATAGTGGAGATCCGAAAAGAGATCCTCTATTTGTATGTATTCGACAAAATGCCATCTTCCTTAAATTAATCTTAAGAAATGAACGCAATTGCTTCTATTGAGAGACAAAGGCCATTCAGAACATCCGGAAGGGTCTGGAATACTTGGACAGGTCCATAGAGACGGAACCAAAGGGAAGGAGCAGGCGAAGAAAGTTATTAACTATCTTAATTTTAGAATAGTTGGTTTTCTGAGATCTGTGACATTACTAGTTTTGAAAATGTTCTACCAAAAAAATTTGTACGAAATGGATTCTAGAAACTCCTTTGGAATCACCTTCAGTGAAACTAAATGGTACTATACACAGATCAGAGTAGTTTATTTTTTATACAGATGTGTTTGATCTTATTTGACTAATCAATGTGAGTACCATACTCAAGTCCAAGATCTCCAAATAGAAATGAGATCACGTATGTACATATATTGCCTTGGTATTTAAAGGACATATATACACGGTTATCACCTAATTTTAGTTTTAGATTGATAAAACATTAATTAATTTACCAATTTTTTTAATAAGAAAATTAATAAAATATTTCTAAATTCCAAAAACATCAATTGAGAATATTAAAATTCGTATTATAAAAAATAATAAATTATCGTAAACAAATAAAAAAATAAATTGTAGTTGATTTATAAATTTTGTTATTAACTGCTGTCAATAACAAAAAATTTAAAAAAATTAACATCGAAATTTTAGTCCTTATTTTATGGGATGTAAAAATAATTATATAAAAATATTATGTACTTTTGACAAAAAAATACTATTTTATATTATTAAATATAATATATATAATTTTGATAAAATATTTTCAAATTTTGTTATTAACTCTAAAATCACCTCACGTTGTATTGGGCCTGCTTTGGATGATTTTTTTTTTTTTTTTGTGTTAAAATACGACTAAAAAAAATGTATACTTGAAAAAAAATCATATTTCTTACATATTGAACCAAAAAATGATGTTCTCTAATAGATTTATTTGAATGAAGTATTTTATAGAACGTCTAATGTATTATTAAATATAGGGCAAATAGTAACTGGGGAATAAAATATGATGATCCATAAAGCTGTAAAAGTGCGTATACTCTATGTTAATACATTTTTAAATGGAAATTATCATCAAGGTGTATATAAACAAATATTATGGAACAGAAAATTAACTATGATACATTTTTGTCGAAAAACATAAAAGATTTGTTAATACATAAATGTTGAAATAAATGTCAACATGTTTTTACGTATTTTTCATGTTCGTACTGCCCTCCTGTATCTGAAAGATACATTTTTTAATACGTTAATTGATGTAATACAAGTGTTAAAATATTATGATATACTTATTTATCCTTTTATATACTCATAAACAAATTGCCTTATATATGTGGTCCATCATCACTAAAGCAAGTGATATTAACTTCCCCCAAAATTGAATATATATTACATTTACATTTTACAACTAGGTATCTCCTATTTCTAGTAATAAAATTTGTCATATCTAATGTGAGAAAAATAATGTGATAGTCTTTATTTCAAAGTCAATATTAGGTCCAAATACAGTTTCATTAATAAAAAGAATGCTTTAATCTATAGTAAACATAACTGAGTATTTTTTCATATCCTAAAAATTTAATGGGCCATGAAGTAAACCAAAGATATACCATCTGCAAAGGTGTGTGACAGTATTTAGTTTGGGGGACGCAATACTAACAAGTTATATAGGGTATTCCTTTCATTTCCTTATTGGTTTTTTTATATATATGCAAATAAAAAATAGCCATGAACGCCAGGTACAAAAAGGATTATGCCTATGGTGTAATTTTCGGAATCAGGAAACGAGGAATTTTTTCCTACAGAATGGGAGACAATCATTAGTAAGCCTTTTTCGCCATAGACATTTGACTTGCTTCCAAACTATTCTTTGAAGCAAATAAAAAAAAAGGCATGAACACCGAGTACAAAAATGATGATGCCTATGGTGTAATTTTTGGATTCAGGAAACGAGGAATGTTTTTCTACAGGATAGGAGACAATCATTAGTAAGCCTATTGCCTATTTCGCCATAGACATTTGATTTGCTCCCAAACTATTCTTTGTTGTATTTACTAACAAAAAGTCACGAAATGTAGCATGTATTTTCAAGGTTGTCGTTGAAGGAAATTATACTTAATAGGTTCATCACTCTAGGGGCACATGCATTATTAGAAATAAGTGTTTCCTTATCAAGAACGTGTATCTAGATGCTACCTCTCTAATTGTTTCTTCAATTTTCCAATATTATATATTTTACTCTTATAGGCTATACCAAATGATATTTGAACACCCCATATCAATATTTAGGACACAACCTAAATTTTTTCTTATAACTTATCTCCTAAATCAGTGGCGATTTTCGTTTTTTTAAGGTCTATTTAAATAATTTAAAACTCCTCTCATAGAATCTAATAATTTTGCATACTGTGTCTGACCACATAGCTGTCATACTATGTTATCTGCAAAAAAATTGGACTCATAGTCAAAAGCTCTATTTAATATAATCACGTTTGCCAAATTCAATTAATAAGTTGATCTAGAACAATAATCAAAAGGTTTAGTGCCATAATTTATACTGGGAGACTGCTGCATTAAATTTTAAGACTGTTTTCTTATAAAGCTTACAAAAACCAACAACAATCATGCTAAGAAAGCTTTCTCCCAATTTTTATGCTCTTGTAAAGATTTTAAAGCAAAGAAATTTAAAAGTAATGTTGTTTACTTTTAAATCAATGATTTTGATTTTGACATTTATATTTGCTTATTTCTCTCCTTAGAAGTCCATGATTTTTTTATTTTTTCATTAAACTATTAATTATTAAGTGTTCAACATACTTACTTTTTTTTGTATCAATGTTAGGCCACCCATTGTAAAATATTTTTTAAAACTTCCAACTGAGATGGTTTTCTATTACATTCATGCTAATATTACTAATATTAAAAACAATAAAAGCCAGTAATTTTGGTTAAATTCAATTGGGGATTAATTAGGTCCTAGTGGTTTATTCGTTATGTTGTAATTTCGTATGTACTTCATATTCGAAACAACATATTCGAAGCAAAATTGATAACTTTTATATCTTGATCCTTTTTTAAGTTTATTAAATTGTAACTAACAACCTCGTATCATAAGTCACGTTTTTTAAGCCTTATTTGATATGTTGTTAAATGGACCAAATTTTAATTAGTTTTAAGAAATAGGAATATGTTTCATAGTTTATAAAATTTAAACACTTAACACTAAGTAAAGTGTGGCAATCAATTGAAAACTAAATTATTTATTTATGTTTGTTAGTGCTGAAACAATAAACAAAACTAATTTCTAACTATATGCTAATTTTGAAATACCATAAAATTGAAATATCAACTATTTAATAACAAACGAGGGTTAACAAATGTATAAAGAATTACGGTACTGGGAAACTTCCCTGTGGAAAATTGCATCGGAGAAAATTGCCCATATTTTGCTCAAACTTCATAATTAATAATAGCACATTATAAATTAGCCTAATATTATTTATGACAAATAGCAAAAGATATTTGTTTGTTCGATTCCCAAAAGGAATAACTTCAAGTGTGAGTAATATATGTTCATTTTCCTCATAATATATTAATGATTATTCCAAATGTAGTTTGTAATATCTTTTACAATCTTTTAATTCTAAGGAAAGGCAATATTAAAATCAAAAAGTTTTTTAGAAGATTTTATTCAAGGCGTAGTTGAGATATTTTGTAATGCAAACTTTTTATAAATGTATGAAATTTCGAAAATTGATTAGATTACATGTTTAAGACAAAAATTACTTGAGGTAAAGTGTTCAAATTTTTGAACACCTTGAATATGAAAATATAAATAATAAAGAAAAGAAAATAAAGGAGGATAAAACCAAAAAAAAAGAACCATGATCTGTTATAAACCGTGTTGTCGGATAAGCCAGTGATTATTTAGGTCTCTAAATCGCTACCTAAACTCGCACCCTCGATTTTACAGTTAAAATGCCTGGAAGATTTCATTAATATGACTGCATTATTAATTCGAAGATAAAAAGTTAAAGTCCATATTACATACAGACATTCTTATTTTTTGTAGATAAATGGATCTTAAGTTGAATCAATGTTACTTTTAACTACAACTAGTGGGAATTTTTGCAAAAGAACAGAGGTGTCACGTAATTCAGTCAAAACTTACTGAATATTCAAATTGTATATCATGATCACATAATGAAATGTCCTCATTCCTAAATGGAACATACTTTTAGATTGAAGGAAGGAAGAGTTGACGTAATTATAAACTCTCAGGAGTTAAACTTTGTTCAATTAACATAGATAAATAATAAATTTAGATAGGTACTTTTATGAAATAAATAAAATTTATCCTATGTTACTAGATAATCATGCCCCGTATGTTTGGATAAAATGTTTGGTCTGATTTTTTATATCTCTTTCATATAAATTTTGCAGCAAACTCGAGAGCACAAATTAACTCTTCCTTAGTAAACTGGGATTATCGTTACTTTATGCTTTATAAAACTTATTTTAATTCAATTTAAACTACATTTTATTGCCTACACTTTATAGGTAGTATACTTAATAAATGTCAAGTTTAAATTAATGTGATTTGTATTGTTGTTATGGTAATATCCTTTCTAGAAACCATTTGTTAGTTTTAAAATCTTTAAATTAATTTTGTTGAATTTAATTAATTTATTTACTCATAAGTTATATCTAATAGCTTTTTTCAATGTAAGACTAACTAATTGCTACTAACATTTTATAATTTAAATATAAAAGAAAGAGTTTGTATTAATGTGTGTATTTATTAACACATACTGTAAAGTATTTATAATAACATCAACTCTTGTTCATTTTAATCTAAAAAAGAAGATTCATTTATACATATATTTTGAGTATTAAGTGACTTGATACAATTTGAATGAAGTTATTTATCTGTCCTTTTGTAAAAAAATATTGCTATCTGTCGTGAAAAAAGTATTTCAAAAGTAAAATTGATTAAACCACAACACTTAAGAACTCCTTTCAATGTCGGGAATTACCATATCAAAATTAATTAATACTAATTTTTTATCCAAACCTCATTAAAGATGGTAATTTTTTTTTAGATTTATAAAAAGAATAAAATTATATGCTTCAATAATAAAATATCCAGTTGAAACCCCAAACAAATGGTCTTAAAATATATTAAAAAAAATAATATAGTTTTTTTTAACTGTGTGAACTCGTATAAGCAATTTGATCATTTTAGTTGATTTTACGTGTGCAATAAGGATTCAGTACTTATGAAAATATTGTAAATTAAAGTTGATTTAAATAAAAACGGTGAATTTTTCATTTGGAGATTAATGGACTAAAAACCATTTTCACATTAAGACAATGATGAATCCCTGCCGGTTTTTTCATGTAAAAGTAGGACTGACAAATATATGAACTCAAACTTTTAATGTCTATCTAAAATTTATATCTCTAAAAATAAAAATAAAATGGAATGACAGATTTAATTTAGTAAAGTAATGATTACCTACCCTTGAGGGGCTACCCAGGTTGTATTAACTAATATATTAGATTTTAAATTATAAAAAGATTGAATTTTTATCCTACATTTACTGGGGGATAAACAACTTTGTGCAGTTGGCCATCATTCAAATACATATTTCACCTATCTTTCTTTTAAAAACAAAAAGTGTTTATATAAAACTAATATGTGAGTATGTAAAAAAAAATAGTGAATCATGTGATTATACAAATACGTACTTAAAAATTATATCAAATTTTTTAACTGGGACAATTTCTATTTGACACAAAAAATTAAAGACATAAACGATAACAACAAAAAACCAGTGTTAGCTCTCACATCCTCCCGGAGAGCCTCAAAAGTAAATAATAAAAACGACGAAAGGATGTTAATTATTACAATTAATTAATGTTAAACGTATTTTTCTTTTTTAATAGATCGTTGTGTTCTGAGCATTTATCTCTTAATTATGGGCTCCAACCAATTTTTAGTGTTTTTTTTTTTTTAAATACATCATAAAATAATAACATTTTCCTTTCTATAGCAGTAATACCTTCTCTTCCTTAAAGGATATATCAGGCAGCTAATGTTAAGAAGGGTCTTTACTCAGTAGTGCCATAAGTCTCGCTTCCGCCTTCTTCTTGGACTCTACAAAATATCATCCCTAGTTATATATCTGTTATAGCTCAATACGAGTAGACTAGCCATGAGAATTATTTTTTATTTATTTACAGATCTGAACATCTGTTTAAAAAATCTTATTATATCCATTATGCATTCTTCTTTACATCCTGTAGACAATATATTAATTATTATGATAAATGAGTGATGTTAAATGGAAAAACGGCGAAATTTGGTGGAAGGACTTGTGGGTAATATCCTCGCCAGATTTGAATCCCCTGTACTTTACTGTGTCTGGGGCCTTGCAGGCCAACAGAACTCCATGGGGACTGTGTTGGGCAACACGTCCAAGGATTTTGTAATCAACTCATCCTAAGCTTTCTAGAGCTGTTTGGAGGCTGTGATTACTGCTGATTGCGACCATTGGCGTAGAATCAAATTTACACTACACAAGGAGTAGAAGTCCCTGCCAATCAAGTCTGATTTGGATTATTTATTTCTTTTTGTACATTACTAAGTATGTTTACCAATATTTTTTTATACTGTGATAAAAGTTGTTGTTCCTTAGCAAAGCTTCAGAAACAAATGAAAAAATGGAAAATAAGAAAATAAGTCAGCTCAAGGCATTTTCATTCTAGTTTCTAATGCTAAATCCAACATTATCTCCTTTTCAATTATTATAGTACATTATTATATGATATATTAATATGTAAATCTATAATGGTCAATGTGAATAATCGGACATTTTGCAAAATGTCTGTAAGAGGGGGCAATGTGCAAAATGCCCGGAAATTTTTTCAATAGATTGGCCCTTTTACGTTCATTTATATTGTCAGGTAAAATAATTGAGTTTTTTGGGTTTATCTTTTAAAATAGTTGTAATATGAATGAAAATTATAACTATATAGTATTGTAGCATGAATCATCATCAAATTTATGTAGCTTTATTTTTTCTATTATGGTCAAAGTTCCCGTTAAGAGAATGACCATTCGGAAAACTGTATCATGGAAATTATTGAAATATATCAGACAGTTGAATTGAATATCGTCGGAACATTTGAATGAAAAAATATAAACAACCTCATACTTTATATATACAAAAACTGTTGAAACGTATATATACATAACATGATTACAAAAAAAACACACAAAAAACAGCATATTTAATTGCACTTAAATTAGTCATTTGTAGCTAAATGTATATCCGAGTTATTCGATTAAATATTAAAATTTATAAATTTTCATCACTTTTCTTTTTAATATCTTATAAATTCAGATATTGAAAGGTGTATATCTACATACAATTATTTTAGACCAAAGGAAAAAAAATGAACAGCTGATTCTATTACATTATCAATAAAGTTTTTGGTCTTGAACTAGAACTGATAATTAGATTAATATATGACAAAAATGATTAATTTGATATTATTAGATTATACTTTCTGTTTTTGTTTTCAATTCATTTTATATTTAGTTTATTTAAAAAAAAGGGTCCTAATGCAATGACCCTTCTAACTTTTGGTGTCCTACAAAATTGATTCCACTCCTAAATGTTACAATTCATAGCTCAAAATTATTGTACATATAAATCAAAAATATTCCATGAGAATTAAAAAAAAACGAACATACAAAACATTTGCCTCAACAATTTGTAATCAGGTAAATGAGGCTAGTAAAATATTTATATAAGTTAAAGTAAAATGAAGACTATATGTATACATATATTTTAAAAAAAAGAAGGATAATTTTATCCTTCAAATAGGATTTTTAAAGGATTTGACACTTTGATATCATATCTATTTATTTGAAATCCTAATATATTTTCTTGATTTATAATGTAGATTTGTATTTTTTTTACATGAAAGAAATAGTATTTAACAAACAATTAACAAAAAGGGAGAAATTGAGAAGAAAATTAATTTATCTTAGTTTTTATTGTTTGGTAATTCCTACTTTTATTAAGTCTTATAAAATGAATGTTATTGAATTGTAATATACAACTAGGATTGTGAATTGTTAAATTTATCTCTAAAAAAACAAAAATTAAAAAGATGGATAGCTTGACAGTTTGAAGAAAATTTGAGAATGAAACAGCTTAGCTGTCATGACGATTAATTAAATCATTTCCAAGCAGCGTTGATATGAAGGAAATTAAAACAAGTCCCACGCCATATTAAGCAAGGACATAAGCAAAAATGCGTCAATTCTTCTCTGAGTCCAACAGGGAATTAATTACACTTGACCAACTTGAGGGAATGAGCACAAACACTTTTGGTTACACTTGATAATTAGGTATTCTCTCCTCAAAAATCAAATAATAATATCACATTGCACGGGTCACTAGCAACAACGTCAAAAAACACCTTCATAGTCGCCTTTCTTACAAATTTATTACAAAATTTGATTTAAAATACTCAAAAATGTGACTATAATCGGAGGAGAAAAGAGATTAGAAAAATTTCTAAACATAAAATTATACAATTGAAATTATGTGAAGTTAAAAGAAACCTGATACTGTTTCAACACTTTTTTTTCTTCCTCTTAATTAATTGTAGCAGAATTAACATACACAGACTAAGATTTTAACACAACTTATTTCACTATTTTTTGTCAAGTTAAAGATTAAAATAACCAAAAGTTTTTTTGCATTTGATTACAAACCTACCAAACTATTCGTGTAGCAAGAGAAGGCTGCAGAACTTTAAAAAAATATAGAATATAGAAATGACGTAGCTCATGGATAACTCGCTCGCTAGAAATTATTCTCTTGAACTCAATGTGCGTAGGTTTGCGCCCAGTAATTACTAGAGAAAGAAAATATACTTTATGTATATAGTCTTCGCACAAGATTCCTGGGTTAGACGGAGTAGATGTAATACTATAATGTTTACTTATACTGAATCAGTGTTCTAATTAAAGGACCATATAAAATAAATTACTTTTAATTAGAAACTAAGAAAATGAAACATATTATATTTTTTGAATAATGTGTTGAACTACTAATATTCAAAATATGTTATAACACACTAACACAAGATTCTTGATCCCGGATCAGTATGAAAGGTAGATCCGATTAATTTGCTTTCACAAATCTGTTCAATCTATAACAAACATGCATGCAATGGTTTTTTATAAATATAAAATAACTCAGAAGAATAAGCAATTCAAGAAAAAAATGTAACACTCGTAAGGACTGTTTTCTTTGTACTGAGCCTTACAATTTCTCAACGATTAGTGATTTTTAGCTTTGATATAAGTATATCAACTGATATCAATACTATAAAACAGCAAAAACAATCAAAAACTACAATGCTCTTCCAAAAAATTACTTTTACCCTTCAAAAAAGTAGATGATTTTCTTAAACTTTTTGCTACAATAATATGCATTATATCAAATAATTGTGATTTAAATTTTATAGCTCTATTTTTTTATTGTTGTTGATCTCTTATTCTTAATTCTTATCTCTAGAACACAAAAGTATATTTTTTATATTTAAAATGTAATTTTCTTGCTTTGAAAATATATGTAATAAATATGTTACCTGGTCACAAAAATGTTGTTGCATTGGGCAATTAGCAATTATTAGGAGTCAATAACATTAACTATGGTTACTTCCTTGTTTTTATAGTAATTATAACATTGGCATATGGCCAACATCATGTCCTATCATGTGATAACCACAGAATATATTTAATTATAGGTAAACTATTTCTTGATTATGTTTTAATTATACTATTTATTTCGATTTTACTTTTTATTATATAATTCGGAGAAAAAAATGTAAATGCATTTTAAACAATTGTAAATCCAAATACTAATAAGACTTGGGGCACTTGCAACATCAAAAAAACAACAGTCTAAAAATTATTATGAAAGAATCAATAGTTATCAACTTTTCTTCGGGAGATTGGATAAAAACTATTTTTGAGTGATGTATTTTTTTGAGGAACAACATTTTTGTAGTACTCTAGTCAGTTTTTTATTATTTTTCATGAACCTTCTTGATATCATTTTTATTATGGACTTTTTTGAAAACGGATAATATTATTTTATCAAAAATCAAACTATGAGGATATGTTTAATAGATTTTTCAATTGCGTCGAAAATTAACAGTTGCAACAAGTACTGCAATTGTCTTGGCTAAAAATATTATTTAGTCTATATTCTTGAATTTAAAACACAAATTTTATATTTCTAACTCTTGCAACCGTCCTTGTCTACGGATACAGTTGGAACATTTGGCGTGTTGCATTCAAATACAGTTTTTGGAGAATCTATGAACTAATACAGGTTTAAAATAAATTTTAATAATATAATTTTTTTGTAAGTATGTCGTTCTAAAATTTTGTTAATCAAACTCAATGTAACTGGCTATAATTGAGCCACCAATGAAAATGTTTTCAACTGTTCCCAGTATCTCATATGTAAAAACACAATATCCCAAGTTATTTAAATTAATTATTTAAAGGTTTTTTTAACTACCTCTTTAAGTATTACCTTCACAATTACATGTTGTATATGTGTAATTTGCTAAAACATTTGAACAACATCATGACATTTATGCATAGAAGAAGTATTTAGACTTAATTGCAACCTTACCTGTACATACGTAAAAGCCTTTCACTTGTTACAACTTTTATGATAGTAATTATCAACAGTATGATAACTCTGTATCTAAAAAAGAATGGTTCATAAGTTTGTTTGTTTTTTTAAAGTATATCTTTTGTGACGTCATTAACATTGTTTTCCTTTTTTAATAAAGTATTTTTATTGACGTCATAAATAGCATAATAATTGAAGAAGACATCCATTTTTGGACTCCTCCTTGCTATTTTATTACAGAGAATCCAAAAAATTACAACAAATCTTTATTGTACATAATCAAATGATTTTAAGCAAAAATAAGCCTTAACACTTCCCTTGAATACTACTTAATCTCAATGATAAACAAATATAATCAAAGTGGTATGCCCTGAAAATCCAATAAAATGACGAATTCTATTTCGAAGATTTTTTTGGGATTGGTTGGGTACGAGAAAAGTAGAAAATAAGAGAAAAATATTACACTCTCTCCATAATAATAGTTAATTTCTTTTCCACACCATAGAAATAAGATTGTATAACGAATGACTAACATATTTTAATACATATTAGGGTTTGTTATATAATAAAACTAAACATAAGAGATATATATATTTTTCTAGTTAATAACAAGGTTAATTTCCTATTATTTGTTGGTCTTACTTTGTCATCCAAAAGTTGTATATTTTTGGATCAATATGAATATAAAATTGTTTAACTGTTATAAAACCTGTCTGTTTAGGTCCTCAAAATACTAACATCATAGTTATGTATAATACAATAAATTATATAACTATGTAACAATATAATATGTTCGTATTTTTTACAAGATATGTGCATTGCTCGTCATCTGATCCGATATATCTTTTTTGGCTTAAAAAACTAAAAATATTTTTTTTACAAAAAACAATAAAACTTAAGACTAGACGTGATCGAAAAAATCAGGACCCATACAATAAATAGTGCCCTTATTTCTAATCATATGACAAAAGGTAAAAATAATGGAACAAATCACAAACTGGAAGTGAATGAGCTTAAATAGGTAGAATCCAAAATAATAGTGTATCTAACTTTGTTAATTTTGTACAATGAACTTTTCTCTAAAAAACGTTTATTCTTTCCCAATAATTTATGTTCTCAAAGAAAAAAAATCAAGGAAAAAGTATGAATGTTCAGTTATTCAATCAAAATTTTAAGCTTAACCGCATGTAGTGAAATACTATTTCATATTAACGTAAAAAGTATTTATGAAATCTCAGCGCAAAATATCTATTTTTAAAACTCACTTCACAAGATTTTTTTAAATTGTCACAAATTAAACTCTAGAAACATAGTCCAAAAATGCTCACTTGGTAAAAAAAAATGAAGAATTATTACCTTTATTGATCATTATTTTGAGATTACTCATCGCCCTTAAAATTTCTAAATTTCATACTTTTCTAGCTTTTGACTTAAAAAATATATTTCAAAAAAAAATTACATCTTATTTTATACGTAAAAGAAAAAAAATTGTGGACTATAAGCGGTACAACAATGTTTTGTTTATCTATTTTTTTATAAGAAATAATCATTTCTTGAAAAAAAACTATTTAAATAATTTTGAAAGTTGTTTTTTTATCATATGCAGTTTTCTATAAATTGCTTTATTTTTCTTATGTGGACTATTTGTTCCAAAATTGTTATGTAATGAAACTTCAAGTGCATAGCTCAACTTCAAAACATTGATAAAGTTGGCTTAACCTGTATATTTCTTCACTTTTATCCTCTCAACATTAAAAAAAAAATCAAATTTAGGACCTATTTTACGTATTGTGTATGATTATGTTGTAATGTTATTATCAAAGGAACAAACTATGTCAAACTTGACAAATAAGCACAAATTGTCAATCATTTGAGTTGTATGAGCATGTGTATAATATTTGTAATTAACCATAAGAAAATAACATAGATACATATTTATGATAAGTGTACGGGCGTTATTTGCTTTCCTTTTTCCCCACTTTAGTCATAAATCCCTTGTCTTATATATAGTTTGTATTTCTTAGGAAATAAACATACTAATCCATATTTGTGGTAAGTAATGAGTTTTTTATTTAAAGTTTTTGTCAAAAATAATTGTTAAGAATAAAATTTGTAATTAAATAAATATTTTATGAAATTTGTAATTTTGTATCTAAAAAATGTTAAACACTACATATCATAGTTTATAATTTTTTTTTTAAATGACTTATTTGGGACAAGGAAAAATTTCGTCTTCATTCTAGGTGTATTGAGTTCTTTGTATAAGCTATAAAAAATATATGCTTTCAAAACTATGGTTCTCTTGAATATCTTTTATACACATCATCAAATTTTTAAATGAATTATGCAAAATAAAAACAATAGAAAAGCTTAAACATCCTACAGATAAAAATTATTCGATATTCGTACAAATGCAAATTCACAAGTAGATAAAAGAACTATGAAATTGTGAAGATTTGTATAATGGGCATTATTGGGCCCAAATTGACTCTCATAAATCAAAACTTAAACTTTTAATAAATTTTTGGTTATATTAACTCATTCAAGTTGTTTGAATATTAAGCCTATTTTTGACAAAAGTATGTCAAAGAAATATTTTTTTTAGTGACAAAATTATATATGATGTAGAAACAACCAATTGGAATTTTTTTTTTTAACATTATTTTTGTGTTAAATCACGAAGTAATGTTATGTATATTAATAGACAATATTGAGTATGAATATCATTAAATTGAATTGGAAATTTAACTAATATTAGGTGTAATAATACTTCAAATTCTTAGAGTTGTGTTTTTTATAGAAAAGTTTCCTACTTTTTATGAGAAGAAAGGTATGTAGGTTCATTATTTTATTATCTTAAGTTGTCACAATATTATCTTTATTGAATAAGACAATATTATCTTTAATGAATGTCACAACCTTTCGTTAAAATGGGAAAGAAAGTCAACCACTTTCTTTTTTAAAACATATACTCGTATTGATAAATAACAAGTCAAATTTACTACTTGTTTGGATTATTTAAAATGTATCTTAAGACCTTTACCGGATTTCTAAAAAGTAAGGCTATAAAAAAATTACTATTTTTCTGAAATTTATGAAATATAAATAAAAGCTTGAAAAATTTAATTAAATAATTCAAAGGGTCTTTAATTATTTTATAAACATTAAATGAATGTTTTGATGTTTTGAGCAGATAAAATAACGATGATTTAAAAATTAATATAAAACATTCGTTCAATCTTTTAAAAAACATTCTTAATGTAATATGCATTGTAGATGTTATCATAGTAACTTATACATATTCGTGCAACTCTAGATATAATTTATTTAGTATTTTACCTATTAATTAGCTGATTTTAGAGAACATTGAATTATACACATATTTGTAGAGATTGAAGAGATTTGTCAGAGGGAATTTATCCTATCAACCTTTAACACTGATGAAGGATCTACAATCATGTTATTGTGGAATAAACTTTTAAGAGCTTTCATTTTCTTTAAATGTGCATTTGACAAATATAAGTACTATAATATTAACGACTTAATTACTTCTTATCAAAATCATAATGTCGGGATTTATTTTTACTTTTTTTTACCAAAATACTTCAAAATTGATAATGGAGAATATAATGTTAAATTTTTTATACTCCGGTGAGTAGATTTTTTTTTAAATTAAAAAACATTTACAAACATAACTTGTTATATAGAATAAAACTTATTTAAATCCCTGTTCATCCAATTTTTTCATATTCATCCTAAGGTCAGATAAATAATAAAAATAATTAAAAAACTTTAATTGAAATCTAGATAGTTTATTAATTCCAAAATTGGAAATAACTCAGAACTACTGAATAATGAACTATATAATGGAAGTATATGATAAATCAAAAATTTATATAGAAGATGTAGCACTAGATTTTACAATGATGTTTCAGTTTTTGGTAGTGTTGTGACGATACCAATATTCTCGCTACCAATTCTCCTCCCAAAATTGGCATCTGCATTTTCGATTGAAAATAAATAATAATAAAGGTAGTTTACAAGAATTTACAGAGAACGTCATCAATAGTCCAATATTTTTATGACAAAATGATGTTGTAAGTTCCAGGCCCTATACAACTTCGTTATAGAAGCGTTTTAAATGCGTAGTTTTAATTTAAATGGCATACATTTTTTTTTTATATTATTAAAAATTACAGGATTTTGTGGGAAAACTAATTCATATAAAATTATATTTTGATCAATAGTATTATATATGTATCTAGCATACAATGATAAAAGTATTATTATATCATTGTAGTTGTATTGATTTATAATCAGTGAACCTGAAAAAAAAAATTATGTACAAATAAAAATGATTAATACGGAAATGACATCATACAAACAAAATGAATAACCTCCTGACATAGGAAGATACACCTATTTAATTGAAAATAATTATTGATATCCTTCGTATTTTTTAAATTATTACATTATTTTATAGCAATTTCAAGGTCATTTTACAACAAAAAAAAAAATCTTTAATTATAACTGGAGAAGTCGTTTTTGAGTCAAAAAGTAGACTGACGAGGAAATCAATTTTTCCCCTTGCCTACCAGAGGTACATTTTCTTTATATTCACTTCTAATAAACTCATAAATGAATAAAGGGGTCATTTTTAACCCTAAGGTTTTAACCCTCAGTACAGTAATCACCGTTTAGTTAAGGGGGATCTGATTGGAGTAACCCTGGATGACTCACCATTAATAGGGCCGTTAAATACCATTTCTGAAAAAATGCTGTTGGCCATCCCCTCTCTCCCCGTCCAACTTAAGATGATTATGGTGTTGAACCTACTACACTAACTAACCTGACGCCACTTCTTCCTTGTTTATTTCTGAGAACAAAAAATAATTGCTTTTGTTTCAAATCTAACGAAATTAAAGGTATTTTATTTAAATCAATATTTTGAGTTTTTTCATGTTTAATGATCCAATGTTTAAATATTTGCAGTTGCATATGCAAATTGTTTGAGCCACAAAATTTATCAAACTGATCAAATGGATGATTCTAAACCTCATGTATCAAATATGAAACCTATACATCATGGGATTAGTTAATGTTCGTATCTTAAAGTATTGTTTGAAAATATTTAACACTTGAGGCTTAATTGATATCTAGAGTCCAAAATTTATTATTAAATTTTCTATCACATAATGTCAAATCTGGCAGTAGTAAAGACCATTTATACATATACCTATGACGTCCAAATCTCCCTCCTTTCATTTTTAATGTGTATATTTCATAAAATAACTTATTTTTGCTAAATGAATGTTGTTTGCTCTAAGCATGGATTACTTTACATCTGGAAATTAACTTTTTAAACAACATAATATCTTCACCTTACTACTTTTATTTGATTATATAAAAATTATTTAATATTTTATATAGTTTTGTATATTTATGCGTCAGTTATTAATTAATTCTCTTACTTGGATGTTTTTATAGGAATCGATTTGGCTGGCATAGTCTATGGAACTCTTTTCCAACAGTTGTATTTATACATCTACTATGAAAATGGAGTATTTTTTAACAATATAAATACACAATAAAATTACATCGAAATAATACTCAGATTTCCGATATTTTTTACTCAAACAATTTCATTTGAAGCTTAAACAAATAGATGATCATTAATTAAACAATATTTCATTCTAAGATATCTCATTTACTAGTAATATTGATTTGATTTCCAGTTTTTTTAAAGCAGGGATGTCTCGAGGTTAAGACCTATAATTTTTAATCTTCCGCTATGATTGTTTTTTAGCATTTAAATTGAATTCTCTCAAAACTGGATGATCAAATGCAAAATATAAGAGCACATTTAAAATTAACCAAAAAGTTTACAGAGTATAAATTATATTTCTCTATGTCTAACTTTTTTTTCTTATTCAAAATTGGGTCAAGAGTCAAAATACTCAAACGATAACAAACATTCTCGATAACCAGATTTGTTATAGAAAAAATAAAGACAGATTCGTAGTCAAATACTATTAAAACTAAATATGGAATTTTTAGTAATAAAGAGTGACATTTTATTTAAGTTTATTTAATTATTTTCTTCAATTAAATGGGAAAAAAATATTTTATTTCATTTGCAAGGTAAGAGATGAAGGTTGAATGCATATTGTATATTTAGCTATTGTTTCATTCATACTTTAAGTAAGAAATATCTTGTCTCCCATTGATTCAGCCTAACTTAGCATCAACTATTTCCCCCAGAGCAAAAAAAAATCGAGCCAGATAGAGTAACAGAAGCGCGTTAACAACTGGAATGGGTAAGCCCTAAACCTCTGCCTAAAATCAAATTAAGTTATGTATCTCAATTTAGTCCGAAGGAATGGGTGATAATCATTTTTTTACAATTACGTTTTGATCTTGACCTCACAAAATTTAATGTATTTTTAATGAGACCATAGTTAATCTTCGTAAAAAGTTTAATCAAAATTGATCCGTAAGTTTTGCTGCAATCCGGATGGCTAACAAACAAAAATTATATGTTACAAAAATATTTTTACCATTTGTTTCCCATGGAAAAGTACAAAATTATATGATTACATTTTTAAATTTAATGAATTAATAGAAACATTACGATCGACAATCAATAATTTATTAATGTTTATTAGACTGGTTTATTTATAACTTTTTTGGGAAATGTTATGCTTTCATAAGTTTTATCATGAATTTTAGTAAAACATAGTTACTGACAAATTTTTGGCAATTTTGAAAAAGTTTAAAAGGTCACCAACGGCTTTAAAGCTTTAAAAGATGATCTTTTTTGTCTTACCAGTTCCAAGGAATAACTTTAGAACACGCAAAAGTCCGAATCCAAATACAATGACAAATAAGATCAATGCTTTTTTCTATCAGGTCTTCCTACAATTTGCTAACCCAATGTAAATCTAATGGGGATTTAGAATGAACTTAATTTTTCCAAGTTATTTTGATTTTTTTATCTTTTCTACGCACTCCCTCCGTATAAATGATCTACAGGTGTTGAGGTCCTGAACATTTTGGCTACAACTTTTAACTGTAAAAATGCAAGTAATAATATTGTAGGCAATTCAAGACTTAAAATACTTTCTATAATCTTTTTTCCATAGTCACATACACTTTGTTATCATAACTTATATTATTACTATATTTTTCTAATATCTATCAATGTAAATAATCCATTTTTTCCTTGAACTCATGCTGTTAGCTTTTTGTAGACATGATAGATTTTTTAATAAACTAGTACAAACCTTAAATTATGGTAGAAAGTCCGTTTAATAATATGATGTATTTTGTATCATAAATATTCTGCAATATTACTGTATAATTGAATAAATTTATATTGATAATGTGCGCTTTGAGCAATTGGCATACAGTTTTCTTTTTCACCCTTACTCCGTTTCAATCAAAGAAAATAACTTAAGAAAAAATTGACATTCAAATTTTTTAAAGATTACTTACTTACATAAAATATGTTTTTTAATAAATAAATACTATCACCCTCCATTTGGAAGATAATTAAAGAAGAAGAGATTTTTGTTGAATTTAATTTTTAAAACTTCAAAGCCGTTGTGTCGCCTCTAAAACTTTCTCAAAATAGTTCAAAATTCGAGATAAAAATCCCTAGGGCGTTACTTGAGACGTGGCATTAGATATCATACATCAAACACATCAAGACATTTTCGAACCTTGCAGAAGGTACTCAAACTTTTAGAAAGAGCATATAAAAAAATAAGATGTAGTTTTTGTTTTTTACGCAAATTTGCTATAAATATTATGTTTGTATTTATTTATTTTAGATGCTAATGTTTTTAGTTTAGATATATGATTATTTTATGTTTGTAGACCTTAATCTGGTGAAAAAATTTTAAACGATAATGTTTCATTATATTTTTGTAAATGCATCTTTACCAGAAAATTTTAGATAATTCTAATTTTTATAAATTATCTTTTGTCTAAATAAAGGTTAATGACTATTTTTACCACTCTGCATATTTTCGATAAGGTATATAAGCCCAATTAAAAAAAAAAAAAAATAAGAAATGGACCAGTCTACTTTATATAAGAAAAAATAAATATATGTTATGCTCATTTTGATAATCATGTTATATTTATATGACATCCCAATACTTTGATGAATCGAATAAAGTTTTGGCGTTGCTAAGTTAAACCAGCTCTAAGTGATTAAACAAAAAGTAAAATATTTTGCAACTATTTTTTGTCTCTCTTTTACATAACTTTTTTATAGTTCATAGATTAAAATCATTCAATTTCATACATATATATATATATTTGAAAAATGTTACAGACTAGGACTGACGTAATAAAAAAGTGATGTACTTACATAATGCATTGAATAGCATAAATATGCAATGTATATATGATGTAATTTGCTCTCATTTAAATGATAAAAGACGGAGAATTTCATATACATATACATTTCAAGTCCCTTTTATAAAAATTGTCAAAACACAGATTATTATAAAAATGATATAGCTTTTACAAAAATAAGTACTAGCCTATAAGACTATTTCTATTTTTAAACATATAGGTAAAAGATATTAGAAAGCCCAATAGTGTATGAAGCGACATTGCTCCTGTGAAAAATGTGCTCTGAAGAAATTATTCTCTTAACCTTTTCTAAAACATCTCTGACTCTATTAGGTATAACAATAACATAAGTATTATATTTATCTATTTACATTCTCATTGATATTGTATATCAAATATATTAGTTATTACTTTTTTAAGAATCATACATCAATAGTTTTTCTTTAAATTAGTTTTATCTTATATTAATTCATAAAAATTAAAGAATTAAAGTATTTTTTGAGGATTCTAGTCAAAATTGTACGGGAGAAGGGAGGGTACTATTCCGATTCCGATTAAATGAATTTAGGTATTATCATGTGTGTCTCAAGATTGTAAACATCTTTACAATAATGTCAGATGGGAAAATTAGCCCATTGGTTGAGACAAAAAAACAAACAAATGAGGACTTAAAAGTTGATTTACTGCGTAAAATCAATTGAAATTTTAATATGGTCTGATTCTGGACCGAAATATATATAATTTTGCTGTGTGAAATCATTAGTACAAAACGTCTTATTATTGGAAAATATGGCTTATTTTTGTAGATTGAAGTATAAAAAGTCAATGCATATATGATATTATAAAAAGGAGTATCGATTGAGTGTTACACTATAAGAATAAGGCTGAATAGCCTTGAGAAGTTACAGGGTTTTCTTATTTTTTAAATTCACACTCTGTTGCTTCTTGATCCTAATGTCATAAATATTATGGTAGCAATGTTTTTTTCTATAGGCAAACTTCCTTGATTGTTAGTAAGAGGGTTTTATTATTTAATTCGTCTATTGAACCCTTCAGTAATGATTGATACTATCTAGAACAAGTGCACACTGTTTATTTATCTCAATACTTATATTCTATGAGAAGATGCATACTTTTTAATGCAAAAAAACTTTCAAACTTGGGTTCATCCATGTTTTGAAATGGTCAGTAAAAAAAAGTATAAGTAATTTAATTTGTGGAAAAATTAATGGATCCTTAAATATATGAAAAAAATAGCAGATCTATCATATGTTAGACTTTGGTGGAATAATTTAAAGAAAAAAAAATTGAGTTCAATGTCTTTGGTCTCCCCTACTCCTAATTATGCAATTTTATTCTTAAAAAGGAAAATTGTCTCTTTTTTTTAGCCTAAACACCACATTGGGAAATACTAGTTTAAGTTTTGTAATAAAATTGTCAAGTTAGAAGATTCACAAATATATACCTACCTATTAATATACTAATAGTTTATTTTAGATAAAAAATATTATAAAAATAATTTATAACAATTAGATTAATAAAAATAGCAGCTTATTTCCATGCTAAAAACTGCCGATGAATACAAAACAGAATTTTTATAAATACAAAAATGATTGCAAGATCTCATATTTAGATAATAAACTCTGCAACAAGATAGCATATACTCTATGAATGAGTTTCGTTTTGTAACATATATTTGACTTATTTTATAAACAATTAATTATGAAATAAATTATCACCATTTCTTAGTTTGATTCACTTAAATTATCACTTTTTTCTTCAATAAATCAATCCCTTTTTAATTTAATTTATAACTTTTTTGATTTTGTGATGTGGCATACACTTTTATTTTGGTTTAATCAAAACTTCAACTTATTGTCAGGTATTATTTTAATTATACTTTTAAATAAGCTGTTTGTAATCTTGTTTTATTATATGTCATTTCTGTTTTTAACACTCTGTATGCCAACTGTATGTCTAATAATAAGGCATCTCTAATGAATTAGTATAAAAAATCAATAAAAATGTAATTAATTCTTTTATTCTTTTTTTAACTCAATAAAAATTTTGGAAATTTGTGTGGAATTTATTTACAAAAATATTTAATAATATTTTTTATTAAATTTTCAATCTTCATACATAAATTATTTGAGTTTTATCCTTGAAATATTAAAATAAATACAACTTCAAATTTTGGCATAATAATTTTAACAGCTAGAATATTCTTTCTGAGAGTTTGAAGAATTCTGAAAAGGTATTTTTATATATTAAAAAAAGGGCTCCATTTTCAATCGAGCTTGATATAATAACTTTAAAAATTAACACTTCAATGTGTTTAGCTGTGTTTGACTCCACCTATATGTAGTGGGCTTGGATTTTATTTCATTGTTGACCATCGATTGCCCCCTTAAATTAGAAATATTAAAAAGTTCTCGAAAATAGAACTCCTTAAAGTCTTAATGCACCTTTCTCCTGATAGAATCAATATTTTCCATCAATTTAAAATAAAATTATGGCGAGGGGACATTGTTATTACTAACAATGACGTAATTATTCGATACTATTTTGCTCTTTTGGCCATTTGTTAAGTATGTAAGAGAGTTGTTGTGGTATCCCCCCCACCTCCTTGTTCGCATTTGGTACACATAATGTGCGGACTTGATTTTAACAAGACATTAATATTCCAAACTATCTTCCTCCTACCTCTGTACGCACTTTGTGCATAATCCAATCTTCTGTGAATGAGTACCTCATTTTCAAATTGTACATTGTATATCACTTATAAATTGTCCGTGCTATGAGACAAGATCAAAGTCTTTGAACAATGTCCATGAATATTTTTAGATAATTTTTAGCCGTTTGGTTTTTAAACTGAATGAATTTTAATTCTTCTTTGAGCTAGATATAGCCAAATTTCCTTAAAAACACTTGATAGATTTTGAGTTAATACTATTGATGTACCATATATAAAGTGTAAGTGATTTACTGAAGCATTAAATTGTATGAATCAGACATACAATATAGAATAAATATGCAATTTCCGATTAAATATATGAAAGGAGAAGATAAATATGTTTAAACTATTACATTTTGTGGATTCAGTATATAAATTTTATAGGGGTATTGCTTTTTTTCCTTTCTTTTATCTCTAATTCGAAATTTATGGGGAGACTTATCAAGTGAGGTTAATTTTTTAATCCATCTTTTATTTATTCATATTTGTGTAGCATTGATTATGTATAATTTTTGTCAATTTATTTTTAGAGATTTTTAAATAAAAAATGTATTACAGACTGAGAAGGGATTTTTTATACCAAACTCTCAGATTATTAGACATATCATGGTATAAAATATAATATGTTTAATTTAAAGCTAATTAAATTAAGGGAAAAAATAACTCACTTTGATTATATACATAGAATCGTTGTATATGGTTGATGTATTGGTAGAGTTGTACATAGAAAATATAACCTACCGGTATGTTAAACTATAAGAAATCTGTTTTTCTTTCCCAGCAGTCGGTACTATACATTAAATTGAAAGTGACGTCATAGACAATGAGTGGTTCCATTTTTTTTCAAAATCTGCATGTCTTGCCCAGCTATGAGTACAATACATCAAATTGAAAACTTTAGCAATTCCGATTAAATGATAGTCTCACCTTGTATTTCTATTAACCTTGGACACGACGTGGTTATTTTGTCCACATATATCCTCGACTCTCAAATAGAAAAGGAAAAAAAAATGGCAAAAAGCTTAGATATGTTAGCTATGTGAATTTTTATCATACTCAGGTATATTTGGATCAATCTAGGAACCAAGTGGCGAAATTATGAACAATTGGTAATCTTTTCCAAATTAAGTAGCCATCTTGAATACATTTTTGTTCGCTGAGGGTGCAATAAACAATACTCTATAATTAACCAAACAACTTCCATGAACTTACAATTTATTTTTTTGAGTTAACATGTTGAATTTTGTGATGAAAGAAAAAACATTAAAATAAACCAAGAAAGATAAATTGGTGGCATATGTGGTTTCTCAAAAGGGAAATCTTGCTTTTTCACATAATCATGGAAAAATCCCCTTTGCTAAGAAGCGCGTTTTACCACTTTGTTTTATTACTTTGATTCGGCTAAGCAAATATGTACAAATACTTTATTGAATGTATATACATAGGTAAAGTCAGCTGATTAAAGCAGAAAGAGTCAACAGACGAAAACAGATAAAGAGAGAGTTCATATGTAATTTTGTTTATCCCATAATGAAAGTGATTCAAGGGACTAAGTCCAAGTCTAGTTAAAGTCTCAAATCGTTCAAATAAAAGTCAAGTCACAAATCACATTCGATATGCCTTATCCTAAATAATAAATGTATTATATTTCTAAAATCAAGTTTTTGATACTATTCTAATCAAAGTAACAAAAAAAAATTCTGGTATCATGAGGTTCAGAGATTACTTTGATCATGGATATTTTGTTCGATAATCCAAAAGATAAGATCCGTTTAGGGATAGGACAAGGAAAAAAAGATATATTTTTAAAGGGGCAATTTTACGGATATATTTTGACTAATCATTTTGAATAGATTACTTTTTTTAAATTTGTAAAACGAGTCAAGCTTCCTCACCTAAGTCATTTCAAAAAGCTAAATCAATCACTTCACCAGTAAAGTTTTAGTAACTTCTACTCTATAAATTATTTAAGTATTTGCTTTTCCGGGTCCAAATTGTCGATGATTTACTCCAACCCACATATAAATATAGAATCTTATTGATTTCCCTAAAAAGTTAGAATAATCGTGTATTTTCATCATCATTTGTGGAACTTAATTGACATGATTAATAAAATATCGCCAATTATCCCATCAAAATACCTTTTTTATGGTCTAATAAAAATATATTATGGGGTTAATATTATTGACATGTCATAAAATATACAATTATCCCGATAGCCGTCAACTAAGATTTTTTTAGTTTCTTTTAATCTTTTCAAAAGAAATTTCATAAATATAATATAAGTATGTTAAATAAGTTGAATTAAAATAATACATAGTTACAAAATTTATGATATAGTTGTATGTAGATCTTTCATTTGGTTTTGTTTTTTAAATTCAATATATTATTTATTTCGTTTAATGAAAATGAAAATTAATTAATTTCTATTAATTGGAATGTTTTTCTAGAAAATAAATTGATATGTTATGTAAAATTATTCCGCCCCCCCCCCCAAAAAAAGGCTTTCTATAATTTCAATTAAACTTTCTCTTTTAAGAAAGTGTTAATTGGTAAATATATTATATAATTGACATACTTAAATGTTCTACGAGAACATGAATTATACTGGGAAATACGAATATTGTACACGCCAATCATCCTTAGCATCACATCTTTTATATTTGAGATCAATTCAACCTTATGGCAGAAAAAAACTATTGCTTTAAGGATCATATAGTTCTAAAAAATGTGAAATGCAGTATTATGTGGAACCCAATTCATACTTTTAAAAAAATCCTCAGATAGGTACTAATTCTTTAATAATCATCATAAAAGGGTTGGGTAGATATGAACGAAATTTTATATCTCCATTTTCTTACAACTCGTATAACAATTTAACTAAATTTAGTAAAAATCAAGTATTTTTCGTTAAAAAAAATAACTAACATATTTTTACTATTGTTACTAAAGAAAAATTAAAGAAATGATATACTTTACATCTATTAACTAGTGATAAAAGAGAAATGTTGATTTGGTTAATGTTAACCCATGACCCTTCTTCTAGAAAAGTTACAATTCTAATTGAATAAAATAAGAGACGGAATGTAGCATACGTCAATATAGATTAGATATTATCAGAACATAAATATTATACACAAGCTACAGTCATTAAATTTAAATATAGCTCATTTGAGTATGTGGAGAAATAACATACTAATTTAGTTATACTTTTCATTTTTTAGATCGATCTTCTTTAATTAAAGAAGATTTTAATTTCTTTAAGAATTAGGATGAAAAAGAGATCCGAGATACTTTATCATCAACAAGAGATGCGATTGTCAACTACAAAAAAAGACTCACATGCAAGAAAGGCTTAGAATGGAAGACGTATGTTAATGAATAGGGTGCAGACATATTTTTTTTTTCTTTTTTTTTTTGTGGTGTAACAATAACTTCGATTTATGTGTTTCAAGGTGTGTTTGGACCTTTTTATACATCTAAAAAGGGTTTTAAGTGCCAGGAGATCTCATTTTTTGGCATTATTATGATGATAGGATAGGAATTTATCCTAAAAAGATAACCAAACCAAACTAATCTTCATACGAGAGTAGAGTCGACTCCATTATGTTCAAGAATATATTCATCTATATTTAACAATGATGGATATATTCAAGGGCTGAAACTATGACGGGACACATTCACTTTCCAATTAAGATAAAAGGATCTGGATGTGAAATATAAAATAAAGATATGTTACTTTCAATTAGGTACTACAACAATTTAAAGTTATTACCATAAAATTAAAATATTTAAGAAGCAATTACATAAATTTGATATTAAATGCGTTTTAAATTTGATAATTTATATTTGCTAATATCATACTTTATTCATTAAGACTTGAAGAAGTGAAATTATATGTTCTCCAAGAGTTAAGACCAAAGGAAGATAGAGGCAATTGAACGAAAATACTTCTAACTTGATCATTCATCATAAGAGATGTTCGGATTCCGTATTCCACGAAAGACGACGGGATGAAAATTCATCTGAGGAAAACTATCAGGCTTCATAAAGGAGTAGAGTGGATTCCTTCCTTGGGAAGGAGATTCCAGGATCGAAACAATGAAATATCCATTCAAGATAAGTATAAAATTTTAATATTTCAAATATAGCGAATTAAGTTCCTTCGGTCAATTTTAATCACCATTTATTGGCTTTGTCAGTAACATTGGTTTTTTTTCTTACTCTTAAACTTATTTCTTGGATATTTTTACGTAACAGCTTCCGTATTTTTGTATAATAAGGGAAATAAAATAAAACTATTTAAAAATCTGTTTTCTTAATTAATCTATGTTAGTCCCTGATCATTTTTCCTCACTAATTAAATAGCTGAAATCTTCTTGAAAGACAATTTATTCACGTGAATGAGACAGACTAACAACGATAAAAGTGAAAAATGAAAATGCATTGAGTTTCAAAAATATTAGTTATAAGACCTTAAAGAGGGATGAAGAGAAAGAAGAAAATAGCTACAGAGACAAATTATAAAAACACCTTTACTAATATAACCAGAGATGTAAATCGTGTGAATTTTCTAATTCTTAGCAGTTGTCATAATTATTTATTGAACTTTCTTCACAAAATAAATTTAATTATATTCAAAACCTGATGGAACATTCGTGTGTGTCTATAAAAGACGAAGAGTAACCTTGAGTATTTGTTGGAGAGTTATAATTGTAAGTCATTGTTGGACTCAGAGCAAAATTGGGGACCAACATAGGAGGAAGTCTTACCAATGTCAATATTAATTTCCCGCTCCCTCTCCTTTTGTCGCGGACAACAATTGGCATGGTTACCATGAGGATTTTCTGTTTTTTAACATGCCAATTATACCCACCATTTTCATCACAAAATATAACAACATAATTATTTAAATTTTTACATATATTTATCTTTTTAACTAAATAATTGACGAACCTATATTATTTATCTTTATTCTTATTAATCAATTTTATTTGCAATTATTGATGGAGGCTAATCACACTCTTGAGAAGATAAAAATAGACTTAGGGAACTTCACACGTGCTGATATATGAATATTTTCTTATCCTAGATCCTTAAAAAATTATTTCCAATCTGATATTTTACGAAGGATTAGATATAGATTTGTTTTGGATTATCACAATTGGTTTCTGTCGTGTTTCGAACAGATTAATATAAAAAGGAAACAATGTATTTATAGTAATCAAAAACTAATTGTTTATTATTGGTTTTTTGGTTGACAATATATCTCAAGCTATACACTCTTGTATATTAAACCTATCCAAAAATATACTTTTTTTTAATTTTGATATATTTCCGCATTTTTTTCCATGCTTTAAGATGTGAGAAGCTCAAAAATCATTTTTAGGGATCTAAGTATGTCCTATACTCTGTTCGTTGGCCTTAAAGTTTTTCCAAAATGTCTTTTTGGATGATTTTGCATAGTTTTTTTTTGACAAAAAGTAAGATTAAACACATCATTGAATGCCAAAAAAGACATTAAACTAAAATAGTAATATTAAAAAATAATTCTATTTTAGTTTAATGTATTTTTTGGCATTCAATGATGTGCTTTATCTATACTTTTTGATCAAAAACTACGTAAAATTATCAAAAAAGGCATCCCTAAAAAAATAATTTTTGAGCTTCTCAAAAACGTATCAAAATTCAAAAAAGTATATTTTTTACAGGTCTAGTGTATTCAAACATGAAAATAAGTAAGATATCATTTTCATTTTTTTTTAATACTTATGAAATTTTTCTTTCAATAGTTTGATAACTCAAAAAACTTTTTGAAATATAAAGTTCAAATTTATCCTTTGATCCCCGTTAATTAATTAGCCTAGCAAAATGATTGTAGAAAAGTAGCTATTTTTATGGAAAACAAACTTGACAAGCAAAAATAACAAATAAATATTTTCCAGACTCTTTTTTACCTAATGGACGAGGGAGACAAACTCTTTTGAACAAGTGAATATCTCCATAAGTCATAACAAAGGAATTCAGTTATTCATATAATTGAATGTTATCTAATAATTAAGGATTACCTAGCTACAAAAATGGATTTATTTTCCATTCCCTCTTTATTTCGGATTGCATCAAATACGGATATTGGATATTTTGCCTCGTTTCCGATGTTGTTACGATATATCAGCCCTCATCTATTGGGAACCTTCCAGCCAAGTCTGGGAGAGTAATCAGAGGGGTTCATTTTTAAATCTTCTTTATAAAGTATTATTTTTTTTAATATACAACTTTCGAAAGCACTAGACTAGCAATTTCTTGAAATTTTGTTTTCATGAAACCCCTTAATGTATATTAGATAATTACAATTTATGTGAGTTTTAACAAACAAATACGAAAGTGCTTCAAAAACACTAATATATCAATCAAATAGACCACAACAATCAGTGGTTGTATGATTTGAGAATGTAAAGCCATTGACATGTGATGTTGCATGAATAAATTGCAATTAATCGTTATGACATTGGCATTTATATGACTAAAATATGAAAGAAAAAATAAATTTCCTTATTAAACTAAGTCGAAAGTGTTTTTATATCTTTATTATTATTTTATCTATCAAATTAAAAGCGTGTAATCTTTGTATTGAAATAAGTTCTAACAGTAACAAATAAAAACTATTGGGAATTGCGTGGAAAAGTTGTCCAACCCCTTTTTTCTGCAAAATCTAAAAAGCTTCAGCTTTTGAATTAACTCTTCCAACTGTATTATTAATTCAAGTTTTTAGGAAAAAACATAAATAATTTTGTCAATCTTTCTTTCAGACATTTAATCAAAACTGATTTTGAAGGGTAAAAGTAATTTTTTTTAAACTATTAATATTTCATTGTTTTGGGTGAGTTAGAGTTGTAGTAAATAAGTTTTTAACTCATGCATCATTTTATTTTTTAGTTTGCAATCTGAAGAGCTTTTTTCTTTAGGAAGCTGTTATTCAGTCGTATTTGTGTAAAATTCCTTCGTCTCATAACTACTCCACATAATCTAATGAAACTTAATGTGACCTAAGCTACTGTCTTCTTAGCATTTTTCAAATAACCAGAGTTACAATGTCATTTTTGGTTTCTTTTATTTTTACATACTTGTAAACACTATTTTATGCAACCCATTTTAAATTTATAATTTTATACATTTTCTAGTGTGTGAGTTTTTTGTAGTTGGCAATATTAATACATATATATTTTTTTTTTAATTTTCCATTATAAATTTATCATTATACTTTCATTTTTGAGGGAAAAACATGTAAGTTTACATAGTAATCACGTGTGTGTACACCCATAAAAGCTTCTACGCAAACCCAATAAAACTTTATTGAATCTAAGCTGCTCTCTTCCATAATTTTCTACAAATTTTCAGGGTTATCATATTATTTTTTGGTTAATTTTTTTACATGCCTGCAGTGCTTGGAATTTAAAACTCTAATTTGTCGAATGACAGTTTGCCAAAAATTATTATATAATTGTAATGTTCCACGAACACCACTTACAGACGGAAGCAACGGACCGGAGTAAAGTCAATAAGAATACCTTTGGATTGGGGGTACAATCATACACTAAAACATATTTTCTGTAAGGGATTACATTTAAAAGGACGTACATACATTTGAGTATTAAAATATACAAACTCGTAAAACAAAAGGTACCTACCTATCTATTTAAAACAAATCCCTACGTCATGATTTAAAAGTAAATAAAAGACACACCATAACACCACCCCTCATTCAACTTGTACTCGAGGACGAAGTTGATTCATGTGTCTTTTCACCATTCCTTGAGGGGTCTGAACAGACCACAGCACATCTCCAATCTTCTTTTGTAAAACTCCAGCTACCCACTTGGGCTGGCGAAGGCCGTACCAACGGCACCACACGGTCATTTTGATTTTAAATTCTTTAGTTCGTAATGAAGGAGGAGATGAAGAAGAAGGATGAGGAGGAGACGGAAGGTATCCATCCAACTGCATGCGAATGCGGCGTGCGCCCAACAGCTCAGCCGGCGTGCTCCCTCATTCTTACGGCGTTGCAGGAACAGGAAAGTCCAGGACCGGTCGAATCAACTCTGGATCCAGGGATCGGCCACTTTGGGATATGCGAAACCCTAAATAAGTTAACCTTTCCCCCACCAAAAACCTCTATTGGACCCGTATTCTTGATCAACTTTGACATATCCACCAGATGTTTCGGTAAAATATTTACGTTCGATCCAAGATCGAGTAACATTTTAACTCTTCTCCCATTTATCCTCAGGAAGGCATAGGCCCTATCCCCTACTCCATCATTCAACTGGAAAGAGATGGAAGAACTAGACAGCGCAGATGACGGACAGCATACTCTAAAATGGCCCATCTTCCCACACCGGGAACACTCCTTGCCAAACGCAGGGCATTTTGCCTTCTGGAAAACATGGCTTCTTCCACAAAACTTGCAGTTCCCTCTGTCCATCTTTGGACTAGCCTTTTTGCGTCGACCACGTCCCTTTGGAGCGACGGAGACCTTTTGGCCCCTTATACTCGGATGTCATTACAGTTTCACTCGATTCCATTTCTTGGCGTGGCTGATGGAGGTTTCCAATGCTCTGGCTAATGACAACACATCTGTCAATTTCGTGCTACCTCTCTCGAAGATAGTTTGGCGGAGCCGTGGGGACGACGTGTTCTTAACCACCACGTCTAGAATAATTTCGTCTTCGAACGAAACTTTGCAGCTCCCACACGCAAAGCGACCAAACTTTACCTGGCCACGCAACCGAGTCACGTAATCATCCACAGGCTCCCCGACTCCCTGTTTCATCTCAGAGAGCCGGAAGCGTTCAAACAACAGACTTTCCGTTGGGGAGAAAGCATCCCGAATTGCCCTTACCGTCGAGGTGAAGACGTCTTCCTCAGGCAATGCAACAATCTGTATGGTGTTGAACCATTGTTGGACCTCTGTCCCAGCACAGTGAAGCAGGAGAGACTTTTTACGTTCCGGGGACATTTCCCCAAACAAGGACACGTATATTTCGAATTCGTCCCACCATGACGACCATCTATGGCCTCTACGTGGACCATCCATCAAAAATGGAGAGGGCTGCCGTACCCCAAGCTGTCCCGCCGTGCCTGAAGCACCATCTCCAGAGGCTTGAGCCCCATCGTTGAAGTCGAAGTACTTGGGATCATAACCACAGCCCTCGATGTACTCTCTCACCAATACCACGAGTTCCAATTTCTTTTTACCACTCAATTCGTCCTCACTTCCTAGTTCCAACCTGGAACATTCGCGTCTCAGCTCCACGAGCGTGAGCCTTGGTAGTAGTTTCACCATCTTCGTCGCCACTTGTAATGTTCCACGAACACCACTTACAGACGGAAGCAACGGACCGGAGTAAAGTCAATAAGAATACCTTTGGATTGGGGGTACAATCATACACTAAAACATATTTTCTGTAAGGGATTACATTTAAAAGGACGTACATACATTTGAGTATTAAAATATACAAACTCGTAAAACACAAGGTACCTACCTATCTATTTAGAACAAATCCCTACGTCATGATTTAAAAGTAAATAAAAGACAATACATAACAATAATATATTGGATATTTTAATACAATACCAGTAGTTGAATATATACGCAGACTAATTTTTAAACGCTTATATCTCGAGGTTCCGTAACCGGAAATAAAAAATTTCAGCACAAGTAACTCGGTAAACCTTTTGGCTTTGTTTTTGTTTTTCTTACTCGCATCAAACAAAGTTGTTTACGATGAATGACGACGCCAAATGTGATAGGGTTGCCACTCTCCTCCCACCGTCTGTCAAGGAGATAATCAAGGACTATCCAGGACTACTGTGTTCAAGGTCCAGAGGCTTGTCAAGGAGGGAAAAGATCTGAAGGTGGGTGTTCGGACCGGCATACCACGGAAAATTAATGTGGATGAGGTGAAACAGGCCTTCACAAAAACATTTGGCCACCTCAACCACCCGATTTGAATCCCCTTGACTATAGTGGCAAATTGAGAAGAAGGCCTGTGCTACCTGCCACTCCAATTTGGACTCATTGAAGACCAGCGTCAATGAGCAATGGGCAGCCATGGAAGGCCATTACATCATCAATGTGTGTAAGGCCTTCTGTGGACGATTGGAGGGTGTCATAGCAGCTGATGGCGGTTATATTCAGTAATTATATTAAATTTTATACCAGAATAAATTCTTTATTTTATAATTCTCAAAAAAAATACGTCATACGAATTTTATTGCACATTTAATTATTTGCCTCAAATAGTCCGCGTATTTATGCAACTACCGGTATATAATTATATTAGGATTAATTTAGTTCTAACTATCGTAGCTTCATTAATTTATTAAAATTGATAGACAATATGTTTCTTAATATATGGATGTACCAATTAGTGTTCTATTGTAGAATACCATTTTTAATCATTATATTCTTTAATGATCATTATATAAAACGAAACAGGATGTAATGGAAATCTAAGTAGCTTTAGTTACTTTAGCATTGTTGTACTCTAAAGTTATATAATTAGGAATAAACAAACTTGGTAGAAAAAAATGTCAACTATTGGTTAGTCTAAGGAAAAATAAAATAATGAAAGATAACCATCCCTTGGCAATAAACTTTTGTTTATTCCAACCACCTAAAAAAATTTCAAGTAGTAATTGGATTCGAACTACATGCCTATGCGTTTAATATATTAAATGACCATTAACGTATATGATTAATTAAAATAATACTCTTTAAAATAACACTGATTAATTGCTGCAATTTTCATTTATTTGTTTATTTTTCTAACATGCATGTTTTTTCGCCAGAAATTTTTTGTAAAGAGTTGTGTGACAGTAAATTTATGCAATCTATTATACTGATCCGTACCTATAATATAAATCTTATTGATTTTAAATCAACTATAAATAATGTTTATTCTAATTTTCATATATGTAACAAACATTCAATTTTGTAAACTTTTACAACTTGTCCCGAGTTGCATAAAATTGAAATTAGTTATTACTGGTATAATTTCCAAATAAATTCAAACAACAGCAAATATATGTTAGTACATTTTTCTTTATTTTGGCGTGTCTCGATCAAATCAAGTTTAGGTAAGGGAGCCAATAGAAAAGTGTCGTACAACTTTTTCCAGTCTTCCTTACTGTATTTCAAGGACGTTTGTTTATCAACAGATATAATGATTCCGAACTTCTTGTTCTAAATATTGATAAAACTTAATTTTTTCGTCTAGTTACTCATAATATAAGGTACCAAATTTGATCCTACAAGTGAGATACAGGTAGACAAACATACAACATTAAATTATTTTGTATATTTTAAGGCTTATATATGTTGATTTCATACCTAAAAAATAATGCATTTTTATATTTCATGCAAAATGTCATTTTAGTTAGGGGGGGGTGTGCAACTCTATATGACACATTTATGACTCGTTCTCATTATGCCTATACATATAAAAAAAATAATGAATGAATGAAGAAGCTGTAAAAATGAGAAAAAACTACACTTGTGTAGTTTTTAAGACCCATATTTATTTGAAGTAAAGAAATAGAACAATGGATGCAACAACTTTATGCATTAAAATCTTGAGATATGAAAAAAGAAGTTATCACTTATAAGTTAAATTACAACCCTGGAACAAGATACAATTTTTTTTTCTAAGCAGTAGTAAAGTAGCAATTAGATCCATGGTCTGATTTGCCATTTTTATATTTTAAGAAGTGCCATATTACAATCATCAATTTAGACAAAAATCGAAATTCTACGGATTGAAATAAAAGAAAAAAAAATATTTTTTGCCTATTTTATACAAACCTACAATTCGACAAATCCATTCATATTTAGGAAAAACAATTTTCTTTACATTTATGTTATTATTACACTTCTTTGTAGTCCCAGGTCTGGGCCCTTTCTAAAGTAGTGAATTTAGTATGTAATATTGAATCCTTAAAAAAATCATATTTGTATTGATATACAAAGCACGTCTGATGCAGATAATTGATTGGTCCGTTATACTCGAGAACAGCCACCAGTTTTAGCGAATGCAGTGGGGCAGCCTTGTACATACATAGACATTTTTCATTGACAGCCACGGCAAGTGGACCACCACTGTCGCCAAAATAAATATATTCTCGAAATGTACTCATAGCTCAGAAATTATTGTAATATCAAAAGTTGACGTCAACAAGAATAACATTTAAAACTAAATCATTAAACTGCATGCAAATAAATTGGAATTGAGAAGATATTGTACCATTAGAATTATACTTTGCAATGAATTTTTTGTAACTTGTTCGAATATATGTTAATCGTTTGATTAAGTTTAAAACACGGACGTTTTTATGGTTATAATTATGTTTTAAGGGAAATAAGGAGGATATCACGCGACTTTGTCTGTTGGCCTTGTCAAAATATAATTGAGATAATTAAATACTCTGTTTCAGTATGACCATGATTGATAAAAAAACTCCATATATCATAATACCAAAACTTCTTTTATAATAAAATCAACAGAAAATAAAAATCTAATAAAGAAAATAAAAACTATTTTTGACAAATAAAAAAGGAGGTTTCGCTTGATATCACATTTACAAAAAAAGAAATGATTCCAGGACATAAATAATTTTAGTTTGATATTATGTTTGCGGATAAATGGAAACGTGCATATATACCTATTAAGTATTAAATGAATAAAAATAACTTTACACAAAAGAAATGCATAGAAAATAATATATATTATTATTCATTAGGAATCATGTTAAATGAAGTTTCTATTGTCATTGTACAGAATAGGAAATACCAAGCACTCAAGCCTATATATTGAAAGCCGAAGACTTACTTCAGCTTAAAATTAAAAGGCTCAATATTTTACATGGACTTGAATGCTAGATATTCAAAATTAGCTTAGTTTTGTCAAAATGTATCACTATCATTTTAACTGTTTCCCCGAATATTTAGTTGATAAGTAAGAAAAATATCATTCTTCACCTTTTTAGAGTTGTGCTCCAACATTCTCGTAGAATAATTAATGAGCTTTGACTCATTGTCCAAATTAACACTCTGAGGGTATTTTTTTAATTTGCTAATGTAACACAAGTATAGGTTCAAATTCTTAGAAACTTTTTATTATATAAAATAATCACTTTTTGTGGTAAATTAAAAAATTAAATGAAAATAATTGGTTAGGTATTCAATGAGAAAAAGTTGAGCTCCAAGAAAAAGATGACTTTTACCAGGGTGTTACTATTTGGAGTTGCAACCTGTAGTTTTTTTTATTTCCCTAAAACTGTTTTTTTTTTTTTTTCAATTTTAATTTGAACGTATTTAAGTTTTATATATCTCTATAATGTGATACGTCCGTACTGCTACAAGTGTAATATAATCTATTATTTTATATGAGAAACACAACTTCATCAAAATTGAGGAGTATTTATATAGATTCACATTCAAAACAAATTTTTTTCGAATATGTATAATAATAAAATATTATGTCTTGTTATGACTCAATAGGTCGATTTGATGGAGCAACGGCAAAATAGAACTATGCCTCTGTGCCCTATAGAGCATTTCCCATTGTCCGTATCTTTAGTTCTTATAGTGGAGTATCGGGAAAATAGATACAGTAAAACTATTAAATCATACACCACAAAAACCACGAACAACGATAGGACAAAAGAGATGGTCCCTTATGGCAAGTAGGCATAGTTCTACATTGCCTGTTGCCACCAAAAATCGACCTAATATCAATGATGTTAGGATTAGTTTTTAAAAAATATATATTTTTCTCAATGTTTTGAAAAAAATCAAATTATTTTCAACGATTTAATCAATATTTACCCGTACTAAATGAATGAAATAATTGAGTTAAAATATTTTAAACTTATGTAATCCATTTTTTTTTTTACATTTAAAGTAACCTTTTTACCCAACTCACTAGCTCGGTTTAAAAAAACGGAGGGTTATCCATCTTACAGGTTGGTCCATTGAAATTTGACCACTTACTAATTCAATAATAGTTAAATGTTGAGTGATTAAAATTAATTCATATTTCGATATAATAAAGCAAAACAAAACCAACCTGAAATCTCAAGCTTGCATATAAGTTGAGAAAATGACACTTGAAGATGATCGACGAATTTCTATTTGCACACGTCAAGCAGTTTGGAGTCTCCAGGACCACCGTCTACGCCATTAGAAAGTCCGAAACGCTGGAGAGTAAGAAAGTATCTATCAATAAGGCCCAATTGGGCTTGAAGGAGTTGTAGAAATAGCCCAAGCCAATCCTCTCGTGTTCATGAGGGCCCATACAACAGATCTCAGGTTTTCAACCTAGACTGCCCCGAAATCTATCAAAAAAAGTGGGTGGAAAGAGGCTTGTGAGGGTAGAGATGCCGCTTTTGACACCAACAATAAAATAAACCTATCTCCTCCGTTGTAAGAGTCTATTGAATGAGTTTTGAAGAATCTTTTGAGTTCTTTTGAATATATATATTTTTTTACACTTTTAGCCCCCTATAGCGTTGATGCCAACGCCCTCGACTACACCTTTTGGTTGCATATCGAGGGGAAGCCTGCAGTGTCCGTCATCCAAATACCGATTCTCTGTAAGCTACTTTCAGCCAGCACTGGGACGCCACGACAGATAACTACATCTGTAGAGGGGGACAGGTCTTCTACCGACGCCTGGAAACCATCATTGACTCCAAGAGCGGTTACATTAATGATTAAGAGAGCCCAGACACATATCTATTTATAGTATGAATTTGTTGAAATTCTATATTTATAATTAATAAATGATACATGATTGAAATTTAAAAGGGGTCATATTTTAATGGAATACTCTGTAAGCCAATTGTTTGGCTATCCAATTTAAAACAGTACATTTGAATAATATATTAACCCTCTGTTAGTGAAATATATTACTCACGCCGAGATTAATAAAAATGATTCATATTCCCCTGAGTCTATGTTATATCGCCACACAATAATACACAAGAGTGTTTTATTTTGTGTGTTGTAGTTTATAATTAACACAACCTTATGAATATTGATGGGTACTTTTTTGATTCCTAAAGTTTGGATAAAGCTATAAATATTTTCTACAAATTTTTATACGAAATAAATATATCATTTCTTCAGTTTAAGAATAGCAAACTATATCTTGTTGAAACACCAAACTCATCTTTTTAATATTATCTTAAAATAAATATTTATTTTCATCACTGTCTTACATTTCTACGTTAATTTTTAGATTTTTTTATTATTCACGAGTGCAAAATAAATGGAACATGTAGTTAAAAAATGATGTATAATTATGATTATATGATGTATCATCGTTCAACTGTTAATCATGTAATTAAATACTTTTTATTTATTGAGTTTCTATTTTACCCCAGTTCACTCGCCACGTTATAAAAAGGGTGCTCACTAATCCAGGGCTAAAACAATATTATAACGGTCAATAACATGAAACTTGAAGGTTAAAAACACCATATTTTTGTAGTTTGGTTTGCTTTAAAAAGAACCAATACCTTGTTTTGTTTTCTTCTTTTTTTACGTAAAAAAAGTTTATTTAAGGCTTAATTTAAACCTTTTAAAAAAGGTGCTTGTTTCGAAAAGACCTATTTCATCTTCAATATTTATTTGTTTTTAATTTTATTGACAAAAACAAATCAATAATATAATGACAAACTAAATTTATATTTGGATTTATTTATTTCCTTTCTAAACAATATAATTTGGGATTTAAAAAACTTCAAATTGACATTCACGTCTATAAACTAAAACGGATAAAAAAGGGAAAATACTTTAAATGTACTCGAAAATTGGAGGTGTTATCAAATTGTTTACAGATTGATGATTAATAAGTAAAATTCTATTAGAAATAAAAATAGAACTAAAAAATATTTTAATTCTTCACTTGGATATATCTTTAATCATATCTAAAGTTATTATAACAATTCCAAAAGAAATATTAGTTTTTTAAAACTTATAACTGACAGTTGTACAAGGGAAGAATTTTAATTTTTTTTTTTTTTTTTTTTTTTTTTTTTTTTTTTTTTTTTTTTTTTTTTTTCACAAAAAATTTAATTGATTAATTTATAATTAATCAACGCAAGTTAAATTATGCAAATCCAAATGACTACAATTAAACATTTTTAAAAATAACTTATTCATGAATAACAAATACAAATGCTTTCCGAAAGCGTCGTTAGAATGATTATTAGTTAATGAATAATTAATTTTCAAGATTTGAAGAAACAAATTTGAAGTTGTAAAAATATATTCCTTCTAAAATAATAAAAAATTTATATACTCATGTATGTATATAAAAATAAAACAAACATAAAAGAATATTGTCAGCACTGTTTAGTATTGTAAGATATTTTGATATGGCGTTATGAATAAATTCAATTATTAGTTGCTTTTTGAAACATACTATATATTTCAATATCACTCATACACTTTGTTATTTCATTTATTTACAATAAAACATTTGAACAAAAAAATTGTTGACTCAAGTGCTTTGATAAATTGCTTTAATTCTATGTATGAATTCTTGCTTTTATTCTATGTAAATAAACATCAACTTTATTTTAAAATATATAACGTACTGAAGAAAATATATACTCAGGCTATTTATTTTTTTATTTTAAGTATAAAAGGTGTACTATCAACTGTGTGACCAATTCTTGGAGTTCTAGGTACATCTCCAAGAATTTAAAGGATAGTTTTGTTAGATATAAAGAACGGACAAAGTATTCTAACTAAGACTTTCTTCCGAAACCATTTTTTTGGCTTCCGAAGTAGTATGCCTGTACTAAATTGTAGATGATCAATTGTTTGAATCCCTTTTTCGTATTTTTTTGAAGTTGTTGTCATTATGCAGTCTTGAATTATTCACCTATAAAATCCAGCCTCTTTCCAATAAATATCTAATTCAATAACCATTTAAAGGATAAGGTTATTATTTTAATAAAATAGATTGGATTGGTATGGGCTCTTTTTTGAACAAAATAAGTTTAAAATGGGTTCCATGAAGTTTTTAATTCAGAATTTCAAAAGGTATATTTCTACTTGCAAATTTTGAAGATTTTAAACCAATTAAATATACCTAGATTGAGGATTAGGTCAAAAGGGTTTTACATAAATCTGTAAATATATATGCATTAATAAAGTTAAATATATTTATTTTTATATGACCTTTTTAAATGAATATATTTACCGTAATGTTTGATTAAAATAAAGTGTATCTTTTTATTTTTTTATTTATCTTGATAACTCAAGATAACTTAATAAATAGTTTATATTCCGAATGCTCAAATGTTTTTATCAATTTTTAGTAACTCTAATTTTCATTATAGTTATTTTATTGCAAAATATGACTCTGTATCGAAATTATATACTAAAAGCAGGATTTAAAATAAAAGGTTTTAAAGGCTCAAACATACAGCGTTTGAAGATTTTATTGGTCCTTTTCTTGTTTTAATGCTTATAAAACAATAATAAATCTGAGGTTTGGCCAGTAGATGGAAATACTGCTGCATAGTATCATTCAAATGAAAAAGAAGTCTAACTTAGTTTATGTTTTCGAACATGAAATTTATTTGAACTTGAACAAATTATTTATTTGGATAGGTGGAAAATTGAGTGGCTAATCTCCAAAGTACAAGGTATACTATACGCTATGAACCACAATAACCAGGAACTCCCTGTCCATCTTGGCAAAACTTTATCGCGAATTTTTTATCAATCACACTCTTGCAACCTCTTCATCAACATTCCGCGAGCCAAATGCTGATCACTCCCGAAATACACACTCATCCCCTCAATTACTACAAGAACTACTTACCAAAGGGGAAGTCATCAAAGGCAAATGAGACGATACTTACGTCCTAAATACTGAGGCGGCCGCCCAGGAGCCCCAAATTAAAAATAAATCTGCAAATTAGTTCCACATTTTACTAATTTGAGTCTTGTCAAAGTACGTAATCTTTTTTTTTCTTTATTATTATTTCGCCATTAGTAAAAGGAATCAATTATTATTATCATTATCTCAACCAAAAAACAGTATTATGTAAATTAATACATATTTGAAATTATTCGATGCTACTACTAATTGTTTATTTGTATAAGCTTAGGGATTTACGTAATTAATTATCAAGTAATCAATAAATCAAATTTGAAAAAAAAAACTTGATTCTCTGGATCAGTGTTTCTCTGTAAAAGTTATATTTCCTTGAGTACAGAGAAAATCGTACGAGAATTACTTTTATATTTTAGTAAGTTATATGAGGTTTATTTTTGATAAATAAACAGTTGATTACAAAATTTTATGGTATGTATGCTCTTCTTATACTAAAGAAGTACAAACAACGTTGTATGTCTCTTGATAACAATAAACCTGTTGTAGAAGCCAACTACTTTTCTTGTATTTAAGTTAACAATCCATTGATAAAAAGTCTAACTTTGGATCTTTATATTCTTCATTAACTAGTTAAGTATGTACGACCTTACTAAATGTATTTTAACATGAATTATTAATCATAAATTAACTGAAAAAAATCCAGAGTTTGTTGGAACATGATTAATTAGACTTGATTAAAGGACTCCTAAACCTCAAATATATACTTAATAGTTTTTGTATCGGGGCGGGGATGATGTCCACTAGAGTTTTTGTTCTGATACCAACATATAAACAAATATAAATCCTCAAACATACATATGATTTTTTTATAAATAAGAAATTGATTTTGATACTTAATTGCAATCCACATCCCAACTAATAACCTAAAGTATATACTATATAGACTAAATTTTTTTGTCTTGGGGCGGGGGATTTTGTTCTCTAGAGTTTTTTGTTCTGATACCAGCATATTAATAAACATAGGTCCACAAATATACATATAAAGTACAGGAAATAAGTAATTAATTTTGATATTTAATAGGACCCATTACCTCACTATTTATTAATGTACAATTATCAATTAGCACCAAAAAGAAATAATATTTTTATGTTGCAGTTGTACCCTTCAAAAACGGGGTATGAAGCCAGGTATAATTCCGTTTCCTCCCTCTTATCAGAATATAATTCAATTTATGAATATGGATAGGGCTGTAAATCGTTAGTATTTTGGATATTTATAAAAAAAAACCGGAAAATTAACCTTACAATTTGAAGAATACTCCGGAGTAAAGTAGTTTGGCTTTCATGACGTTACATAAAATGAGCTTGAAAAAACTGCAAAATGAAGGAAAGATAAACAGAGCCCACTCCGGTTCAAGCAAGGACATGGGCAGGAATTATTTCATTTTCGATCTTCAATTCTACTTTGAGTCCAAGAGAAACTTACATTTATAAGTTCAAAACAAATCCTCAGAGTTACTCTCAATCACTCATGGTTAAACTTTATAAGTAGAAGAAGTTATTTCTTCAATATGAAATATCTTGATACTATAAAATCTTGGTTAGTTTTTTTTGTTTTTGTTTTTTTAATAGATTTAAATAGTGAGGAAAGATTTCCGCATGTCCACAGGTCTGATTAATTTATTTCCTTTTTATAAAAAAAAGGACACTACTAACATCCAAAGAAAACTGTTATAAAAGAGAGTATTTATAGTATTTAGTGTTGTGCCGCGAGCTGAATTTTACAACATGACTATTTTCGAGTTTCTAAAAATGTCGAGGAATTATGAGCTTTCCTCGTCACTTGCTTGAATAATAGTTACATCCCTGAACCCTCGATACGCACCCTAACACTTTTTGCTCACTAAAAAAAATCAATTTTTTGAATGAATTATTGAAACTTGACATTTAAAAATTTGTGTAATTCTCTAGAGAACTCTGTATTTGTAATTGAGTATATTATATATGTACATTTTACATAGGTATAAAAAGATTTTATAATAACAATAATACCAGTATACCAGAAGGGCTATATTACATTTTATATGAGGTATTGATGACCACACAAAATTGAGTTGGCAATTCATGTTCCAAAAAAAGTCTAACAATTAGTTTAACTGATGAGAATCCTGGTCATAAGCGTAATTGAACAATTTTATAGTCAATAAATCAATATTTAACTATAGTTTTGGTATAACTTGTAACAAATAGGTTATTAATACCAATCGCTTATTAATATGAATGCAAATTAGAGTCAAGTACTTTTTTGATGTCTTTAAAAAATTAAACAGATTATTTTGAAGGCATTATGAGTACACGTTCAAATTATTATTCTCTGTATAACCTGTATTTTGGACCTCATATACATGTATTTGTGTATGTGTATTTTTAGAAAATACATAAATATAAATTATAGTTATACTTCTCCTAACTCCTTGTTTATTTTTTTTTAACATATAGGTAATTAGTAATAACATATGTATACGCTATGCTTCTTTTTAGAAATTTTGGTTTAAAAAAATAGTAGACCTATCATTCAGTAAGAAAATCAAACTAATGTTGAGCATTGAAAGAAAATAATTATCCTAATTCTCTTAATTTTTATAATGTGACAAAATAGAAACCTGTATGCCATGTTATTTTCTAAATCATTGGTAATTTAGTCAAATAAAAAGATAATTCTATCATATTTGTAGAGTGGGATCTATCCTAGGATTAAATTTCTAAATGGTTTTTTTCGTTTTGTGACTTCTTTTTGAGTAGAAAACTAGTAAATAGTACTTTAAGTAGAGTTATGGCTCAGCTTTAGAGATGTCATCATTGTATAAATCCTCGAGAGCTTAAATTTATTTTAAAATAAGTATATGTTTGTATTAGTGATATTATTAATTATTTATCCATATCGTATAAATTCAAACATCTCAGAGAACAAGGAGCACTATAATGAACATTGTTACAAGATACGAGTATGTAGTTATCAAAGTTTGTATGACATTCTCTCAGGCACTCTTCACAATTTTGGACAATTTTCACATCCCTGCGTATTTTTTTGGGCCTATTTTGTCTTTTTGACCGTTTGAAAAAGAAGAAAAAACCAAGTTTTGTAATTTAATTATATTATGTAATCTAAACGCCTGGATGTACTACAAAATATATTTTTAAATAAACACGTACGTTCATGATTAATTTAAGTATTTCCAAACCATGCTACATAAATATGACCGAGCGGATATCACGGTCTTGTTTATATACTTTTTGATTAAAAAAATAATTTTGATGGTCTTCATTTGTATTATATCCTGATACTTATAACAGTTTATACAAATTAGAATTTTTCTTTTTTATTTAGACGGTAAGGGTTTTAATATTTGGAAAAAATTATTGATAGTATCTTTTTTATATTATTCTACATAGAGTTATTAAACAAAACACTTATTTCAGTTTGTTGAAAACCCCGAAAAATGGCATGCTAACCCTAACAATTTGAGGAATTTTTGAAGATAAAAAACTTAGCTGTCATTTTTAAAAAATTATATTAGCTACAACCAGTAATTGTAGAAAGGGAGTAAACACAAAATACAGTCTGTATCTAGTAGAGATATGGCTAAGAATTACTCTAATATCGATCTCAATTCTACGTTGAATCCAAGAAGGATTTACATTTATAACTCTTAAATAAATCATTAGTTACGTTTTACTCTCCGTCTTTCATAATCACATTCACTGATGATTACATTATAATTAAATGTTCTTTTTTCATTTTGCCAGCTAAAAAAATATCCTAAGCGTGTTCCGTCATATTTTCTAGTGTTGGATTCAGTTTGCAAATCCTAGACCGGTCTGAGACCGCTATATTTTTTGTTGGACCGAATTAGTTCGGTCCAACAAAAAAGCTCAGTCTGGACCGGTCTCATATAAAAATTCGATCTAAATAGTCCAAAGGAAAAATTTGGTTTAGTTCAGTCCCAAAAAAATCAGTCTAGACCGATTTTACAGATAAATTGTTCATAACAAGACATCATATGTTTTTTTCAAGTACAATGACGTTATACGAAGTTTAAACAAAGATAGTTCTGATTAATTTTGATCCCCCCGTCTCTCATATATTTACATTATTGTTCTTGTACTTATATTGTACTTTTAAGATTTTTTGGAAAAAAATGAATGGCAGTTGAACTAGAAAACAATAATTGATCTCTCATATTGTATGACCCCGGGAAAAAATGGGTCCATAAAGTAAACTGAATCAAGATTGTTCTACAAATGAGCCCGCGATCTGGACCGAAAAATCGGTCCAAATCGGCATAGAAAAAATCTCTTAAGAGCTAACCGAAAAAAAAATTCGGAGCTGGACCGAGTCTCAACACTAATATTTTTTTTTTTTTTTTTTGGAATTGCAGATTTTAATCTTTATACCTCCATTTTTATAAGGTATATTAAATGATTTCTTATTGGTATTATTAAATAAGATCTAATTTATTCTGAGAACGTACAAAATTCCCCTAAAAGTAATAAGAAAGCATTTTTAGATTGTTGTTGTTTGTTTTTTTACATAACATTATTTTAAGTACACTGAGACTTTAACAAAATATTAAAATGAAAAATATATCCATTATTTATCAAAATTAATTTTAGTAATGTTTATTATCATTCAGAGGAGGTTTAGTAAAATTGAAACATAAGTTAATAATGCTAGTAGATAGTTGTAAAAAATTAGCAGTCACTCACATGTAAAAAAAAATGTATTATGCACTGTGAGCAGAGTTTATATTTTTGAAATCTATTATCATTATTCTTCAACTCTTGTGTAGAGAACATTCAAGTCTGAACTGTTTCTGCTCATAAAGACGAGTAGTAACACTGATAATTTGTCAGAAAATTAGTAGTGTAAGTCATTATTGGACTCACAATCAGAGTTTAATTGAGAATCAAGATTGAAGTAATTTCTCCCTATGGCCTTTCGAGGTACAGAGTTGGCTTTGTGTTTATTTATTTATTTCCATAGCGGCATGTAGGTATCTATAATTACAGATAAGCTACTCTCCTCTTAAACGTCCTTCAAACTGTCATGTTTACTATTTCGTTTTTTGCCTTTTTATATAACTCTAACTATATACACATTATGTTGTTTGGTTTGAATGTATTTTTTTGAATAACCTCTTTATAAAACCGTTTATTTTTTTCATTCCGTCGTTTGTCATTGTGCACAAAGATCAATAATGTAATGAACTATGAATAATGAAATATTACTTGGCCTATAGAGCGTGCATTTTTTTCTTATCTTCACATTGTTCTTCCAAGTGCCCAACATTATTTAATTATAAAAGCCTAAAATAAATTAAATTTTTAACAGTCTTTTAACTTGGTTATATTTTCGATAAAGTTTAGTAGTCATAAACTATATTATGTATTGTATCTAATGCTAAGAACCTTTAAATTAAATTTTCCTTTAAAAATGATGTCCAAAATTATCTATAAACTTGTTTAAGGCTATAGCATTTATTTTCTTATTTAAGCAATTGTATTACTTACTTTTATTAAATTATTTGAATGAAAATTGGAAATATATACACGCTATTGTATTATCGAATAGCCCATTAATATGGAAAATTCGAATTAAAGGAGAATTTAGTTAAAAATCATTAATTTAACGTGGAAAAAAATGTAATGAAATGTAAAAATGATTGTATACAAATGCAATATTACTGTTAATTGAAATCCAAATTACTCTAGAAGCACATTAATAGGTTTTATTTATCTTATATCGGAGTTAAGTATCATAGAATCAAAATAATTTGGGATGATCAAAGTTGAAGTTCCTCAGAATATTAGATTGGCGCCTTTTTGGAGATTATAACGATCTTAGACACCTTGGCACCTGTGATACAAATTTCCCAGACGTATATTGGCCATGCTTAATGGCCGTAGCACATTTAATAGTTATCTCTCAGAAAAGAAAGAGAAAAAAGGTCCCAAAACCAGATATAGTTAGTAAATTCATCTTCCCATCTATAGAACTATTATTCGAAATTGTAGAGAGTTTTTCGTAGCTTAACAACAGTTGCTCACTTTAATTCAACTTATCAATTTTTAGTGCACTGATTGAGGGAAAGAAACATTACACAAAGTACAGTATAATTTTGATGAGGTAATGTTGTGCAATAACGCACAACTAATGTTAACAAGTGTATTATTTAGTACACAACCTACTCAGTATCACAGCCTTCTCCTCACAGTTTACAAAATGGCCATCTCTATGATCGGAAATCACTAAACACACGACAGTTAGATATATACTTTAGGATTTTTGAGGAACTTTTAAAAATTTTAGATTAAAGTAAAAATTATAAGAGATAATCAATTCCTAAAAACAAATTCCAGCCTGATAAAAAATGCCACGCCCAATTTTACATTTAGTGACAATGATACAAAAATACAACCGTGCAACTGATTTTGAAACATTTATTTCTCTCACTGATTGTATTTAACTGCATTGAAGATATTTATACATTATTATATATATAAAATCATTTGTGAAGTATTTTATAAATTCAAAATGTAGAGAATATTTTGATATACTCTTTCCCAAAGTAAGATGATCGCTCTACCCTACTATATTTTCCAAAATATGACAGGATATGATCGTCCTTTGTTATGGTTTTGAGATTTAACCTATGGAATAGCTCTTTAAAATTTGATGAGGATTGAGCAATATTTTACGTTGGCATATTTGGATTAAACTCATTGGATTATTTTCATTTTATTCCGTTTAATAAACATTAAACATATATATATTGCTTAAAAAATCTGACTAGTTTATATTTTCTATCAACAGGTTTTATTCGCATAGAGTAAGATATATTTTTTTATTATCCGATTGATTTTTTCATTATCCGATTGATTTTTTCACTGTTTTGGTATACGAGCACGACAATTATCAACTACTTGTAGTATGTTTTTAAAAAAAAAATCGTTTTTTTATGTGCCTATATAGGTATTGAAAGGCTTCACTTCCCTTGCACCATTTACAAAAGATATGTTTTCCACGATAAGATTTTATATATATAAAACCACTTTTTGATTTCCACATAGTTAGAGGTGTCTTTAAGAAATCAGAATTGATGTTTAATATTCAAAATAATGCCCAGTTATATGGTCCAATGAATTTAAACAAATCAGTCGTTTTTTCTTTAGGTATGAGTGTAAAATTTGGTTTCCCAAACACAATTCCATGTCTTTTTTAGTATTTCAATGGGTTTTCTATTTCAAGAAATTTGCTCGTAATCCTAATTTTTGCCGCTACATCGATTGACTCAATAAATAATGCTAATGGAACCAATTCATCCGTCATGTCCCACATATGCAACCCCATTGCTTTAATAGCGCGTCTATACAAAGTAGAGTCGCTGGGATCGTAGGAATTAAAATTGAATCATTTATAGGAGCAGAAGTTGAAGATTGGTTAGTTATTCACCAAGGAATATAACAATATAAAAGAAATGTACAAATTGTTTTAATTTTGAAATGTTAATATAATTATAGTTTATATAAAATCTTGACTTTAAGCATATTTTTATCAGTTATATTTATAAAAACAAGAATTAATATGATCTATTTTGATTCGCTCTTTCAGAAGTTCCTTAAAATTTCATAATTAAGGATGTCCATCCTAGGCAAATGGAGATAAATCTCATCATTTACGATGTTGTACATTTATTTAATGTACAGTATGGTAAATGTGCATTATAGATTTTGAATAAATATATATTATGTTTTATAAAGATGTTTATAAATAATGACATATGTTAGCTTATTAGAGCTGTACAACTTTTTCAAGTTTGCCGCTTTTTATTTTTTTTCCCCTATGCTATTTTTTTGCTATATTTGTATAATCATGTGTACGTGTTCATATGAACGATGGAGCGTAATTTTGGGAATTACAAGGGTAAAAGTGGGTTATCACATCTAGTATGCCTGAACCCATATATATTTTAGAATGAACTAATATACAATTAATTTCAAAAAACTTTGCCTATTATAAACTTCAACAAACATCCCTTTAAAAAAAGAGGTTCTGTGATTTAAATGAGTGCTGTTTGAAGGAATATAAATGCCCCATGATAAATTAAATATTAGATCCACTGAAATTACTATCGTGACATTCTCTATTCCCAAACAAAAAACATTTTCACAAAGCTATAACTTGAAATTACTATAACCATTATAGTTTAGGGTCCATTTAAGATAAAGTCTTCGAAATTTTATATTAGTTAAAATAAATCCAACACATTTTTTAACTGTCTTAAATTTATTAATTTTTATATCAAAACCTACACTTTCAGGAATATATTAAATTCTATTATTTATTGTTTATGGTAGGTACACTTAATATGCATATTGTATTTATAATATTCATATAGGAATTAAGAAGAACAAAAAATAAAACTTTTTTATTTTTGTTTTACGTGTCATTTGGTTGCGTAATGAACCCAGGTAATTGAGAATAACGGTGATTAAATCGTAATTAAATATTACTGCATGTTTTTAGTTCCCACTCTACGAACGATATTTTTACTAATTAAAAAATGACTATCTATACGAACAACCACCACTGCAGTCATAGCTCGCTGTCGAGACCTGTCGCTGTGCTCTAATGCAAGAAATATGTCCTGACCCTCAAATTCTTAATGGATCTTGGATAACACTTTTTTACTCAGAGACTCCATTGACTTGGTAATGGAGAAGCGAAAGTGAATTACTTTTCCAGATTAAAGTTCTATGAACTTAACACAATTTGGATGATCCTTGAAATAGAGTGGAATATTACCGGAGACAAGCATTTTGGTCATATAAGTAGTAAAATTGGAAATAAAATAATTGGAATTTATTATGCGACTTGTATATAGTTCGAAATTCCTCTCGTTAATTCGGTTTTTAATGTTTTATTCTACTTAAGCTTTCAAGGCGTTGATCTCATGATCACAAAAACAATATGTCAAAAACTAGACGCATCATCTTAACCCAATTTCTTTTTACCTAAATTATAAGCGATTGAAGAATATATATATATATATATATCAATTTATTTACCCTGTAAAGGCTATAAATATAAATTATTAATTAATTTTGAAATGAAATAATATTAATTTTTTTTCAGGTATTTTTATTTTAAACAAATTATACTTTTCTTAATGGGAAAATGATACATATTGGACTTATAAGTAGAGTAAGAAGGGTTTTTAAATAAACATAATTCAAAAATTTGTTTGTAAATATAAAGTCAGAGTAGGAGCATGAATGTACATAATATATATCAATTAGTCAATAAATCATCTGAAAATATGTCCGAATAATATTGAAGAAATACATTAAGAAATATAGTTAAACCAAATTATAGTTAATATTATATCATAAACTGAAGTTAGTAATGTCAAATTCATAAATTGTTATTCGCTAAATAATAAAAAAACTGAACATTTATGTATTGTTAAGAGCTTTATGTAAACTAAAGTAAACATAATCTTATTCATTTAGGAGTTCAATTATGCCTAAAGTTTCCAAATTAATGAGTCAACATTTCTCAACAATGATGATAAATTCTAAAATATTTGTAGAAGGACAACACAGAGAGAATATTAATTGAAATTATCATTCTTAGTAGTATTTGAATCATAATTTGGATCTAAAAACTCAAAAAATTATTAGAAAGAGAAATAAATAATTATACTATCGATAAAGTGAATTTATATTTTTGATCGAGGTTATTTGAATGAAGAACATAATTCATATACATTTTTTTTTTTTTACTTTTTTTTCCAATCGTCTTTTCTTTTCATCCCTTTTAGTCTCTTTGATCTAAGTTAATGTACAAAATAAAATATTCCTATGAATATTTTTTCTACAATTTATCTTAGTATATTTTTGAAATATTTAACTTGCAAAAAAAGGGGCTGTGATCTTTTAAACTAAAAAAATATTTAATGATAAAAATCTTTCAAATGCACTATGAATATTAATTTCAAATATATATTTTTATATTAAATATCATTACAAAGCAGAAATAAAATTATTTAGATTGTTAAACTCGTTGAAAGCCGTTAATAATATTCATTTTTTTATTTTTGAAAAACCTTCTAACTCTTTTGCTATAAATATATTAATTTAAAAAAAAAATTATAATAAACATCTTAAATATGTGTTTTTTTCTTGTTTTTTTTTTTTTGATATGTCTGAAAAATAAATATTTGTTTTTTCTTTTTTTTATATTCATGTTTCAATTCCAAAAACTGGGTCTCTCTTCCAATATAATACTATTTCCATCTCTAGTTACCCTATCTCAACAGATTTATCGTTTATCATGGTTGCCAACATATGATTATTTTTACATATGCTAGGACTTCGACAATTTTCTCATCTCGGAGTAGTGTACCAGTATCAATTATCACACATCATTAAGCTTTACCAGGACACAGATTGTTTAGTGCAGTTCTATAATTGGGATAGAACATGCTGAAGTTAAGTTGAAAAAGAGTAAAAAAAGCAACTGAAAAAAACAATATTAGATGACAAGAATCTAGTCATGATAAATTATTGATTTTTTTGGGGATTACCGGGAATCGATAATATTGATCATGCTTAAAAAATTATCGGGAAAACTTTCGCAATAATTAAGTTTTTGATTGTGATACTCATTTTCACTTTAAAAAAGTCTTCTCACCAACTCGACTGCAACATTGACAACTTTTGTTATATTAATGATAACATGAAAATAACTATTTAATTATGTATATCATTCTAATAGTCATGAAATTACTGAATGAGGTGCATTAGTTCAGACTGTGGTCTCTGAAGAACTTTTTTTAATAAAAATATCTCTCAAATTCTCCCTGATTTGTGTGTCTTGAATAAAAGATTCATTTATAGGCAGAATAATTACTTTCTCATATGTGAAGAGATTTGAATCTCTTTCAGAAAAATTTAAAACAGTTTCTTCCTATCAAAGCAAAATACTTTTAGTGATTTGATTAACTCTGCAGCAAAATCAAACTTATTTATACTTCCATCAGTGCAATTTCTAAGGATTTTCTTACCTTCAGGAAGCACCTTATCATTGACATAGATGAATCCCAACAAGTATTTTGATCTGAAAGAAAATAGTTGATGATTACTTTCCATTAGTCAAAACTATTTACTTTTGTAAATTTTCACAATATTTTAGAAGGATTTTGCAGAAAAGTTTGCATATTTTTCTAACCGGCATTAGCATCAGTTTAAAATTCAGGAATATCATTTTTTTAAATTATGTTTTCGGTCTCAATATTCAACTGTTCATTGTTATCCTTTTCTTGTTCATCATCCTATTTGTCTAAATCAGGGATTCTGAAACATTTTTTTCTCCAATTCCACCCTATTTTGTGAACCAACTCTCCATTTCCTACAATGGCAGTGTTCTTTAAAAAATTTGATTTTAATTCATACAGTATTAAATATGTAAATATACGCTTTTTTTTTTCGTGTCATTTATGGGGCCTTAATTTTTGTTTGCCTATGTTATAGTTTTACCAACAATTATCACATGGAATTAAAATACATATGAAAAGATTCGTTATATTTTTTTCTCAATTAATTTAGCCGATAAAGAACATACAAAACATGCAAAAATAGACACATACAGGTTAATTAGACTTATGCATTTGTTTGCCTTTGACGAGTGCCTTAATGTTCCTTTCCACTTTTGAAATGGCGCAGAGCAAATCAGATTCTAGGTCAATAGGCAGTTTCAAAATTTGGTTTTGATCTCAACCATGCTCGAAAACACCGAATCGCGTAGGTACGTGGTAGGAAATGCAACCAGTAGTGTAAGATCCACCACAAGAACATGAGGATACGAACCAATGCATAGTTCCCAGAATAGCTTTAGGCTTTCCTCTGCAAAAATAGCATTTGTTGCAGAATGCACCAAGTCATGATATTAGTCTTGTATGTCTTCAGCTTCCTTCGGGAAGTTCTCAACTCGAAAATTGAAGGGATCCCTCGTGAACTCCATCATTAAATTGTCACTTTTCAAGTCTGGAAAATAGTACTTAAATTTTTCCAGCAGCCTGTTGAAGTTGATGGTGTCTTTTTTCTTGAGAACGTTGCTACAACTTGCCTTGCTTTTCCCTGCGCATTCACAAATCTTACCCCTTAACGTGCAATTTCATCACAACACACACACACTAAATAAAAAAACCATAACAATATACACAAGTATAAGTCATTATTTAATCAAGGGAGCTCTGTTACGCTAAGGAAAAACGCGACAGGGGCAAGTTTGTGGGGAGCCACTGTTGACAATAATTGTTTCATAACAACTATTCTAACTTTAGAGTGGAACTTTGGTAGATTATAACCAGCTTTTTTTTAACACAAATTGCAAATTTTTACTAGAATCAAAACATATGAATGACATGATATCATGAGCACAGATCCTATCAATTTTTTCATAAGTAACTTCGAAGGGTTTGTAATTTGGATGAAATCTGTACTTTCCAATAACTTTTGTTTTCTTCTGAGATATTTCATATTAATCTATGTTATTTTTATCTTTTATTGTCCAAAGATGGCCTCTTTTTGGCGATGACTTCCTTCAGACAGTACAACTCCGAATTAAGAGTATGTTCATAGGGGAGCAGCTCATAGTAGAGCTGCCAATCCCATTGAACACACGGCAAACTCTTTTTGGCCGTTAATCCTGGCTTGGCCAACGTTTGCAGTGGCACATCGCTATTGGACCACGTCTGTTTTTGATTGATGTTGTCTTAAGTGACCGACTTTTCATCACCAGTAATCATCCGTTTCAGAGATGGATTGATATTTTTGCAATTAAACTGGATTCCTAGATGGAAATTCGATCCATGACGTTTTTTGTATTTAACTCGTTTTGGGCTTCTTTCTTTATCCAGCCTTTTGTAAGTGGTTCCAAACGATTTTTCATGGAAATTTTAGCTCTTAGGCAATTGCAGTGCAAACATGACGGTCGGCTTCAACTATTTCCATAATTTAATTGATGTGTTCGATAACACAGGGGAACACCAAATTTTTACTAATGAAATGAAGCCAAGAAAATAATTTATCTTTGACCACAAAATCCAAAACTGAATTAATAAAAATACTTTATAAACATAAAAAACCTTTTTATATCATTTTTATACGTTGTACTTCAATTTGGTGACTGTCTTAATGACGAAAAATGTCTCTGAACAATAATAGTCCCAAATTACTATAATCTAAAATGTTTCTAAAACCTTGATAACCTAGAAAAAAACAGATATCATTTTTAGATTCTGCTCTCAAAGATCAATTATATTCTTGACTTTTTATATTGGTAGAAATTTTGTTCTCCTGTGTAATTGCTCTTCCGGAGCATGCTGCATCTTTGACATCAAAATAACCAGAATAGAATCGACAAAATCAAAATTGCACATGTTTGGTTGTTACAGCATAATAAACATAAACAAAATTTATATGGGTTATTTATGGGTTAAGAAGATGAAATTTATATACGAGCTGTAGTATACATTTTTTTTCTACCAAAAGTGTAAAAATATAATAATGAATCCTTTTTTAGGGTATTAATGACGTTTTATCTCTATTCACTATATTTTATCAGTTGTATGTGACCTTGTGAAATGTCATTATTATATATAGCAGACACTAAACATAATGAGTGATGCACTTGGCTCACACTGTCGTAATTTTTAGAGAGTGAAGTATTGGTTTATCACTGAAAAAGAGTAGGGAATTAATATATCAGATTTGCACTTTAAATCAAAAGATGCTTGATTATATAAAAAGTTTTAATTCAACTCAATGAAAGTGTTATTTATTATTCAAATAATATTCTTGAGTCTATTTTTCTTAGTTCATTACTCAAGTAACTTGCCATAACCACTAAATAGATTAATTCAATAACATGTAGATGCAGTATATTGTGTTAAAATTTGTTGTTTTTCTGTCAAACTAGCTCATACTATATAAATAAGTCAAAAGCAAAAACATAACGATGGTCCATAACTTGTACATATATATTCTTTAAAAATTAATAAAAAAGAAAGAGAGAAAAAACATCTTTAGATAAATAACAATGTATCAAATTTGTATCGACTACCGGTTGAAATCTGGACACTTAAAAAAGAGTTGAATAATAAGAACAGATGAGACGAAGAGGTAATTCTTCCCATCAGCGGACAAACTGTGTCCATTGATTCCCTGTCCGAAAAATATTATTGATATTATCAATTATAATTAAGATATTGTAAGGGATACTAAAAGGTTTCTTTTGTTCAAATAAATCAAATCTTAAAAACAATACAGTTAAGATTTTGAGATAATTTGCTTTATTTAACATATGACCTTTCGGTACCAAAAAAATAATAATATATGTGATGACCCAGTGACATTTTGTTACTTTTTTGATGATTTGACACCCACCGTATAATTTGTTGTATCTTCCAATAGTTGAAAATACATATTTATAGACTCAAAAATTTTATAACCTGTATAATAATAAAATAAATTTGTGTGTGTACTTTATAGGTGCCCAAACCGTTTCGCCCTGGAGGCTGAAATTTTGAATGGGTACCTCTCTCAAAGGGGCCTTATGTTATACACAAAACACAAAAGCCGTTTTTTTGGAGCTCAGGAAGACTAGATATTTGGATAAGTTTTGAATCAAAAAGTGTTGTGCGTCTCAAAAAATAAATTTACGAATAACCACGTTTTCTAAATTTAATCAAAAAAGTTATTTGCAAAAAAAAAAAAGATGAAAATAGCAACTACGTTTTTTTCAGGTGCAAAAAAACGAATTTTGAATAAGATATTGGATTCGTAAATTAAATAAAGTTTCTAGAAATTTCTTTGCATATAAATTTGACACATAAAAATGGATATTGACCTAAAATATCTGTCATTTTCTGGAAAAAAAAATCATTTTTTGTCTCTTTTTTTTTTCATCAAACGTCAATTTTCAATTTTTATGAAGAAATATCACAAAAAAAGGCTCAAACATTTAAATATAGCATTTTCAATTTTTGGAACATTTTATTAAAAAAAATTTTTAATATTTGCAAAAATGAACCAGATATTACGGATTATTTTTCGAGCACATTATTTTCCATAACTTTTTGGTTTTTGGTAGTACGAAAAAATATTCGTAGGTATGTAAACAGAAATATCACCTAATTTTTGTAAAACTAATGCAATTTTTCTTTTTTCATTTTCTTTGCAAATTTCGATTCGGTAATTTTTTGTAAAAAATAAAAAATTGACTTCTCATCTAGAGATTTATTTATGCATTTATGTTATTTGAAGTTGATATCAAAATATTTTTTTTAATTCCTAATAATAGTACCAAGGTGTTAAATAATAATAATCATGGTTCGTTTTTGTTAATTACCTTACCGGATTGATATAGTGGGTGTAGTAGGGTTGTGTCAGTCCTTATTCATTCGGTCCAGTCCAGTTTTAGGACCATCAGTCCTTGGGACCTATGCTTAGGACTATAGATCCTTGGCACCGATCCTTAACTGTTGCTCTTGGAATTTTGCATAAAAATATCGATGGTTTGATAAGCCAAATAAGATATATGAAATATGTATGAAGATTTTTGCACTTATTTTGCAAAATATATTATATTTTGCATGATAATACAGTATAATAATAACATATTATAATGTTACTTAGTTATATCATTAATTTTATTATATCTGAGAATCAAAAAAGAGGAAAAACCCCTCATTGACGTCACAACTTACTTACTGTATACATACACTATATACAGGGAAGTATAAATCTTAAAATACCCCTATGTTTAAACCGCACCGATTTGTTTGGGAACTTTTTATGGTATACTCGTACATAAATTAATAATATAATATAATGCATATTTGGTTTTTAAGTAATTTTTAATCAATAAATTCTTCTTTTTTTTTTTTTTTTTTTTGGCTAACATATAATAATATTTTGTAAAGGGGTAAAAAATATATATGATTTATTAGATTATTTGCAGACAATATTGGGGAAATGCAATAATTTTATTAATTCCCTTTTGATTTAAATATTTCTATACACTTATTTTGCATCAACTTGATGAAATTATCCGCGATTTATACAGAAATACCATTCGAATATTTATAAATGCAAGAATTTTAGCCTTTACATTTAATCAAATTACTTTCAATTGTTTTAAAGTTTTCTCCACAAGGTGCTTTACAGAGTTTATTTTGAGATAAAGTATGTTGCCCTGGGGAGCAACTCATCAGATTCTTTTTTTTTTTTTTTTGACGTTTCAACCGCTCTTATCTTGTTTTTGAAGTATGAATTTGCATAGTAAATATAAAAAAAGGATAATTAGTGTCAAACTGATCAAAAAACGGGAAATCTAAATTGAAATTATTCTTGTTAAAAAAAAATACGGATCCATACTTTTTTTAGTTGATGTTACTTTATGGTTCTAAGAGGATTCGTCTTGAACATTTTTGCCTTTTACGTTTTTGCCTTGCACGTATTTCCCCTATGACACTTTCGCCTTGAGGCGTTTTGTCTTGTTCTCTTTTTCCCTTGTGACGTTTTCGCATTGATACTTTTTTGCTTTGGATAATAATAGAGGGAATACTACTTCTTCTTAGTTATATAGGGTTGGGCAGCAAAACTTGGACTGAATGACTGATTTTAGAAAAATGTAAATAATTTTATTTTTTACAACTAATTTTCTTTCTTTTTTTGACAAGACTTTGAGACACTACTTTTGTGAACATTTTCATTCTATATGGCCGCCCTCAGCAGCAATAACAGCCTCCACACGGTGGCGGAAAGCCTTGCAGGGGTTGATAATAAACTTCTCAGACAAGTTGTTCCACTCTTTCAGAATGGTAGCCTTCAGGGAGTCCACGTTCGGGTGATATGTCCTGTTACTCTCCCTTTCCAAAGTCCAACGGGTTCAAATCCGGTTAAGATGATGGCTACATGTCCTTGGCCAAAAATCAGCCATGTTGTCGGCGCAGAACTTGTAGCATTAAGCAGACGTGTGTAAGGGTGCACCAATTTGGGTACACACATAGTTGTCCTCTTGAACCACGGCAGTATGGTGAGCCTCAGCACCTTGGAGTAGGTCTCCTGGCCGATTTTCTCCCCTTCCCTAAAAAAGAAGGGAGGCATCGTCTTACCATCGGACGACAAGATCCCCAGGACCATTGTTTTGGCTGGGTATTTTGTACGGAGCACCCCTTGACCTCTTCCTAGCCAAAGGACGCTCCGACGGTTGTAGACCTGCTCCACCTGATCCAAAATCTTCTCGCCAAAGAAAGTTTTCACTGCGATACATTTACCTTGATCCACGCACGAACTTTCTTGCGCCTCTACAGTCTCCTTTCCTTCAGAAAGTCTGTCAACAGGGGGTATGGGGTCCTTCTGTAAAAGGACAACCCCAAGTCCTCCTTCACAGCCCTCCTGATTGTCCCCTCGTCTACGTCAAACTCGTTAAAGATTGGATTCATGGATTTTGTGGGGTCCTCCATGATTTTCGTCTTCAGGGCCCCAGAAACTCAGAATCCCTTTTCAAGCTTGTATCCCTCACTTCCTTCTTTCCTTGAAAGTTATTTCCATCCTTTTTCATCTTGGCTACATTGAAAATGAGGCTCCTTGAGGACTTCACGATGTCCATCATCCCTCCCAACTCAATTTTGGCATCGAGAAGGTCTGAGATCCTCTGTCTGTTTGCTTCTTTCTCACTCATTATGAAAGATTTGAGAAATGTTTATAATTTTTTACTTATGCAGAAAGGACATGAGATGCAGGAAAAAATTACAAAACCTCCCTGTTTTAACTGCATAATTAGCATTTATTGACAGTCTACGTTTTGCTTCCGAACCCTGTATATTTGTTTTGAATTTTTACCGTTGTATTCTATCTTTTGAGAAATTAGAAACTATATAGAAGTAATACGTAGGTTTCAAAGCAATGGAAAAGGAATAACAGAATGCTACTGCTACGATCCGTAGCAAAGAATCATTAGCATTCCTATGCAATCCATTTCTTCATCAAAATGCCATGAAGAGATATTGAAAGCTCTACTTATATCAAGGATTGTACTAGAATTATAGATCAAGATCAACATGGGGGCCTCGTCCATGAGAGTCTATATGTAATTGTGAATGTGATATATTTATAATATTAATCATTATACTTCATCAACTTATCACTTGTGTTTCCCTCTTTATGCCTCGGGAGTAAATTATCTTGCAATCTTGAGTCTTTATATCTTATGCATATTTTGTGATTCTATGTAGCAATTAACCATCTTCCTGTAACTGTGAGGATTTTGGATCCTAACGAATGGAAGAAAAGCATAGTTTCAAGATTCTTCCGATATAAAGCATCCTTTTTAGTAGTTGAAAACGTCTCAAGGCGACAGCGTCACAAGGCAAATACGTACAAGGCAAAAACGTAAAGGGCAAAAATATTCAAGGCGAATCCTCTTGACACGTACTTTATTTCCTATCCACTTTACCATATCATCTCATGCAGATAAGTTAAATAACGGATATTTTGAAATTTTTTATCATACAAATTAAGTGACTTTTTGAGTATTTAGCGAACTTTCTATGGAGCAATTGGTTTATTCACATAGTTTTGATGGTCTCATAAGCGTGATTGCTCATTACTAGCTACCATAAGAAAGACAATTAAATGACAAGGAAAGCATAAAAATCTTACGTTAAGTAGTATTTTATTGTAATTTCTCCTGAAGTCTTGAAAAATTGCATAGGCTTACTCCAAAAGAGGTGGGTTGTAGTATAAATAGTATGTGAATAAATAAAATGTTATAAATTTGGGGAGAAACCTTAATAATACTTCCAGTTTAATATTTATTTGTAGTCTCAAAAGCATATTTTCCTCATAAAAAAAATTGTTCATTTCTCGAAAAGTAAATTTACATTATAGTATAGAGCTAATTTATGTACTTCTCATATAAAAGTTTCTAAGTGAGTTGAATTATGTTCCCAATTGAGGGGTAGACGTCTTAATATTATTTCCCTCCATCATTTTACATATATATTTCCATAATAATAATGGTACTCTTTTTAATATGATCGTTTATATATTTGCCCGTAGTGTTAATTTTGTCAACTATGACTAGGCGAAATGTATTCGTTGACGAATGTAATTTTGCATGACGAGCCGAGGGAAAACAATATTTTTAAGTGTTCCGTCAGACTGAAGTAAATCTTTACTTTTCTCGACTAAATAAAGACGAAACTAGATGGGACAAATACTGTACAAAATAAAAAGTGAACAAAAAAAATTAACACTGTTGGACAGTATAAACCAGGGGTCCCAAATTTTTATAGGTTGGCAGCATCTATATAAACTTCCAGCACCACCTCCCTTTACACTTATAAAATTATTTCTTCCAAAATGAAGATAACATATTAATAAAAATAAAAAAACAGAATTTTTTTTTTTTTTTTTTTTAAATATATTAACCTTAGATTTGCACGATTCCTGACAATGGGATGAGTGTATTTGGTGTGGGGATATTAGTTTCTTCACATCACGTTGAAATTCTCTAAGAAGAAGACGTAGATCCCCACGTTTGGTAAATCTAAGTTTTCTCTTAATACTTGGAAATAAGTAAGACAACTGCACTGAAGGCCTGTTCAACCAAATATAATATTGGAGAAGCAATCAAATATATTTTTACCTTATTCCATAATACTTGAGGTCAGATATATTTTATTTTTTTCAATTCACATAGGCTTAGAAACTAATAAAGTACATGAATGGCTCAAATTAGTCTAAATTATTAACACTTAGACAGGAAGGTAGAGATAACAGATTTAACTTTGAAAGGATTGGTATAATTTCTTTGCAACTTCAAATTAGATTTCATTGAATTTTGTGAATATACCTGACCAATAAGCAATGTCATCATTTATTTATTTTTTTAGATCATCACCGAACAAATAGTAGTTTTTGAACCAACTACTTATCTTTCACAAAACAAAAAGAAGTGAAAATCAAAGATATTTATCTTTCTAAAGGGGACCCAAAGCAGAATTATGTTACGACAAACTTGTTTGACAATTATATTTTGTATACTTTCAGGCATTCCGGTGACTTACAATGGAAGTACGTTACATTGATATGCTATTGTTGTACTTAATCATTGGCATCTTTATATTTTATCATATACTCAGTATACTGTTACTGAGACTACACATACAGACTACATGGAATAAATGATTATAATTTTGTTAAAAACGGGAAACTTAAAGGACTTAAAGGATTTCAAGTAATTATTATTTCTTAATCATCAAGTTTTTAGTTCTTTAAATTTTTATTGACCATAACGTCTTTACAGTCATGAAATAGTTTTTAGAGTTGAGAATTTTGGTTTTAGTTTTTGGATCCTACTTTTCCGCAGCTTTTCTTTTCAACAAAATTATAATTCTTTAGTCTAAATATTCTGTATGCAATTACCCAGTAACAGTATACTGAGTCTAAGATACAATATAACGACGGCAATGATAAAATACAACAATACAATCTCAATATAACGTACTTTCATAGTATCAGTTGTAAATAATTCAACATATTTATCTTGCATCCTTATAGTCACATTTGTTTTATTTCGTTAATTAATTAGTTTGGTTAATGTACTAATATTTTATGTCCTCTTTTTTGTACTACCGCCCCAACCTATATCAAAGCACCACCCCAAGAGGGAGTGGTAACACCCACCTTGGAAAAATACTGCTTTAAACGGTAAAATGATCTAGAAACTATTTATGTTTGTATATTAAATATTTCTATGAAAGACAATATTATACTCAAATCAAATACTAAATTGTATTTTATGTTTGTAAAAACTATTTAAAAATGTATTTATTTGTAAGATACAGTCTTACAAGAAGATATAAGAAATGTTCGTTGCAAACACGTATTTATTAAAAACCTAAGTATTTACAATCTTACCCTCGTATCTTATTTTTTATCTCTATCTAGAAATGGGAGAGAGGGTTAGCAGAAATTCGAAATTCAATGATTGCAAACTTTAAATAATAAGGAAGGAACTTTGCAAACAGAAGTGACTTGAATTACATACTATTGGAGAAGGAGAACAGGGATTTCGAGTTATTCGGATAAGTAGTACATAAGGTGATCTTGAAAGTAGATGAAATCTAACTAGAAAAATAAAGAACTTGACGTTTATTATAAAATAAGACTATATTTACACAGAATCTACTCCTGAAAAGAAGAAAAAGTCATATATTATCAATTAACTTGATGAAAAATTGATATATTTGTTTCCCATTATATGGAGGACGTTCCTAGTTTGTATTTTATAGAGTATCAAGGAGAAAGAGACTTGTAGTTTATTTCTGAGCTGTTGGAGGAATGCCGAAGTAGGTCAATTCTCATTATATAAGGCACTACAACTCTTTCTTGTATCTACATTGAATCATGATAAAATCATTATTTTCAGCCTTCAGAGATAGTTTACATCAACTTTTAAGATCCTTCAGTGTGTAACTTTATCACCACGATTAACTGTGTTGTTTCCTTGTTATTAATATGTTCTAATCATTGAATGTCAACCTTCTTCTTACAATATCTCCAATTTCGAGATAGAAAGAGAAAATACGATAAAAGGGCAAAATTGAAAAATCAAACCCGCACTAAGAGTTTTTTTTTTTTTTAGTAAAGCTGAAGGAAATATTGAAAGCGTTCAAATGTAAACTACCACAGTGTAATTGAAAATGGAACTGTTCTTAAATTAATAATACATTAATTATTGCATCATTAAATACATTATTTAATACGAAAATTAATTATCATATTATATAAATAATGAAGTATCTATTTAAAATTAATTGCTATTAAAATTATGAGTTTGAAAAAACATGCATTCAATTAATGTGTTTATGTAATGAGCTATGCAGATAATTAAATACATAGCACCAGTATAATTTATCTTATTACTAGGGGTAGTACCCGGTTTTGCTTGGAGTTATGTGTCCAACTATAACATGAAGTTTTTCAATGTCTTTGTTACATATATATTTGTTTACCTAATCCCATTTGATCATCCTATTGTCGACATTTTCATTCATAGGTCACTTTCTTTATCTTATTTCTTCCGATTTTTTTCTTTCCTTCATAATATGACACTCCAAAATTTACCTAGAAACGCTCGTTGCTACATTGTTATTACATAGATCAAGTTGTCATGCAGTCAAAAATGAGAGGCCAATAGACAGACTTTGCATAATCAATTAGATAGAAGTAGTAAAACTATGGATCTACCGCTAAAAAAAACGAGTAAAACAAACCAGAAGAAAACTCCATAAAAATAACACCGATGGACAAAGAATAGAAAACTCCACTTAGGTATTTCGTAACTCTCTTAGTATAATGACTGAATAATTTAACTATTTTAGAGAACTGGCTGAACTTTGAACCCTTCCCCCTATATATACTGAATTGAATACTGTTTGCTGAATTATTCATAGTTGATGAAAATGCCTGACTTGACGTCGGAAAGTTTCAGTTATGATATACAGGGGTCTCCAAATGTCTTAAACCTCTTAGATTTGGCGGACAAAATATACAGCCTGCAATTTGATTGGTTCTTATGCAATTTGAGTTCAATCCCTCTCTTCTGAAATGAAAAGAGGACCATTAAAGATATTTTTATTAGTTAAGATGCATCGTCTAAGAAAAGCAGTAGAGAGTATTAATCGTGCTGGCAAATCATGCCTTCAAATTTTTCAGATTTTGAGACCTTCAATCAGTCTCAGTTCTGTTAAATATAACGTTAAAAAGATTCAAGAGACTGGAAACGTTGATAATAAACCCAGAAGGCGACGCCCAAGGTACGCTCTCAACCCGAATAATGTCCGAAATGTTAAATTAAAAATATACAGAAACCCAATCAGATCAATGGCTAAAACCGTTCAAGAGATCAACGTGTCAAGGATTTCGATGAATCGAATCATCCATAAGGAACTAATGATGTTCTTCTCAAGAAGCTGAAGTTTCGTTACGGTCAGAATCTCAAGGAAGAGGCACAGATGAAACAGATACATAGAAGTAAAACGTTATTGGAACTTAACACGCTGAGAGGAAATATGAGAAGAAATGGGACCTAGATCAAAAATTCAACCGTAAAAATGACCGAATCTTGGCCTCATTATCAAAAGATGTATCCTTCGACCAAAGAACAATTCCGGAAAGGGTTAATAGTTGATCCCTTTTGATGGGGGCAGGGAGTTCAAGTAAAGGAGAGAAGCCTCCTTTGGCTTTTATTCCAGAGGGCCTCTTTATGACGAGGCCTGTGACTCCATTCCACATTTTTTTGAGCCTGTAGTCCTTCCATGTTGTAAAGCCAATCCATCTAAAACGACTAAGGTGACGTTTCAGCAAGATAGAGCTCCAATACATTCCCGTGTTCAATACCAAGAGTGGCTTAAAGCAAATATTCCTTTTTGGGACAAATCTATGTGGCCCCCTTCGATTCTTGATCTTAAGCCTCCTTGACTACTTTGTGTAGGGTTATCTCGAATCGAAAGTAACAACTCGTCAATATTTAAATTTGGGAGATATCCTTGCCTCAATTCATATGGAAACTTCCTAAATATGTGGTGTGCGCAACATGTGAAGCATTTCACTCACATGTAAGAGAGATAGTCGATAAAGGAGACAGTTAAATTGAATAATTTATGAAGTATGGTATAAAATGTAATAAATTATATGATATATTTAGAAAGAGTGTTTTCTCTACGATCAATCTACGACTCAATATATAAAATTTAAAAAGGTTTAAAAATTATGGTCAGCCTTGTATGTATATCATACCCATGCCCCAATTAAAATCATAGAGGATCATGCATCCCGTTTATAATATTCGATTCTGTCGCTGAAGCTACCAATATATTCCAGTTAATTGTTTCCAATGCTTAACAATTACTAACTAACTGTATCTTAACATGAATTTATAATCATAAGGCAACACTAAAAAAATTAGAATAAAAATATAAATAATTTGGCTTGGTTGGGAAACTTTTGATTAGATTATTTTGACATATAATCTAGAGTCTATTGATATAATTTTTAGATATTAGAGCTGGGGCTCAAAGATTGTACTGTCCTGTTACCAAATATACTCGCTTGGATTAGATTAATCCGAGTAAGAATTATCTTATATAATAGAGGAAAGTAATTTGTGACAAAGATAATATGTATTTTACATATCAATAGTTACTAAGAGTCAGAAGAGAGAAGTAAATGATATTTAAAATATGATAATGGAGATTTTACTTGACGCCTTTTAAAATTATAAGAAGGAAAGATATTGCATTTAGTTGTAAAAAATATGAAATTCCAGGAGTGGGATAATTTTTGTATTTGCAACCTGAACAGTGTTTTTTATTTTCCAAAGCTGTGATCGGTATCATTTTATTCTTGATGAAAGAACATCAAAAGTATAAGGTAATCACAAGTACATAACAAAAAAAGAGTAACATTGAGATATAATAACTGTAAGTCCTTGTTAGACTGGGAGTAGAATTGCGGATCGACATCGTAGCTATGCCTGCCTATATCATTGCTAGAAATGGAATAAGTTTTGTGTAGGAGATCTTTTTTCAACCAATCTACACAAATTTAGACGTTCCAAAACTACACTTCTAGAACATTTTATGAGATTGGTTGGAAAACGGATCTTTTTCTGACAATGGGTACATACGATTTTATTCCTAACTGTTGATGTATATTTAATTGTGGTTTCACTTTCATAATTATTTATCGAGTTTATTGTCATTATTTATGTATGGTCGTCTCATTCAGTTAATTTATTGATTAATAAATTATCTATAATTAGGGAATGCGTTATCTTGACACTTTTTTATTTTAGACAGAAGCAAGACACACCAATATTGTTAATTAATCTATTTATTATGTAGAAGAATTTACAATGCAGAATGTATGTATATATAAGTTCTAGTAAGATAATGAAAAAAAATTGTACTTCAAGAAGGAGTAATTTTTTTATTTAAGCTGGATAACGTAATCATAACCATACAATATTAATTAGAATATTGGATACTCTAATGAAAAACTATAATGATACATTTGTCAAGTTCCTAACATATAACAAAGAATATAATGTTTCCTACAGCCAATAAATTAAAAAAATCTTATTTTAGGGGAACTCTAGATAAATTTTAAACTATAAAGCTACAAAAACAGCCTTAGATATATTGTCAAATAACAATATTTCATGATGTTTTGTAAATAAGCAAAAAATGAGTACTTATAATACATCAAAATAAAATGATATAATTAATTAGACTATGCACCATCATTTTAACCTGCTGTCTCAAACACACATTTCTTATTGTTATTTAAGCAATAAAACACGAAAAAACCATTAAAGCCTATAACTGTAATAGGTATGCTTAATAAAGTTGTTGTTTTTTTTTTTTTTTTTTAATAAAGGAATTTTTCCATGGCGAAATATTGTCTTAAATTTATTAAACTTTAAATTTCAAGAGTTTAACAAACTAAGTCATCCATAACTTAGCCTATTTAACTCTTGAAATTGCCAGAAATCAAACAAGAAATCGTTCAATTAGATTGTACAATTGTATCCTGACTCGCTTAAAAATGCACTTAGTTTCATTTCTTTAGTTAAGAGTCACTTTTTTTTTTTAAACTTAAAATACGACAACTTTTTCTTGGACAATTTTCCCTGAACATTTTTCAACACATATATGAATTTATTTACCTTCGCCAATAAAATTAAACGGAGAATATGTTTTCACCTGGGTTAGTTTGTTTGTTTGCAAACATCATTAAAGAAAAAGTCACAAAATGGTTTTTGTAAACATTGTTAAGAATATTAGCTTTGTTAATTGTAATATCCTATTCAATTTTGTGTGGTAAAGATAATTTGTTTCCCTGTTTGTAAGCAGGATTACGCGAAAGTTTACAACCCTATTTTAGTAAAACTTTGAAAGAAGGTAATATTAGTTAACAGTAAAATGATATTAAATCTTGAGATGCCAAAGTCATAGGTCAAGTTTACAAAAAACATTAAAATTGAATAATAAACCATAATTTGGAAAATGATTTTAGGCGAAGGTTTACGTTCTACTGAGTATCTAAACTAATTATCTATTATATTGGTTGGATTTGGGTTAAATACAAAGAAAAGCTACTTTCATCTATCATTGAAGAAGATAAAGAAACTCTCCAACAATAAGATAATGGAACTATATGAATGTAAAAGCCAGGAAAAAGCAGAAAAACGAATTTATTATTATTATTATAATATTCAGAATAAACACAAAGGAGACTGATAAATTACTCTATGGCCACAAATTTTTCTATGTTACGTTATACTTTAAGATTTAAAAGGCATATACACTATATTATAAGGAAGACCAATCGAAATTTAGGAATTATTCAAAGAAGGTTCAAAACTCGTGACCCTTCGTTTATGGTAAAACTTTATATCCTCCCGATTTTAATGAACGGATCTGAGATCTAGAATCATTCAAGAAACTATTTGATAAAGTCCTTAGAAAAGGTGCAGCCAAGGTGTGTGTCGTTTTTGGTATCATCCCTTTGTCTAATAGACGTGCTATTAAAAATACTCTCATCGATTTTTAAACAAAATGATGATAACCCCATCTCCCACCCTGGATACTAATTATAAGCTATCTCTTCCACAAAACGAGACTTTCCACTCACAAAACCATTTGCATAACAAAACTAAAGATTGACATCTTTGAGCATAGTTTCTATAACAAATAGACTAGCCCTTGCAATATAACACCTTTTTGCTTTCGTCAGGGAAGTGAAGCTGACCTCAAGCGATTTTTAGTTAATTCTTTTTTTGTCTGACATGTATATATTATTTACATTTGTGGTTCACTTTATTATGTTGTTTTTTTTTTCTTTGCACTGTCACATTATTTTAAAAAAAGTAATACTTGTATCATAAACTGATTCAATTTTATTCAGAATGATAGTTTTTATATTTTATAAGCACTCAATACAAGTCAATCTTTATAGGCTTTTTTTATCGCCGCTGGGTGAAATAAATAAATTAATGCATATATTTCGTGTGACTAAGTACTCTGTGTTTAACATTATTTTTTAGAGTGTTTTATAAGTTAACTTGAGAAAAAAGTGTTTATAGAAACCAAGGGATTTGGTTCCTAAGGGAATCAGCATCCCAAAATTTCTTGGAAAGCCACTCGGAGCCCACTAATCACGGATATTCAAAAGTAAGGAATGATGATATGAAAAATGCTGTGGCATTGGAGATGAGAAAAGAAAAAGAAAAAACTGACGATACTAATATGAAAGCTAAAATAGCATGCAATGTACAAGATATCGATATGTCATACTCCGACGTTACCAGAAGTAGGGATGAACAATTCGAAACAATGATAGAAGGAAGAGAAACTAAAGCAAATAAAAAGATTAATGACAACCCTTTGAGGGATTTTTTTTTGTTTGGATTAGAGGGATAGTCAAGGAAATGCAGTTACAGAACTTATTCCCAGCCTTAAAGATTATTAGAAAATATTTGACGGCCTTAAACTCAGTTTGGATAAAATAAAGAGATTAAATTAATATAAAAGCAGATTCGAGCATATTGTTATTACAACAAAAAGTCCGATCAACAAGGTAGTTAAATTTAAGCACACACTTGGTTTAACTAAAATAAACAAAGAAGTTGGTTTTACAATTAGTGGCTTAAAGGGATTAAGAAAAATTCAAAACCCTGTAGAAGTTATTTTAAATAATGGCACAGAAACTAATATTGGGATTCTTAAAGAGATCTTGAGCAGATTTGGAGATTTGATTGGAGAAATAGAAAGTATCAACCATAGAAGAGAGTCTGAGGATAAAGAGGAAAAGGAAATTCTTGAAAATTTAAAAAAATTACTGTCTGGAAAACTACGAATAAAAATTATATTTAATAAAAAAAATCCCTGCAATAATTCCCGTAAATGGAAAAAAGTTGAGTTAGCATCAAAAATGCAGGAAATAAATCGTTTCAAATGTTTAAAATATGCACACATTAAAGTTTTGTGCATACACGGTCATAAAAAACACTCCAAATTAGAAGTTTGAAATAAATTTTAGGAGAGAATTAGGACTTTCTATGAGAATAAAAGGCATTGCAGAAATAAAGGATACCAACGAAACTGTAATTTGGGATGCAGAAGGTGAAATGAATGAAGAAGAAAAAGAAGGAACCTTAAGAGCCTATAGTCATATTCTTGACAAAGATTCTACCAAAGAAGAAGTAACAGTTGTCGAATATGTAAAAGCTGATGAATCTACAACTAAGCTTAATAAGATTAATCAATGTCTGGAAGTTGAAAAAAAAGAGAATGCACCAACATTATGAAGACAAGTGAAGAACAAGCATTAGTTATCCTTGACATAAATTATTTTAGTGCCTAAAAGCGATCCCTCAGAGAAGACTGGAAGATGGTATTGAGAAATAAATCGGATCTTCTGAGAAAAACTTGTACCAATATAAAGCCTAGAAAGAATCATAAAACAGGATTAGAAAGTTCCGAAGAAAAACAATAGGAGAGAAATAGGGCACTCAGTTCTTCAGAACCGTGATGGAACCTCCAGGCAATTATAAGATGTACGTTATCGGATGCGTGGGCTACAAGAAAGTATTTTTATTCAGTTAAGCTATTTACGAGTATTTAAGAAATCCTCATTTAAAGGCATGCCCCCCTAATTTCCTGTAATGTTAAGTGTTAAATCTGTTTCGGACAAAAGTAAACGTAAAAAAAATTGACCATCTCTTGGTGTTTTATCCAGATGTATTGTCTGTATTCGACACTAGAATGTTGGAAGTGAATTCAAGTGATTGTTTTCCCGATGGGTGTGATGTTCTGCTGGTCTCTGCTATTAAAAAAGTGGCCAACCATCCTTCAAGGGGATTTTCCCCTATTATTAAAATAATTTTTCAGGGAAGGTATTTCTAACGGGTTTTTTGAAAGACACATTTCAATAAGGAAATTAATTATTTTACCTAAAAAGGATAAGGATCCAAGATCTATAGAGAACCTTTGGCCTATGAACTATGCTCAACGTGTCCTATAAAATCTATAATTGAATCTTAGCAATGAGATTAAGAAAGGTTTTACCTCATATTTTAAACTTGTCACTAGAAGGACCTGTTCCAGGTAGAGTCATGGAGGATGTGGTCAAAGGAATTAAGGAATCGATTGCACAGGCAACGAAATAAAATTCCAAAGTAGCAGTATTGACGATTGATTTTATAAAGGCATTCGACACGTATTTTACACGAATGGATAATGAAAAGTTTAAAGGCGCACGGTCTGGGAGATAAATTTTAAAGGAATAGTAATCCTATTACCTTTTATAAAAGAGAAAAGTATGATTTCAATGTTAATAGAGGATGCAGTCAAGGAAGTCCCATCCCCCCAGCTGTATTTATTATTGCCTTGAATCCATTATTAGAGGAAATCAATACATCAAAATATATATAAGGTACATAGGTATTAAAGTGGGAGAGATGGTAAATGAAATTAAAGCTTTCGCTGATAACATTACTGTGATTCATTCAGGGATCCAAAAATATAATCAGACCTCTTTTAAGCAGATATTACATATTTTAGAAGATAATGGGGAAAAAACTAGATTAAGGATTAATCTTTAAAAAACCAGATTATGATTGATTTTAATGATTTTTCTAATTTGAACGTGTAAGTGTCAAACGTAGAATGAAAGTGCTAGGAACATTCATAACTTTGTATGGAAATGATGTTTTTGAAAAATGGAAATTATTATGCAAAAAAATTCAAAAAATAACGTCTAAGCACGCAATTTTTGTAAGCAAGAATATAGTGGCAAGAATTCAAGAATGAAATTAATTTATTTGATCTAAAATAACTCATATTTTGAAACTGACAACTTTATTGGATATTATATGCAAGAAAATTGACAAAATATGTGATAATTTTGTATCACCGAAACGAAGAAGCAGAAGGATATCTCGAACTCGTATTAATTTCTCCAAGAAGTTAGGTGGGCTTAGTTTATTCAAATTTAAAGATTTTGGAAAACAATGCTTTTTACATAGTCCAAACTAATTTTTAATAAAGATTCCGAATCTAATAAAATACCAGAACAAACGTTCCATGAAATAACTGGCACTGCATTAGAGGGAGAGAAAGACAACGGCCTTGCAAAATTATACGGATAACTAATGATATGAACCCATTTTCAAGCAGAAATTAATTACATAACCACAAAAGTACAGGTTCTGTTATATAAATTTAGATGCATAAGAACCCCTTTACTTAAGGATTTACTGTAATATTGAAGAATATTGTGTTTAATATGTTAAAAAATTAAAATTTATGTTCCTATAAAATATAGTTGTACCAAGTTACAAAAAATAAAAATAAAAAATACTTATAACCCTATACATACATTTTGAATGTCTGTTATCAGTAAGGATATCATTTTTGTAAAGAATAACTAAGTTTGTAAATTAACCTTTGACCTCTCAAAATTTAATTTGAGTTATTGATCTCTATTTCCTCTAAAATTTTGATCGAAGTTGCGTTTTTAACGTTATGTGTTGGCTTGACCTCTATCTTTATCAATTCATTTATAAGGAAAGATTTGATTAAATAACAAACCATTGATCAAATAGTAGTAAAGTGCTTATCTGTTATATTAATAAAGTAAAATTTGTATTCCTGGTCGTAAAGTAATTTTGGAATGTGCACATAATATTTAGAGTTGGGTTCAGCAGATATAAATATGTACTCTGCACACTCCTTTTTTGTTATTATTGTGAGACTTCATATCATAGAAACTTTTGGAAAAACTTTAAAATTATTACATAAGGTTAATATCAATATCAAAAAGGAAAGAAAATATGAGATTGAAATGCGTACATAGGCTCATTTGTGGGTCCACCTTTAAAGCTGTGAGACTACTTCTCCCAACAAATAATTATGAGCAATGAGTGGATTTAGTTCAAGCTCAGAGTGTTATATTGAAAAATAAAAGAAAAAAGAAGTATATATATGTATATAGAGTTGTAAATCTTTAATATTTTTAAACAGGCGATTTTTTTTTTTTTTTTTTTTGTTATTATTTATTTCTTGAGGTGAGAACATCTCAGTATTGAGTAACAACGTGTTAGCGTACTCATGAAAAATGTATATAAAACAAAGGAATTCTATATTATTTTCTACACTTTTAAAGCAAAAGTTTGTCTGTTTGTCGTGTACTTCTGCTAGTAAATAACAAATTAAATATTAAAATTATTTGTTTCTAACTCAGGATCTAGATATAAAGTGGATTACATGTATAACAAAATTGGCAATCAAAGCTCTTAAATCAATTATATAACTGTTTTAAATTCTTATTTAAATGTTGCTGTTTTTTTTCCTTATAATCTGTTTGTTATTTTGTTTTATGTGTTCATTATATTGATCCTTTTTAAGAGTATATTGTAAAAATAAACTCTGATGTTTTTGATATCACAATTAATGAAATATAAAATGTCATAAGAGCAAGAAATATATATATATATATAAATTACTAACCATAAAAGAACATATCCAACATTCAAGAGTTGATTAGAAGAAGGAATAAAATCTTCAAAATCTGACTTGGTTAGGTACTTTACATCTAGACTTTGACCTATTTTTTTTATCCTTGTGCATTTTTTCATCTACGGGGAGGGAATCTATTTAGTCACTAAATATTATGATTGAATATGTAATTACTTTTTGATACAGAAATAATCATAAACATAAGTTCAAGCTCTCTACAAACTATTTCAAAGATATTTGAAATCCAAACAACCTTTAATTTCAAACACTTTAACTCAAAGTATTAATTACATATACTCGAACAAAGTGTTAAACTTAGTTAAATTCTGACTACATACTTTGTTGTACATTGATTTTGAAGGGAAGAGCTTGAAATTATACGCATCCAAGTCATTTACGGTGTTTAAAATTAAAAGGGAAAAAAGTTGAGGCTTTTTGAGGATTTATCTCAACTCTGCAAGTTTCTATGTAGGAATGAAATAACAAAACTCATTTAAGTAAATAAGTACTCATGAAGTAGAATCTTTAAAAAAAAGATGTGTATACTCCGATCATTTTCCTTGTCTAATGTTATGATAGTAAACCTTTGATTCATGAGCCATTTTTGACATTGTTAAAAGAGTATGTACCGGGCCGTGCAGAATTATTTACCGATTTTTGTTCAGAACATATCGCGGACAATAATGACATTTCGAATGACTTGAGAAACAAATTATTCATACATTTTTAGAATAATAAAATAGTTTGTGATCAAATTTAATCATTTAGGAAAAAGCTTCAGGGAGTTGGAATTGATCTTTTTGTGCACTCTTTTAACAGCTTCATTGAATGAAAAAAAGAGCTTGCCCAAATAAATGCTTAATCAAATTAATGTAACTATAATTAAACTTGCTAAAATTGGCGTTGCTCAAATGAACGGACGCAAGAATTGGCAGTATTGAGCCGATATTCCATAAAAGGCCGGTTTTTGCCAATTCTAATTTATTAGTACATAGAATTCATTAGAGTATAGTGTAGCTTTAATTGTCAACCATTAATTGAAGCACCCATTACATTTTAATGAATTCAAATAACTTATTACATTTTATTTACGAATAATATAGCTTCAAATACTTTGTTGCATTCAGAATATGTATCTCTAAAACAAATATAACTCTGTTTATATGCATAATAAATGACAACAAAAATGTATATTTACCATTTGAAAATATTTCAGCTCATTGTCTCATTTATTGTGTAAAAGTAACCAAAAATGAATGGGTATGTAAATTGCAAATGTAATAAATCATTTTCAAAAGACAATTACAAAAGGATTTTGATCATTTTTCTTGCCATATACACAATATAGATATTTTTTAAATGTAGATGAATATGTGTCTGTTTTTTTGTTTTTGTTGAAATGTTCATTAAATGACTGTCATTTACAAATAAAATGAACTTTGCATGGTGCATACTTAAGTATGTAAGGATTTGATTTTTTGACATTCAAAAAAACCTTTTTTATTGGAATATAGACAATAATTTGTAACATTAGATTTTACTTCGTTGTTACTACAGGTAGTACATGACACAAATATTTACATTAATTTTTTCGATGGTTTTGATCACATTTGCATATGTTTGGGAACTTTGAGAATTTCGGAGAATTTTGTCCAAGTTGTAGGAAAAAATGAGATTTTTTTTTGATGAGGATAATGTAATAATAATCAATTCATTCAGTGATCGATAATTAATTAATTTATGGTGTCATTTTTAACAGTTATTTATAAAAATTAAAAATTGACATAAAAGCTGAAATGCCGATAGTGTTGTGTCAGTCCAAATTTAGGACTGAAGACAGGAGTCCCATCTAGTTCAGTTTGAGTCAGTTCCAGTTCAGTCCTACATATCAGTCGTAAAACTTATAAGTTCGGTCCTTGATGACGTCAATCAACTTTATTTCTTCCTGTTTAAACCAGTTTTAGTACTGAGAGGCTTAAGGACCGGTCCTGTCACTGGACTGGGCCTAATAAAATATGACCAACGCAGCAATACCCATAGTAATAATACTCGTAAATAAATACTAAATAGTAATTTGAATTCTTAAAAATGTAATGGTTACTTCAATTAATTGTTGCAATTAAAATCACGTAAATAAAGTATAATGCTACGTAGAAATTGTTTATTCTACAATCTGCATATACAAGCTAAAACATGTAGAAGAATTGAAATCCTACACAACATATACATATTGATTATTTGGTTAAGAAAGAAAATTGAATAACTTCATATGGAGATATGTATTATATTTCAGGAATATCAATCTCTGAACAATTTGCATTGCAACTATGTATTTAACGCCATCAATAAATATCCAAATGACTCAATTGACTAATGAGATGAAGTCTGCTTAATATCTTGTCTCTAAGATATAAATGACGATCAATATTCAGTACTTTACTGGGTTGAAAGTTGAATCAGTTGAACAATTTCTTCAATTCTGAGTATTTACTCGTACGTTGATTTTTTTTTTATCTAGCAACCTGAACAGTGTTTTATATTTTACAAAGCTTTTATCATATTTATTTCATTCTTGAGGAGATAACATCTAAATATGTAGTAACTTCGTGTGAATAGGCTTATGAATCAGGGAGAATAGCATTAATGATTTTTTCGGGAATTATAAGTGTTAGTTCTTGTTGGACTTGGAGTAGAATTAAAGATCGATATTGAAGTAATTCTTTGAATTTCCTTGCTAGGTTTTGAGTAGGACTTTAAAAGTGGTTTTTTTTATATATAACTTAAAAATTAACAACTATAAGTTGTTGTGAACAAGGCAACATTTGCCCCTTCACTTATATATGAAAAACAGAAGAAGAAAAATTAGGCACATCCTTTTTTTGACTTCCAAAATGGACAAAAAAACTTTTTGTACCCTCCCTTCTTCCAAAAATGTTTGATAGCTTAAAAGCAATGTAAATTGATTATGTGACAGTTTTTGGACTGAAGATAAGAAAATCACATTTTTTAGTATGTAATATACATGCAACGGCAGTTGCTTAAAAGCCTATTGTTAATCTTGACAGGATAATTACTTACAAGATCCTTAGAGGATCTTGTAATTGAAATATATGATACGAATTCCTGTTTATCTCAGAGGATTGTATTTTTATTCTTCAAAAAGCGTAAATTTATAAATAAGAAATTAAGTTCTAGAAAATTAATTCATTTCCAAATTATTGTTTGTACAAAAAAAAAAAACTAAATGTTATACATCTTAAGTATGATTAAAACAAGGGTACAAGATATCTCCTTTTAAGGTTTTTAGAGTGCTCAAGAGAATTTGGAACAACTTTTTATTGTTTTAATGAACAATAAGGCAGGATTTTTCTCAAACACATTACAAAAATTGTTTTTATGGGGTAATATAAAGTATTTTATTTAAGTGGCATAATTATATTAATGATAAATTTATCATATATATTCAATTAAGAAAATCATAATGATTTTTGTCCTTCTAATTCTCATAACTTTTCATTAGAAGGTGATATATAAGTATTTATAGTTAGGTTTTTTTTTTTTTTGGGGGAATAAATAAATAGACTTTGAAAGATGTGGAGTTGTTATGTTTTATGTGAAATTTAATAATATAAAAAAATAATAATTCCAAGAAATTTGAAACACTTCTTGCAAATGATTTCTTTTTATTCTACGTAACAAGATCTCAAATTTATCCCTAATTAGTGAATTACATTGACTGATAGCAAAAAATAACAATTCAAATGATATACGTTGTTTAGATAGCAATAAAAGCTAACTTTATTATTACAATTATATTTCTCTCTCTAACAGAGTTCCTACAAATATAAATAAAAATTGTATAAAATATTTAAAAATCTCTGTAAAAATAATTTCTGTTGATTTTTCAATTTTCTTTAAGAAGAGTGAAAGTTTTTGGATTTATTCTTCACATGATCTTGGTTGAGGTAGTTTCTTATTATGCCAAACCTATATTGTTCTCCTAAATGATATTCTGTTTATGAAACTGAATCTGCGAATATCTCTATACCACTCATGGACGAAAAAAATCCCTGTCTATGAGTTATTCTGAGGCAAAAACCTTTTCAGTATTCAAGAGTTTCTTCACACCACTTTGAACATGTTTATTTTGTCTGTGAGAGTTTTGACAATCAAAGCGAATTACGAAAATACAGGGTAACAAACTTTTTGTGGATTAAGGATGAAAAATCCTTTTGCTCCTTACTGTATTTTTAATTTGATTATTTTTGCTGCATAATGAATTCATTACTTCACAGTTTTCATAGGAGTATAGGAACATTCCATAAAAAATCTGAAACGACTGATTTATTTTACGATATCAGAAGTCAATTTATGTTAAAATGTATTTCTACAATGAATACTCCTTCCATTAAAAGATAGATGAGAGCTAAAGAGTGAGATAATAAGCTTCCTCCAAAGGGACGATATCCCTGAACATCAGGGATTGAAACGTGCTCCTAGGATATTCAAATGAAATTATATGAATTAATGCAGATTCATATATCCTAATGTTCTGTCGAAAATATCAATCTTAATCGCCAATAAGCCAGAACTATAGTATTCAAATTCTTCCCTCTCATAGTCATAAAGTATTTTTACCATACGAGGTTTTGTGGTGATTCCCATTCCTAGTTACTAAGATATCTTTGGTTTATACATTTTTCCTTTAAGAAAAAAATTAATGATAACTAATCTCTATTTAGGAGTAAGTGTAGGTAATTATTTTCCTTCAATAATATAGTTTATGCCTACGACAGTTGAACCTCCTAATGCTCTCAAAATAGTTGTTTTTTTCAATAGTTCGAAGTTTTCCAATACTCGGAATTGTAATGTCATTTATTTGCTTTTTTATGTTCAATAAAAAAGGGATTTCCTGATCTCCCCATCATACCTTCATTTGCCTGTACCAAAAGATGGATCAAATCATACTTGTATGCATTTAATTACAAGCATTTCACATTGTGTGCCGTTGAACTCTGTTCAATAAATGTTAAAGATCAATAAATCCTACCTACATACATTAATGCTATGGCAAAACCTGCATTTTGTTAATCAAAAATTGTTCTATATATATTTCAAACATATTGATTTTATGATGATATAGCACGTAGTATGTTGCAACCAAAGCGTGCGGAAGAGCGTTTATATATGGTATTATGGTCATAGCTTAATAATACATAAATATTTTTACGTATCTATGTACGTACATATGTTTTCCTATCAATGGAATTTAAATGAGGTGTTCTTTCATTCGTAATCAAGACATGGAAGTGTGTTTGATTGATTGTTGTATCATATTAACAGTGTAAATTTGTCCGTTGGTATTAAAAATTATTTTGGTGTGGTAAGAGTGTTATAGTATTTAATAAAACTAAATAATGTATATTATAAGAATTGCAGGCTATTAGTAGGTTCTTATATAGGTGTATAGGAAATTTGTTTATGTTATTAAGCCTCTGTTACTTTTCTTCACATGCTCACGTAAGCTAGCATACCGACTTTAAATACAATTTAACACCTAGTAATTGTTACATATGATACTATAAGTATCAGTGAACGAATGGAATACATTTTTACCATTATATACCTATGAATTCATACTATAAAATAGTATGTTAATAAAAAAAAATCAGTTTAACAAAAAAAAAATTGGGGATAAATTTTTCGTCATTGGATCATTTTCAAGGAAAACTATAATTAATTAATTTTATATTCATAAAATTTTTATCCAAAAAAATGTTGTTCGGTATCCCGGTACTTCTGTGGAACAGGGAGATAGACAGATTTAAAACAATATTATACTGTTTTGATATTAGAACCAATATTTGCAGTTTAACTGAATCATAAAAAAGTATTCATTGTTGAAGTAACCTAATTGTTCTAAAGAGTACAGAAATACTTATACATTATTTGGTGCAGGAATGTGTACGATAATATTGTTTTCTTGGCAATACTAGGCCCCATTTTTTTAATATATATAAATATGAACTTTACAAATTTACTGAACTCCTTAGGTAAAACCAAGTTACTTAAACGAATACACTTAACTTCACTTGTAAAACAAAGATAATTACAATTATTGATTAATTGATTTGATAAATCCTTAAAAGGCTAACGACACTTTTACTTACATTAAGTTGCAAAAGTTATTAATCTCGATTAAATTATCATAATAATATATATTCTATTTAAAAAAGTTATATTGGTTACCAATAAAGTCTTATATAAATAAATAAAGATTAAAAGACCTAGGTATTTTAATTTATCCTACAAAATTTAGTTAAAAAACTCATCATTGAATAAAAAATGACTATTGAAGCATTAAATTTATGAAATTAAAAACAAATTGAGAATTTCTAAAATAACGAGTTTGATTTTGTGTTGACACACAACATACTTTAAGATTTTTTCTTCATTATCAATTTAAAGTTCAAATAATATTTCAAAAATAATTATAAAGAACAAAATAACTAGAATGACACTAATATACTCATTATAATACTCTTAGATTCGTATTTTATCCCATGTTGTAATCCGAAATCAAAACTTACTCTTCGTTTCTTTTTGGACTTTGTCAATAATTATTGTAGAAAAATCCCTTAAAGACTAAAATAATTTTTTTTTTTTTAACAAAATCTTCAAAAATAAAATTAAAATATTTGCACGTGACAAAACATGCAAATTGAATGTTTTTATTCATTCAAAAATTTGTTAAAGTAACAAATATCTGCTTCAAAAAAGTTCATAGTAGCCTTGAGTAAGATTTTATTTTTTATTTCGTCATCAAGTTGATATTTCCGTAAAAATAGTTTTGACTGATTTTCATTACTTTGTCATTTTTGTTCAATATATGAAAAGTTTGATAAAGGTTAAAAATATTTTAAGAGTGATAAATATTTATTAATACTATAAAATTGATACGTTTTTATTATCTTACACTTTATTGACTAGTTTTAAGGGGGATTTGTGGTCTTTTTCCTTGGGGTTACTCTAAATTACGACAATGAAGGCCCCACTAAGAGTAGATTTTTCATAAATTAATAATTAAATCTTTCTAAAAAAAGGTCGTTTGAAATATAATAAACATAAAAAAGACCTTCCTTTTTTGTCTAAGATAACAAGGTTTAGATAGTTATTTGTTATTTTCTATTACAAAGTAATTACAAATTAAATTCAGATATTTAAAAAGAGAAAGAAGGAACCATGTACTATTGTTATCTTTGCCCTAGGTCCTGCTCACACCTCATTTTATAAGCTTAGATACAGTGTGTTAAGATCAAATGGGCGTGAATACACCGGCGAATTGAATATAATGCAGCCTTGGTATGGCGTCTTTTCTTTTTTTTTTTGCTGTCAGAAACAATGTGTTTTAGTAAAGTTCTGGGTAACAGGAGGAACGGCGTTGCGGCGTTACGATGATTTTTGCCGACAATAACATAGAGATTTCAAATTAAGCACTCTCAAATATGACTGGTGCCCTAATCCAGACCGTGCAGAAGATTCGTAAGGCTATTTTGGAGATTGATTATCCCAGACAGTTTGCTGAGTGTACACAGATGTTACCTCATTAGGAATCAAATATGTCCCTTCCACGAGCAGTCCAGATCTTAATCCTATGTATTATTCTGTCTGGCCTATGTAGAATCCAAAACAAATCGAACATCTCATGCCATCAAGGACTCTCTGATTGCCTCCATCAAGTAGACAATAACCAACATGCCTAAGATATCCCTCTCCAATACATGTCCCTTCTTCCAGAATTGGATACAACCCGTGGTAGATGCTGGAGGTAGATACCTCAAATTAGCTCCTTTCTAACATTCATATGTACAATTCAAACATATTCTCAAATAAATCTGCCGAATCATGTTGCTTAAATGACAATTTAAATATTTTCGAAAATGGTGCCGATTTGATCTTAACACTCTGTATATATCAATGTAACAAATATTTCTCAGTCATCAGTATACATATCAACAAAAAAATATCTTTTTTACAATTACTAAATTTGTGTTGTACAAATAATTTAATCATACCGTAGTGTGCAAAGTCGTGTTTACTTTAATATGAAAACAACGGATAGTCAACCTGTAAAAGAATAGTCTAAGAAAACATTCTTTATGAATAATTAAAAATCATGGACCCGTGACGATCATTGACTTATTTTGTAAATATTTTTTTTTATTTTTCTTCGGTTAATGCGGTTAGACTTGATATCATTGCATAAATTACCTATAGGTAGGTACTTACATAAATATTTAGGAAAACATATAACATATAAGTCAATTATAAAATCAATAACATGGTGTGATATGTTTCAATCTAGAAAAAAATGACGGATCACACACTATTATAAATTTTCTAGAAACAAACTTGTTCGGTTCTTCAGAGAAGCTCCCAATCCACATAGAAAAATTTGGTTTCCATCAGTCACAATGATAAATTCAATCTTCATCCGTCCCATTTAATATTCGGTCTAGTCCGTAAATTATCGATGAGGTCATGTGTGTTTCCAAATTGTTAGCATTGATAAAATTACGGCATATGAAGTTTAAAATGTTTGATATCAGTACAACTTGTATAGCTAGATAAAGATGAGCTTTTTTGCCCAATCGCTACCTATACATCCAAAAGAAACAGAAAAACTTACATAAGGTAAATATGTGAAGTTTTGACATACTAACGTATCTTAAAGTAAGCAAACCCTTTATGAATTAATAAATGGCAGCTGCTTTAAAACAGGAAAAATTGATTGAGGAAAACAGTTGAAGAGAAAGAACATAGTATTTTGTGCATCCCAAAAAGTAGTGAAAAAAAACGTCGGTCCATGAAGTGAAACCTCTTGTAACTTTGTGCTTTGATACAAAAAGTGTTACTTTTTTAGTAGAATTAAAATAAAATGGTTGTTTAACATTTTGAGAATCCCCTCTCTTAAAGTATGCTTGATAATTTTTTGTTTTTTGTATAAAAAACGTTCGTAAAAGTCAAGTGAAAATCAAACATTTCAACATATAGGTAAAGCGAAAATTAAATATTGTTAGTCACAAAAATTCTTAGTCATAACCATTCAAAGGAGACATACTCAATAAAAACTGGTAGAAGGAATATCGTTTTTAATATTTATATCATTTTTGATGCGTTGAATCTTAATTTTTATTTAGATACTTAGTAGTAAGAACTCGTATATAACTGTACATAATATTTTTTATTTTTTGAGTAAATAACAGAGTCAAGATATCATATAAAGCCCAAAGAAACAAAATTTATAGGGCGTGCATTTGTAACATACTCATTGAGATGTTACTTTGTTCTATTAGGAATGCAGTATTCATTAAATATGCTCAAATGTATGCATTGTATATACACAAACAAATACTTTTTATTATCAAATCATTCAAGCATAAAATGACTCGGGCATCAACTTATATACGTAGTTTTTTTATTTCATATACACTAGAAGGTCTCATCTTTGGATTGTTTTTTTACTCCATTACGATATTATCTTCTAGAGAGCATCAAGAAACCCTTATACGCAAAATCATCCATCCATCAACTCATTATTTGGATAGTACACTTTAAAAAATAAAGAAGTAACATTTTTGGTTTAAAAATGACCATTGTCAATCGTAGTATGTACAATATTTTAGAAAATATAAGATCTCTGTAATTGAAACAACATAAAGAACTTTGTTCTTTTTTTGGATCATGTAAATAAACTTATAGTTTTATGATAAGGAATTGGGGGGGGGGGAAATAATTGAAGTAACTATATTTCAAGTCATTTAGAGCAACAATTACCTTAAACATTTTTCAAACATCTTGAATAACACAAGAATAAATATGAGTCCCTAATTAGTTTTTTTGGTATTGTCTCTGTCTTTTTAGAGTGTTTAGTTAGAATTTTTTGAGTATTGTTACTCTTTTATTGGCTTCAATCAAAAACCAATAATTGATCCATATAAAAGTTGATTTATTTTTCTACAAATTTTATTTGGATTTCATATATTTGCATTGGGGTTGTTATAGTGGTTGTGATAGACTTGGTTAGATGAAGTTGGACTTATGAAGTGTAAGTAAACATTATATATAGTGTTATACCTATGATTTTTTTTTAAAGTTCATATAGATACTGTATATTTCCTTCTGTTGAGCGACCCTGAATCGAACTAATAATCATAGAGTTTAATAAAATAACTTTTCCCGAATGCGGTTTTCACTGAGCTATTTTGATCCATCCAAAGAAACTTCTCAAAGGCGTAAAGAATCCGATTTTCATTTATAAAAGAGTTATTGGTTCTATAAGGGATAGTTCAACTGCAATTTTTATTTTTTCAAGGATAAATTTCTCTAGAAGAATTACTAAAATTGTTAAATCTTTGAGATAATAAATTTGATTATATAAAAAAGAAATAAAAAATTAGCAAATAATGAAGTTTTAATAAATTAGTATTTTATTAATTATTCCCTCAATAAAATTGAAATCAAATATTGTTAATGAACTAGACTTCTTATAAATAAATTCTCTATCAAATGAAAGCCTAATTATTCACACTGTAAAAAAGTAATTCTTGTGTAAAATTGAGGTGGTATTCCTTTTCAAACAAAATTCTTAAAATATTGCAGGATTTTAACCTTTCAATTATATTATCTCAGGATTGAATGATCGCATATAGAGTGTAAGCACATATGTGAAATTAAAATACAATTAACCAAATTTGATAGGAAAAAATTAATTACAGATTCTAAATTAGCTTGACAAGAAAAACTAGAGCTGAATATAAATTTTAAAAGATTTTTATTTTGTTGAACTGTATAATTAAGTATCGAAGTAAATATATACAACAGCTTTTTTTAGAATATGGATTGTAATGCAATAATGTATAATGTAACCATAATATTACAATATTTGGCTTCTTTCTTCTCTTGCCATAGAGTTAGATCATAGTCATAGATAGTCGTGATAATACCAATAGTTATTAATAATAATAAAGTTTGGTAGATGGAACAAATAATTTCTCGCTCTATAATAAATTAATATAAAGTTTTATCTTTTTTCTCTACTATACTGTTCAGTAACATAAATATACCAAAAACAAAATAAACTCAAGTTACTATGTTTTCATTTCTTATTCCAAATGGGACCTAATTTTTTTTCTATAAGTGTCAAGGCCTATAGACAAAGACCATTAAGTTTTTGTTGTTTTTCTATTTTTAAGGCTGAACACTTTTTAAGCAATTGGTGTTAAAGATTGAGGCGAAGGATGTCAACATATTTTAAAGCTTAATGTTAAAAGATTCTAAAACTAGTTTTAAAATGTATATGTCCAGTTTGGAACTCTAGTAATCTTTGTTTAAAGTGTAATTTTTATTCAGAGGCTCATAGTCCCAAGAAAAGTAAATCCAGAGAGTGTAAAAATAATTATTAATTGAAGGGAGAACTTTTATTACAAAAATACAACTTTAAAAACACTCTATATTGTTGTAAATTTGAAAAAAGTTATTCAGAATATTTTGAGGATAAAGTTTTTTGAAATTGATCTAATAAGAAAAGTTTGTTTATTTGTAGACCATAGGAAGAAAAGCCAAGATAAATCTTCCGTCTTTGTCAGAACTTTCTTACTTTTTTAAAATTGCTTTAGAATGTCGTCCACTTTATTTAACAAAAATATAGACATTTGTCTCCAAAATGGCGTCGCTCAGGTTTATTTTTCAATAGATGAAGACTGTAAAATAATCTCTCATGATTTCAAAATAGAGGAAATTCAAAAAGTAGTGTGGGTCTATATATTATACAGGGTATACTTACTTTGTAATTGATTTCCCATTATTAGCATTATCTAAATGCTTAAGAAATATCAGCTTGAAACATCTACATATAAAGTTGTGAGTGTGAAATATGTGAGGGTGGTTCAAGTTCATTTAATCGACCGTACCTAAGTGTTATAATTTTTTTTTATTAGATAAAAGGTCAATATAATTAAGATCAAGAGGGGAATGGGGTTGAAAATGTGAAAATATTATCCAGATAATTAAATATAGAGTCTTAGATCTTTATTATTTTTTTCTTCAACTTAAGAAATGTTGCTCACTTATTATTTGCAGGCCCTCTACGCAGCTGTAATGATATTTTTGATTTTGTGGTAATGAAATAATCATAAATAAATTCAATTATTATTTGTAATCAACTATAAACATAATAATTCAAGGTTACAATTTCATATTTGTACAATTATTTCATGCAGAACTACCAATATCCGTTGTTGCTAGTATCACAAATAACTATTAATGTACAAATATAAATAAGTACATTAGGGTGGAGCTGGCCCTCAACAAACTTTTAAACTATATAACGGTAATTTTTTTTTTTTTTTTACCGTGTAATATGTAGCAATTTTATTGAAATAAAGTTAAATTTACTTGAGCACAAAGTCAATGTCAATTTGAAAATAGTCACAAAAACTAAAAAAAAACATCAAATTTGGGTTTTTGAATTTGTCTAAAAAAGTTTTTGAATATATATGTCAGATTACAATTATTAATAAATACAAATATATTTTATTTTAAACAATCTTGTAATGCATCCCTTAAAAAATACAATCTATTTTTTGGTTGATCTATATTAATAGAGTAATAAGTAAAAAATAAAGCTCTTTTAATTCATTTAGACATTAATTATGGAATTACTTAATTTTCCCTTTCATTTAGTGCATACTCTTCTGCTAGTAAGATAAAAAAAACAGCAAAAAAGGAAGTTAATAAAATAGGGCAAGTTCGATATAAACAGTATTCCTTGCTTTGATGTACTTTTAAGAGACAAAATTCTTGTTCAAAGTCCATTTAGAACATTTAACCTTACGTTAGTGAACATACTTTTTTATAAACATTGGATTGCAGTTTCAACAGAATTGATATAATTTTAATTATCATAGTTCTAACATTATTATTTTTAGTTCTGATCTTAAGTCCCACAACTTCTAGATGAATGGTTATACAACTTAACAACGATGTTACACACATTGGGTTACCTGATAGTAGGATTAAAATTCAGGTATTATCGCATTGGTAACTTTAAACATAGGCAGAAGAGTTAAGAGAGCTGTTTCTAGAAATATCTTAGAGAATAACCCTAGAGGGCTGAAGACACCTTGATCAGGTTGATCCCTCCAAATTCCCACACAAACTCAAAACAAAAGTAGTCTTGTTATAATCTACCTAAAGGTTCCTTATTTACAAAAGATAAGACCTCAGCCCACGGGAGAAATATGACATATATCCATCTATATTTCCTTTTTCCCCCTTCTCCAGTCACAGGTGCGTGTATCTGATCTAATGAAACGTCTACTTCAAAACATTCTTCAAATTGTCAGGGTTACCATGTTGATTTCATGTGTTTTTTTAACATGCCCTGAATTCTCCCAATTTTACTTGATATTTTTCTTATATTTACCTAAAAGTCTTTGGAGATTTAAGCTTTCTAATATTGGATGTATTAAATTATTATATATAGATCTAAAAAAATGAATTTTAAACTAAGAAATTAATTATATTCACCAATACAAAAGTGTATAACATATCCACGAATAATTTCCTAAAAAAAGCACATTATTACAAAAATTACAGATTTAATTTCTTCTTACTTTTTAGGAGCCTATTACAAAAGTATGTTATTTATCTTTGTAAATGTATCTTAACCAATGAAACTAATGAATTACGGTAAAAAAATGATATACTCTAAATCACTCATTTTTAATGGCATTATCATAGAGCTTCTTGAACATAAAGTTATACCTGTATTTTTTTATAGGTGCTTATATGACTATTTTTATCAATATTTACAACAGATCTTTAATAAATGTAAAAAAGCGTAATTCATTCAAAACTTTGTTAACATTTAAAATTCAATATCTATTCATTTTTTCATTCAATGATGTTTTGTACGGAAACGAATTTTAAATTAGCAAATAATTTATTATTTGGAATTTATTGAAAAAAAGTAATAAGGTAACTCAGTTTTTAAATTCCGTGGAAAAAAGTAGTTTTTATACTTTGTATCTCATAAATGTTTGCTATAAAAAAATTCGTATTGTTATACTGAGAAAATATGAGCATTATATTTAGAATGGGCCTGAATTTTATACTTGAGTGTCTGTCTGATAAAATATTATTTATGCTAGAGAGATTAACTGTAATTTTTATAGAGATGAGGTTCAGCAATGTTGAATAAATTAAATAATGAATCATAATTTGTGAATTAAAACCAAATTCAAAAAGTATTCGGAGATTTAGTGTGCATTTTTGTATGTTCATCTTATTTTGCTTATTTTATACATCAATTTCATCATTAAAGGTCAATTACAATAATGCAATAAGCACTATGCTTTTATCAAAAAAGAAGCAAGTGTGTTGCATAAATCATATTTTTACAAAAAAAAAAATAATAATCAGGATAGGGTATGAAAACAATGTTGTTTAATTTCACTTAAATTAAATTACTTATGAAAGTAATCACCAAATATATACATTCAATATGCACAAACATATTTTACTGTAGCTGACAACTTAATTATTTTTGAGTAGTTATTTCCATCATATTATTCAATTTTGATTTTCGCAGGCTAATAATTTATTGAAACAATTGCCGAATCAATATGTGTAGTAATTTATAGTAACATTTATTTTTATGTTTCTTGGTGAATTTCTCATTGGGAAGTTACCCCCTTATTTACATTCACAAAATCAAGTTCATCTTACGAACAATGTGTTTCTGAGACATGCTTAATATGAATTTTGTCTACATATATTAAACATATCACGGTAGTTAAATTTAACCAAATGTGAAGAGGGATTATAAAGAATCTCTTTCTTCGTTTCTCTCTCAACTTTTCTCTGTTTCTTTCCTCTTCTTTTCCCTCTATTTCTCTCCTTTTTCTTCTACCTTCATTCTTTGTTTCTATTCCCCTCTTGTTCCTTGTAACACGGGCACCCACTCCTTGTACTATATACATATAATTTTAATTATAAACAACAGTAGTTTTACTTTCATCATTTAAAGTTGGTAATTGTGGAATTATAGCACCATCTCAGATTACTTTTTAATAAAAAAAAATAGTATCGTGTACATATAATTATAAACATTTTTTCCCCCATGGCTCTCAAAGAACAGATTTTTGCTCTCAGTTTACCGCCATATTAAATTTCAGAAATTGTAATTTGACTCATGAAGAAATTCATTTTTGTTGACTAAATTTTACTAATAAAAATAATAATTACCCAGTTTGTGCTAAAGCTTTTACTCAATTTTGAATTTTAATTATCAGCCAATAAATAAAAGAAATATGAATACATACGTTTTTAAAAATTTCATTATATGGGGATTTATGTCTGTGAATCTTGTGAATATATATTTGTCCTAAATCGAAGGAAATTATTATCTGTTAGGTTTCACAAAAATGTATCTTACCTTTAAAATTTTAATATATTCACATGAAGAAAATTGGACTCATATCTTCAAAATTGAGATCTATCAAGCCTTTTGAACAAAGCAAGTTTTGGCAGGAAAATGCTATTTTTCATATTAATATATGATTTAAGACATAATTAATATCTTATTGCAAAACCATGGCTACTGAACATGATGAGTAGATATAGATATACTTCAAATGTAGCCCATATCTTCATAAAAACCCAAGTCTCCACTAGAATTTATGAACATATATTATTCGTCTTTTTATATTTTGAAAAAAAAAACCAAGAAATTAAAGTGCTATTGACAATTTTTAATGATTTTTTTAGTACGGATGTTTATATTAAAATATTTTTTGTAGTTTGTTATCAATGGTAAAACTTTTTCATTATCTTTAAAACATTAAAAAGTTTTCTTTCCCAATAAAAGGATTAATTTTTTAAAGTAAAAACAATTATTACTCTAGGTAACAAAAAACTTTTAAGCTACATATCATATTCTAGTAGTATTTGAAGAGTCAATAATGAATCTATAATCTGTTTTCCTAGAATTTGCAATTCAAAATTTATTAGCATGTTTACCTCTTATTATAGGTTTGAACCAATTTTTGATTAAGAAAAAAAAATCAGTAATCCACACAAAAATGAACCTGTAAAATTTGCAACATTACAAAATTGTATTTACATAGAAATTATTGCATTATCCCGGAATTTTAAAACTAACTACTCTTAATCTCGTACAAGGAGGTAAAGTAACTCTGGAAAGAGCTACAAAAATATTTTCAATAATGACCTATATTTAAAAAAAAGAGAGTATCTGAAAGAATATGTAATTTAAAAAAAAAATAAGAAACACTGTTTTTTATAGACATATTTATAATTGAAAGATGAGTAATTTCTGCTCTAAATGAGTTAATTTCGCATGAGAACAGATGCAGAAAAAATAATTGAACAGTTTCGCATCACTAAATAATATCCTATGATAAACCTTTCTTGATTTATATCACTAATTCTCAGATTTTATTGATCTTACATGAAATTGAAACTCATTGATATTTTTTTATCAATAATCATATCAATTTTTCAATAATATCAGAAATAATCTAACTATATTAAATGTAAAATTATATAAAATATAAACCGGTACAAAAAAAATTTTAATTTTTTTATAAGCACGTCCCTTTAATAAACCCAAAAAGTTAGATCTGTTCTTCCCTTGAATAGATGTCCTAGTCAAAAATGAATTGCTAAGACATAAATAAAAAAGGCAAAGGATATTTTTTAAATATATTATGTTACGGTTTTATGATGAATTTCCATTCTTTTATCTTAAAAAAAAATTGTAATACATTTTCAGAAACAAGAATATTCTGCGTTAAATGGCGAAACTAACTAACTCTTTCCCTCCAAGAAGTAAAAAAAAGGGTCCATTTAGTCTCTGCAAAGCCCGTAATAACCCATAAATAAAGAATAAGTGGCTTTAGAATATAAATATTGTAATAACCTCTAAATAACGATTTCCTCGCAAAACTTGATCTACCAGTTAATATTTAAGTGTAAACACTACCTAATGTAAATTATTTGAACTAATCCCTTACTTCTCCAATATAGGAATAAATCCAATTTAAACTTTAGCTTATTAAAAATTAGTGAGAGTGAGTTCCTACCCACTATTATTTATTTTTTCAATGAGCCCTTGTGTCCTTTTAAAGATCTGTATAATAAACTGTTAACAAAGTTTAATTAGAGTTTAACATATGAACGTTCTGAACGTAGTCTAATAATATGCATGAGTACTAAATTAAAAACACATAAGTAACAAATTTCTACGTTAATATGAAAACGTTGTGATCCTTCAAATTAATGATAAATTTTGATAAATAAAGTTTAAATATTAATAAATAATTATAATCATTTTAGTATTCACATAACTCAAAGTTATTTATATACATAAATATACTTAATTGCAATTGATTGATATTATTTATTTTTTAGGTAAATATGAATAAACCAGGAATTATCATCATACTTCTGACTACATTCATTGGATGGCTAAAAGGTGAGTAAATTCCTGTTTCCCTATATACTGGCAGTGAATGAGACGGGAACCACCTTGTATGTTGCACTTCATTTTAATTTGAATGAAGTCAAATAAAATTGGACATGGTATACATTAAGAATAGATCTATTTATATAAAGAACCATTATTTCTGAACTTAGTCGCTCTTGGTGGCACTAATAGCCTCCAAATGGGAGTGGAAGGTCCCGCGCACATATTTAATGAAGCTGTGCCTTGAAATCATTAGGCTTTGGACTTCATTAGCAGTGTTCCGTAAAATAATTGTGTTAAATATGTTGCAGACAAAATTGTTGGGCTAATAGATTTGGTTGGTTAAATCACTATGTACATTTTCATTGTAAGACTATATTATCGTGTCCAATGTCATTCCAATTATATTAAATTAGGGCAATCAAACTATTGAACGATAGAAAAGAATCACACAGCGGCGTCCATCAGCATCATAGACCCTTTTTAATATCCAAAAATACAACATGGCCCCCAGATTGTTTCTGGTAAAATTCTAGCGCCAAAGGAAGTTTAAATTCTACCACCGCCACGTTTCAAAGCAGCAAGGATCCCTTCTAATATGTTATAATACACCCTAGTACACGGGTTATGCAAATAAAATGCTAGGCCCATGGTATGTTAAATTTCTACTTAGCCGCTTTCCTGAGCATAAATGAACCCCTTTTTAATATCCAAAAATAAAGCTTGACCCATGGGTAGTTGAGGTGATCTACTTGGGATTGTTGAGAGAAAGACAAATACAAGTGATATTGAATGTTTATTCGTTCATTAGTCGAACCAATCTGCAAATTCTATCGTAATGGTACATTAATTGTACTATCAATTTTGGTGCAGTCAGTTTTTTTATCCATTTCGTAGAGACTTGTTGATACATAATCATTAATAAATAATGAAAAATAATATTGATTATATAATGAAAAATGAAACTATTGGTATACAAAAGAATATATGTATATAATAAGATTATTTGGACCCTTTTAAATTATAACAGAAAATGAACTAAGCATACAAATTGACATAATAGAAGTAAAGGTCGCAAATAGTTGTTTTTCACTCATTTTATTTATTTTTTAAATGGTGTAGATAGACCAGATAAAGACCAATTTTTTGACCAAACTGTTCTATGAAACTGGTCCATGCCAAATTTAGATAGAATTCAATAAAACTATAACAATCTCAAGTTAGTCTAGGATTTCCAGGCCAAAGCCAAATTCCAATATATTATTATAGCATGCATATTAACCCCTATGTATAAAATGTATTGACAAACTATGAAGAAATACTAATTTTAAATTACAACTACAAAGCTTAGTGTGTCTATTGCGTGGCATGGCATTGAATGTACAATCAGCCTGGATATATGAGGAACAATGTTTGTTTGTAAACCCACATAATCTGTATTGCAAAAGAATGAAATCAAATTTTTTCCCATATAAATTTTCCCTCGAATAACGTCTTTACAACAAAAAAAAAGTATATTGCAAATTTTTTGAGACGTGTATACATGATTCATAAATACGTCATATTTGCAAATCTAGAACATTATTAATATACACATCATTTAATATATATTTGTGATAAATTTTTATATTACAAAAAAAAAAAATAGGACTTCTTATGCTAAAAAAAAAAGATAAAACGGTTTTGTATTATTTTATTATGATGAGCTTTTTTCCTTTACGTGTCTTAAATTGAAAAATCATTTATTTAATACTATTTATCTGTTATACGTATTGGATACTAGAGAGAGTTATTTGTTAAACTATAGCACAAGATCTTTCAATAGTGTTTTTTACTCAATTTCATTCTATGGTCAAATGGTAAATTTAAATTATCTTATTTCTATAAATAATTATGGAAGTTGGTACTTAAAAAATAATTCTTGTTTCAAATACAATTATTATTTCATATTTATATAAAACTCTAAAAATAATTTAGACTATAATTACTAAAGGACTTCTTTTTAAGCAATATTTTTAGTATTTCCCTTTGGTATTAAGATATATAAACCTTTTTACCATCAAATCTTTAGCACACAACGTATAACCATAATATTTTTTGTCTTGAATTTTTGATTTTTTTTTTTAGTATGACACGCTAATCTTTAGCTACACACACTCGTTGTTATTTCTTACACAAAGTCGACATGCAGTTCTAAGATATTAAACATACACTCAAGAATGAGTTATCAGGACACATATGAAAAACTTTTCATTATCAATAATATCTTAAAAACATAGAATAAGAAGGTCCTCACACCCTCCTTTCTTTTGATAACACTACAAAATACAAACACGATAACACCATAACAGTTCAAAGTCCAAAATAATAATCTCCCATAAATACATACTACAACAATCAAATTATTTTGTTACACTTTATTTCTATTTTTTTCTTTAAATAACTTATAATACACTCAAAAAAAACTATTATGGGAAACAATTAAATATAGTCGATTAATAATTTATATGTGAGAAGATTTAAATTTTCAAATTGTAAAGGCATTTATATTTCCAATTGAAATATATTGGAGCTAAAAAGTCACTTATATATACATATATATTATTTCACGTACTCACGTAACAGTTCCCAATAACTATTATATATATGGATAAAATATCAGAATAAACCTGCTTGGTAAATAAAAATATTAAGAATAGAGATTATCTTTGAGAATCTATGATTGTCCTATACCTTTTTCAATGAAGGAAGATATTCAAAAGTAATAAAAGATTCAGAAGTGAGGCTTGAATTGTCCATTTCTGGATCCTTAATCATTTGTATAGACCATGCAGTACAAACAAAGCCTTATAAATTGAATGGATATCATGGCGATAGAAATATATGATTTGATCGTTTATTCATTGGAGAATGATAACTTTCTCACAATTCATCACAGGGTCCTTCATTTCAATATTCCGTCGCTTTATGACACAGTTATTACTTCTTTAACGGAGTATATTATGGTTTCAGACACAATCAGGAGCAACTCATGTATTCTTGAGTCTATGCACGATGATCCATGAAGTAAGAGTCATTGCCGAAGAGCTATATGTTAAAGACATCCGTATAATGAACAATCTCTCCAATAAAGGAGATGAGATCCATCAAATGAGATTTGAGTACGGTGTCCTAAGAGACGTTATCCTTGAGCATTAAGATTAAAGGAGAAAGCGTGTAACTAAGACATCCAAATTAAAATATATGAAATCGTAGGAGTTATGGGTAAACGAAGATAATCAAATTCTTGGTATAAATATATCCTTCCAAATCCCTAATTGCATCAACTAATCAATCAGAACGATTAAACCACCTCGGTATTATAGACATGCGGCTCAAATTGTTCTTTTTTTATCTTCCTTTATTGTATGTAAGCCTTCTTCTTCTTATTTATTTGGTATTCATCTAATCTATTTATATCTATAATCACTACAGAGCCAACAGTGCAAAAACCTAGTTACTTAAAATTAGACCAAGGCTGTTTTTACGAAACTGTATTCATTATTATCATTTTAAAAAGTAGCAAAAAAACTGAGCAGATGAAATTTCTCGTATATTAAAAAAAGAGAACCAAAAAATATACATTACAATTGTATAGTATAAGTCAGATTGTTATAAAAGAAATTGTTATTTTTGTCAACTTTTTGTCGAGATATTGGGTAGAAACTGTATTTGAGAAGTAAAGTTAGTTTTAGAGGATCAATATTTTTACATTAATGTCATCAATTATATATTTTTTATAAGATTAAAATCGGTTTGACATATCTTATACACCTTTAATATCAAATTAATAGATTGTATGGTGATACAATTGGATTAAGAGTCTTTTAGGCTCCAACTACTCCATTTCAATTTGAATTGGTTCTCTGTTTTAGGTAAATTGCTATATTTCTTCTCAATAGCAAATAAAAAATAGTGACTGTGTGAAAGCATTGGTAAGATATAAACCCCTATAAGAAATAACGGTCATTTTGAGCATTTCACTGTTCTAGTGTTAATTATAAAAAAATCGCAAAATAAATTGTACAATCTTGTGCATATTAGTTTGAGCTAGGGAAAACGGAGACAGTTTTTCAGAAAATATATTTCATTGTTTAAAAATCAATTTGTGCTTCAAATTTTTTATAAGTTAGTAATCAATATGTCCACCCTTTACAATCACTTTACAGTCATGACCATTTTAAATCGATTTCGATCATATTGAACAAATCATGTTAGGGGTCATTTTATTGGAATCATCAGCATCGTAACATACATGATTTATAGGAGCATTAAGCTTCTCCATTTTCAAACAATCAGATTTTCTAAAATAAGCTTTCCATAGCACTGTTCATAGACTTTCAATAAGATTTAAGTAAGGGGAATTACCTGCTCACTCAACAATATTAATGACAGATTTTACAAATAGTTTTTGTATTTTTTTTATGTATGACACGGTTTCAAATCCTGTTGAAATAGTCCATCACCATCTGGAAAACGGCTTTGAAGATTACAACCAAATTAGTTTCTTATATTTTATTATTTTTTCCCCTATAAATCATTCCTACAACCCGAATCAAAAGCACCTAACTTACCCTGAAATTTATTTTGTTTTGCTTTCTAAAAAGGAAAGTTGGTCTCCTTTTTTCACACTCAAATATATAACAAACTTAAGACAATATTTATTCATCTTTTTCCAATATAATCTATAGGTTATATTAATGGTATTATTATTCATTGATATAGATTTATGTGGGGGAAAAAATATATCTTTTAAACATGGGAAAACAAATATATTTGGAGAAAAACTAAATGTTGAATTAATTTTTTTTAACGAGTCTTATTTTAATAACTCCTTGATTTGTGAACATCATTCAAGTTACTATAATCGTACTTATTTGTATCGAGGTATCCTACATTATAATGACAAAAAAAATTTATGTTTTAAATGTATGTACATATATATCTGTTGATAAGATATAAACCCATAATACAATTATATAATTGTTAGAATAAAGTATGAACCCCATGGACAAAATAGTCGAGTCCTAAATGTTTTTTATTCCTTATTTTAGGACAAGACTGCGTTGGCATACTAACTTTCGACAAATTAACTAACACAATCCTGGATGGTGTACCTAAGACTTTATTATTTGAGAATGAGAAGGAACCAATAACAGCAAAGTGCAATAATATGTAAGTATCTTTAATACAAATAAAAAGTCTTCCTCGATATATACTGTTAAAAATTTCAAATATTTTAATACCAAGATGTCGTTCCTCAGCAAATTGTTCTGGCTTTAATTTGGACTATGACACCAATAGCTGTTATTCTTTCGAATCAAAAGGAAATAAAGAGTCTCTTACCTCTGTTAATGATCGATTTAGCTATTTTGAAAAGACTTGTCTTCAAGGTATTGGATGTGAAAAGGCATGGTTATTTGAAAGGTTTCCTGGATTTGAGTTGATTGGGTTGGAGGATGTTACTCTGGATGCTACTTTGACTCTAAAAGACTGTCAAAAAGAATGTTTGGAGGCAACAGACTTGCCATGCAGATCAGCCATGTTTAATTATGAAAGAAAAACATGTCAATTATCTAGAGAGACAAGAAGGTCTCAACCTTCAGCTTACAGGTGAGTGTATTGATGAATTTTATTTTTAAAAAAACTAATTAATGTGACTTTTAACATGATAAGAGCTTCAGTAATGGATGTAGAATATTTGGAAAATCAATGTGCACCAAAATTTAATGTAGAAAGTGGATGTAACTATCAAGAAAGTAAAGACATGGACTTGAAATATGCAGATCTTACATTTAAGTCAAATTCCAGAGAAAATGTGAGTATCTACGAAACAAAATTTCGAGTTTACACTCGTCAATAATAATGACATTTACAGTGTCAAGAGAGATGTGACAATATGACAGTATTTAACTGTAGATCCTTTACATTCCAACCAACTACATTGGAATGTTCATTAAGTGGAGACGACACCTTTTCTGCAAGAGAAGGGAACTTAGTGAATCAAGTAGGCAAAAACTATTATCAAAAAGCTCCATGTTTAGACGGTCAGTTTGATATTAAAAATATATTTATTGCTGAAATTTTAAATGTTTACTTTGTTTCTAGTAAGATTAAATTGCACATCTGATGCCATGGAGGTCACTCTTAATAAAAGAAGAGGTTTTTTTGGGAAAATATTTGCACTTTTTGACTCAAAGAACTGTTTTGTCGATGGTTCTGGAGATAGAAATACCTCCTTAACAATTCCTTATGCTGGAGAAAATTGTAAATTGAGAAAAAGCAATGATGAAGCATTCTATACGACCATTGTAATTCAAGAGCATCCAGTCATACAAAAGAAAGGTGATCAAGCGATAACCATCTATTGTTTTTTCAAATCTGGAGACAAAGTTGTCACAGACAACTATGAAGTTTTGTCTGAGTAAGATATAACATGAATTTTATTTTCAAAATTGGTACATTTAAAAATAATATTTATTTAGGTCATTCAACACTGAATTTCCGGATACATTTTCAGATATATCTTCTTCTATTCTCAACTCTACAGCTCCTGTACCTTCAGTAGAGCTCCGTATAGTCGATTCACTAGGTCAAGACGTGACGGGTACAAAATTAGGAGAGCCTCTCTTTTTAAGGATTGAGTTACAAGGTACTTCTTTATTGGACATATTTGCTCGTAACTTGAGAGCTAGATCCGGAATCGATGATGAAGAAATATTACTTATTGACGATGTTGGATGCCCAATAGACTCTGTTTTCTCAGGCCTAACTAAAGAAAATGGAACTGGGCATCTATTGGGGCGTTTTGAAGCATTCAAGTTCTCAGATACGAGCATTGTCAACTTTCAAGTGAACGTTCAATTTTGTGATGAGAAATGCAATCCAGTAACACAAACGCATGAAAATAAAAAATATAAAGTAATCATTTTATTTTACAATAAACATAGGTTGATTGTATTAATGGAGGACAAAGTTTTGGGCGACGAAGAAAGAAACGTTCAGAGGATTACGGATCCTTTCATTCATTTGATGGGATTAGGCGCTCCAATAGATCAAATAAAAGACTTGTTTTTGATGAAATTTTAAAACAGGAAGTCATAATTGAGGAGGAGCCTCTCAAAAAACAAATTTTCGTGGACACTGGAATAGCTGTGGCTAGCTTTAAACACCCACGCATAGACGTGGGAACACCAGGGGTGTTTGTTCAAGGGGACTACTCAGAGAAGGATGTCGTTTGTACAACATGGACAGTTGTTATTGGCGTGTCATCCTCCATCATTTTTCTGCAATTTTGTATACTTTTGGTCTGTGTGCTCTGCATTTATGCCAGTAGAAGGTCTAAATATATTGATGGAGCGGAATCACTGACGGATAGTCGAAGTATTGAAGGAAGTACATCTTTTCGAAATAACTCGAGAAAACCCCTCTATTTTCGGTCCCCTATTCCAGAAAACTCAGAAAAAGCTCTTCAAGTCCTTCGAACGTCATTAAGAGACTGAGGTTTTTGCCAAGTACAAAATCAAATACATAATCAAAACTCTATAAATATATAAAATAATGTATGTCTTAAAAAGTAGTACTGAAGTATTTCCAATTTAAATTTTGTACACTACCAAGTATGAGTCTATTATTACATACTGATTGTGACAAAAATATCGCCACACATACATAAATAAAAATAAATAACATACTTTTTCTTCATTGTCCCATAATTTGATTACAAAAATACATTTTTACATCTTCTTTTTAAATATTTGAGAATGAAATTCTTTACTAAATTAAAATGAATATTTGAGCAATATTAAAATTTTTTTGGTTGTAGTATTTGTTACATATGATGGTATAATAATTAATAAGCAAATCGAATACTTTTTTATGTATTTATTAAAAAAAAACAATAATAAGTGACGAAAAAAATATTAAACTTTTTAGACTGTAGAGTGTAGGTTATTTATAAATTATTATCAAACATCAATTATTTTTTTATATATTGTTTATATATATTAAGACATCTTCGTACTTTTCTTTTATCTTTTTATTTTCATTTTCATCGTTGCGTAAGACAATTAGTAAGAAACGATACAGAAACCATGCTCAGAAATCTCAATATTTAATTTTTTTTTGGATAACTTAGATATTAATCAACTCAATAAATTCAAATAGTTGATTTTAGCAATAATATATATTCATCATTGAAAATTTTTATGATTCAAAGGCATTTATAAACATAAAAATTAGCTCAATTTCTATTATTTTACAACGCATAAATGGTATTACGTTGCTCTTGAAGTGTTTAACTCTTATAAGATATTGTGATTTTTGTATCATTTACATATATTGAATAGAGAACAGGGAGTGGTTATATTTATATAAAGTTTAACAAATACATAAGTCCTTTATAAAAGAGGATCCTTTAAAAAAATGGAGTTTTTTTAATAAAAAAGGCCATCTAAAAAAGTTTTTTTAATATGAAATGAAAAAATGTTCATACTTAAACAAATTTAAAAAAGGTGGTATCTTGTAAATGTTGACATTTCATCAAATGGTACACAATTTAAAAAGTTTGAGAATCACTTAGATAGAACCTTACAATTTTCATCATGAGTGATATGAATAAGAGTATTTGAATATTTCTAGGTGTACTCAAATATTGTAATATCATTATGTGTACATGTATATATTTCATTCATTTCAAACAGGCATATCTGGTGAAATAATATTGATTTGCAATAAATATCGGGGTTTCTTGTTCTTCATTGTTTTTTTTATTATTCATTATATACTTATTATTACAAAGGGATGTGATTACTTTTTTATATATAAAGATATTTTTTTATGGAGGAAGAAGGCTCCAGACCAGTATTTTATGACGTAATAGCGCTGTATGCACCCGTTTCAATACTGATTTAGTAAAGTATCGTATTAAATTTGTTAATACTACATTTTGAAGGTTAATCATTTACTAGTTTGCCAAATAGTCATTTCCTGCACAAGTTTTTATGTAAATATAAATGTACAAAATGGTATTTTCTAACTAAAGAGTTGTTTATCTAACCGTTTGCAAGCTGAAAAAAAAAAGTTTACTATGAATTTATTTCTTAGCCGATTTTTTAAATAATTTTACAAAAGTCAACATTTTAACATGAATTTGACATTCAATCAATAAAATCGCCGTTAACTCTAACCACTCGTTCACAACATCCTCGAAAACGTTCCATTGTCTTCTTGAACGTCTCACCGGGTAAAGTCTAGGATGTCCTACTTATCTCCGCTCTCAGAGATTTTGTGGTACTCTGGGGACCTTCATTGGAAACCCGTCCAAAATTTCCTCATACATTATAGTCTGAAGGGTTCCACTTGGGCGAGTTGGAGGGCAAAGAAATTGGCAAGACGTACATAAAATTTGTAAAATTAAGAAAGTCGAGTTTTTGTTTGCTGTTGTGATAGGATAATTAATCTTGCTTCAGGGTTCAAGGTCATGATGGCACAGATCCAAGGAAAGACTTTGGTGCGCAGAACACTGATGTAGAAATTGGTTCTGACCTTTGGCCCTGCTTTAAGATGAGGGGTGGTAAAATATGACTGTTGTTGTTAACAACGTCAAGAACCATAGCCTGCTGTGGGTACTTGGCTTCCATGATCCTGGGGATGTTATAAAGACTGTTTGCCAACCATCCATTGTTCTTCGTGTTATGCTGTTTGATATCAATTTTTCTCATCTGAGAAGAACCTGACAATATGTTTCATCTACAGCCTTACTCTTAACTAGATCAAAGCCTTTGTTTGGGTGACCCTTTTCTTCCTGTTTGATGGGGTTAGAAGCTTTACTCTGTAACCTGCATAGCTGTGGTACCGTAGGTCTTCATTGATGATACGATGAACAATTGAAATAGACGCTACGTTGATCCTGTCAGTGATCGCGATTATAGATTGACCGTGATGGTACTCCATTTTTTTCTTTATTTTCCTATACAAAGTAGGACTTCAGACTCACCATCTTACTTGACACGTTTTCTGAATTTTTGACCAACCGAGTAGTGCACTTTAGCCAAAAATAGGATGTCTGTTCTACTATTGAAATTGAACCAAATGCACGAAATTCCACAAAGTTTTTCTTCCTGATTAAAAAAAGATAGGTTGCACAATGAGCAATTGACGTAGTTTAGAAACATTTCCACCGGACTTATTCTTTATTAGTGGGTGTACCCGTTTAATAATGGTATGTAAAGGGATGAGATGAGGCCAGAGAAAATTAAAACGTTTAAAAGAACTACCCTTCGATAAGATATTGCTACAATTACCACGTCGTCCCTTTTATTGTATGTCGTAACCTTTACCCCAAAAAGAAACAGAAAAAAATTCAAATCAGTTAGTAACAGTAAACCAATTACTCCTTACTGCAAGACTCTGTCTTAAAAGTTGTTGGGAATCGTCATGTAATACACAATCAACAGTAAAATGTGTTTTAAAAATAAGTTCTTCCTTTTCCTACTTACCAACAAAAGCTTTCAATATTCATTTTAAATTTTTATGACAGAAAGGAACACTTGAATCAGGAGATTCAATTTTTAATTTATTACTGTAAGTTCAAATTATAAAAATCATCATTCACAAGAGAGTTGACCCTGGATGATGCATATCAAAGGTCCTGATGTGAAATACCTAGATAGACTAAACTAGAGACTAGGCACCAATTGCGAGTTTAAAACTGCATTCCATAGCAAATGACTTCATCACTGCATCAATTGATAAATCCTGTAATAAAGGGAAGTTAAGATAAGTAATAGCCCATAATTCTATAAATATTTTTTTTATTTCAGGGTATCGCTGAAACTTATTGTACTTTGCTCACTTTCCTTAAAAAGATTTTCGGAAGAAAGTATTCAGTGCATGTTTGGACAGTAAAATTATCAGAGTAAGTTGAAAAGTTATCGGCCTGACACAGAGATGGTGTTGATGCAATCGGAAAATAATAATGTTTCTCACTTGGTCATATCTTTTTATTGTTAGGTTTAACTGATTCGCTCAAGTAGTTTATATACACGAACCGTTTCAGTAAATATATTAGGAGTTTTTGTTGAAATGGAAAAATTGAGTATCGAATGGTAATAAAATTCTGCGTTTTAGATGGATAAAACCCTTTCAAAATTCATCCGGAGTTGACTAAAGCTTACGAGCACTCTGTTCCTTCCATATCAACTGTTAAAAACTGGGTAGCTGAATTTAAACGGGGTTGCATATCCCTCGAAGATGACCCAAAGGAATGACGACAAAAAGTTGGAATTATACCGGAAACTATCGAAAAAGTGCATGATATACGTTGGGTAATAGGCAGGTGAAAGTAAGTAAGATTTTTTTTTTCATGTTAATATCATTATCTGATTATAATTTTGAGTGATCTTTGTTTAGCATTAATTGTTTGTAACCTATGGGGATATCTTAAGAAAGGGTCCAAAACATCTTACACAAATAATTAGGTATGAGAAAACTCTGCACAAGATTGGTGCTGCATTTGCTGAATGTTGATCAAAAGCAAATGGCCCATCCCCTCTATTGTCCGCATTGACACCTCAGACTTCGATTTGTTCACAAACCCAAATAAATTTGTCTATAGAAAGCGCTTTGTGTCCAATAAGAAAGTTAATAAGGTCATAGAGGAATATGTTCCAACCTTCCAGACTCTCACTTCATGGAAGGAAGACTGATGGTAGAGAAAGCCCTGGATCACGTTTGTGGAAGTCAAGAGAAATTATATAGAAAAATAAAGATAAATTTTAACTAAACTAAAATTCGCAGTCTTTTATGTGAAGTCGAGAAATTTTCTCCATACCCTCGTATAGCATAGTTCTGATGCATCACTCTCAAGTTCTCAATTATGTACTATAGTATTACAATTTCTTATCACGTAATTTCCGTAATCATTATTATATTCCTATCTAAAAGACTAGATGAAATCATAAAATTAAGACCAAAAATGTCTTGTAGTAAATTCTAATCTTGTGTTGATATACTAAATAGTCTTCTTTATTTTATATTCATATTATGGAAAATATGCATTTGAAGTTTAAAACTCCAATTTTTTTTTTTTTTTTGGTAATATCATAATAATGGCTGGTATACATTATATGTTTGTAACCATAGCATTTAATGAATTATCTGTTCAAGTTTATCCTTTTTCAGACAAATGAATGTCGGTGATGGATTTCCAGTGTCAACAAAAATCTACTAAAGATAATTAATATAGCGTTTTGGGTTTAAGGATAGGATAATTAAGCTATATTCGATAAAGAATACAGTTTTTGTCGGGCTAGAAAACTTTGTATCTAACAAATATGTAAAGAACACATTTTTTTCATAAAATCCTTGTTTGATGTAATTCACGTCTTTAAGTTTGTCTACGAAGCCGAAAAAAGCAAGCTTGTAAGCGTTCTGCTATTTTGGCGTAATGTTCGTTTTTTTGTTTTGTTCCGTTCCACGGTCCACAACTACACAGCACAACAACAAGACACGAAAAACTGAACTGTGGACTAGTTGAGAAACTCCAAGAACGACCGTAACTAATTTTTTCAAATTTTTTTAGTTGAGGAGGACTTAGTCATTCCACAAATTTAATTCTTCTTGCATGTATTTGTATTGTGTAGTTCAAAACTTCAAAATGGAATTTTTGGAACAAGGATCGCCTAACTTTTTTTTTCTTTTTTTTTCTACTCAAGCATATTTAGTATTGTTGTAGAATAAATAGTTATACGTTGTCCATTACCCTCTGAAAATCATCAATAACTTGCACATTTTATCATTGTTTCCCAAACTTATATTTGTTAAATTGCTATCAAATCTTTCAATATTGTCACGATTTTTTGAGGGTGTTGTTTCCAAAACAATACAGTATGAGTAACTATCATCATAAGAGAATAACCGTTCCGAGGTTCATTCAACTTAACAGATCCTTAATTTTTATCATTATGTAATAAATGAAAACTATTCATTAATAGTAATGCATCAATGAAAATATGTTAAACAAATAACAAAAGTAATATCAATAATGATTATAATTCGTTCGGGATAGTAAGACATTATTAATTTAAGGTATAAATATAGCTTAGGGTAAGTTAAGGAGGCTATTGATATAGGATCGTAATACATTTTTACAAATCTGAAAAATTTATCAATATGTATCTTAATATGACACAATTTGTTCGTGATGGTCATTTCCATTTTTGGTGTTGCAGGAAAAAGGAGAAAAGTGAGTACAATATTTTATTTTTTGCCTTTCAAGTAGTTTTAGTATTCTTGAGAGGAGTAGGGATGCGCATATGAGTTGATGCAAAGAGAGGATGGGGGATCGTCAAATGGTACTATTGGTTAAAGTTTATTTTTGAAAAGTTGCCAACTTTTTCAATATGGTTTTAGAGAATTGAAAAAGACGTTTTCTCCTGAAGAAATAAAAATATTCTATATTTTCATTAGCACTTTAAAAGAGTTATTACAAAAATAGTTCTAATTTATGTAGGCATTTAACAGATTATTGATTTATATAGCACAAAGGTAAGCGGATAACAATTGATTCTTTGTATCATGGAGATGCTGTCACAACGAGGATTTAGCAAATAATACACACAAAAGAGTATACACAATCCCAATTTCTCCGTTTCTAATGTAAAAAAGTTAATAATCCATACTTTTGTCTCAGTCTTATCCATGAATGAGCCCACCTTTAGAACTGCGTGACTACTTGATCTAAGAATTTTAAAAGGGAGGAACGAGCGTGTGTAGATATGTTTAAGCGAATCATATTAAAAAAGAAAAGAAAATGGGAGAATTGATTTAGAGTTGTAAATCCTAAGCATCTCAAATTGTTTTCATTATTGATTCATAATTGAGGATGAAACATCTTAGAGTTGAGTAACTGCGTGCACTTGAAAAAGGGAGAATAACGCTATGGATATGTTGGGGAGTAATGTTCTGTACTAATAAAGCAAATCCATACTATTAAAGCAAAATTGATCTGTTCGTATACGTCTAATAGCTCCAAGCAATGTCTTATACTACCTCTAACCAGAGTTGGACAAGTAAATGCAACTTAACTTAACATAGTTAAGTTAAAAAGTTCAGTTAATTAACTTTTAACTTAACTAGTCAACTATTTAAACAAAGTTATTTTAACTTCAACTTGACTAGTTAATTTATCAAAATTAACTTTTAATTTAACTTGTTAATTTTGTAAACTACATTATTTTAATTTTAACTTAACTTGATTAAGTTTATTAGTTAAAGTTAAATTAAATCTCTAATTCTAAGTTGAAATTCTATAAAACTGTCTTACAGTAACCGTTAGTTCTTCAATTATTTAGTTAAATACTGTGTCGACACTATCTGTTTTTTAAACTTTTCAACTGGGTCATTCCACATCAAATCAATAAAAAGGATATTTTCTCAGTGTCGTAGAAAATATTATCTCCGATATTTTTATAATGTTACGTTTAAAAATTTGATAGAAACTCAAAAATCTAAAATGTTAGCTGTCTTTGAATTCCATTTTAGTAGTAACTTTAATTTGTACTTTTATCTTGATCGTTCAATTGGAAGCGGAGAAAATTTAAACCAGAGAGGCAGGCAAAATGTTCTCCATTATAAAGCCTTGACAATTGACTAACTGGAATAGTTATTTTTTAATATCAAAATTAATTTTAACTTAACTTTTTAAAAGAAAAAAAAACTCGAAATTAACTTAACATTAACTAGTTAAAAAAAATCGAAATTAACTTTAATTCAACTAGTTATGAAAAAATAAAATAATAATTAACTTCAACTTAACTAGTTAAAGAGATAAGTTAACTTGACAATCACTGCCTCTGGCATATAACATTCCATGTTTACAATCTTATACTTCTACAATCAGCACATGCAGAAGTACCCATATCCGGTCTGGCTAGTATGACAAATAACTATTAAGGTACACATGTACATTAGGGTGGGGCTGGTGCGCAACAAACTGTTAAAATTTGACAAATAATGCTTCTATTTATTTTGATACTATGTATGGACCAATTGAGCACATTTGCTCAATTTTTCTGAAATTGAGACAAAGTTTACTTTGAGTTCAAAGCCGAGAAAGTTTTTGAAATAGCGACAAAAAACTCAAAAATATTATTATTTTGAATGTATATAACTTTTTTTTGCAAAATATATAATTTTGATTATACTACAATGATAATAAAATATTTTTACTACTTTTTTGAAAAATCACAATTTAATATACAAAATTGATGAAAGTTTCAATAAATACTTCATAGGGTCCCACAATCTATAAATAATAATCTTCTTTTGTATTTAATTATGTTCTATCTTAATTTTGTATCGTAAATAGATATCCAATATATATATATTTGTTTTTAATTTTGGTACGTATGTTTGAGGTAACTCTATGGGAAAATTCCAGGCCTACAAAGATTGCAGGTGTATTATTATTTTTTAACAGGCCATGAGGCATGTATTTATTTTATTATTAGACAAAGGCATTAAAAAAGTCCACATTGCATACATATAAATTTAACAATCACAAAAACATGGAATGGAAAAGACACCTCTCATAAAAAATAGAATCAAAATAGAATCTGACAAATAAGTTGATATTCTAAATAAACCAATGTAAAATGAGTGAAATAATTATCTAATTAAAGAAAAAAAACAATCACAAAACGCATGTTAAAAAACCAAATTCATTTTAAGGAATATATTTTATATTTCTATAGAGTGTACTTTCTTCAAAATTGGACCATGCAATCATGTTTTTCAATAGATTTGAATATAATTCTGAGCGGAAGAGCCCTTCATTAAAAATATTTTAAAAATCTTCTTGGGTGGCCCCTATCCCTAGATAGTGAGTGAGTCTTTCACACATATTCTGATGGACTTTTTGATTTTTGATTGTATTCCTTTGCAATATGTTCAAGTTGTTTAGAGTCACGAAAAACATGGCCAAGGTTTTTACTAGAAACTTTGTAAGACCCGACGGACGTAAACACAAATCATGGATATTGGGTTTCCCGTTCTTTTTAATAGTATTGGGATCACCAAATCAGCATCCTCCCCTTTTTCTATAAAATAAGAGTATTCAAATATTTCTATTCTTATTCTGGTAACCTGCCAGACACACTACATTGGGGTAATTTTCGTAAAGTAAAATATTTAAGCAATATCCTTTTTCCTCTTTTTTTTTTTTTGTCTGTTTATGTTCACCTGTATTAATCTCATAGGCCTGAAATATAGTTATTGTTTTGCTTCCCCACTCTTTCTCTCTGTACTTGATTAATATCGTCGTTTAAGCTCCTTCTCTTCCTCATTTGCTTGAGACCCATAATTAATCTCTGAATCACATTCATGCATAGAAATTTTCCCTCTCCGTTATATATTCTCTTCTTGGACCTTCTTATCCTTTTAACTATTCTCTACAATATTTTCTTGAGTTGAGGGCTGTTTTTCAGTGTTGTTTTCTTCCATAGAGTTGATTAATGTATTCATATTTTTCTCTTCCACTTATGTAGGTCCATCGTGATTTTTTTTTTCTTTTTGCTTTTGTTTCTTTTCTATAGCTCCATCTTCTGTAATTAGGATGGATTTTCACGAAGCATATTTTCTATTCAGTCTTTTTCCTCTTCTATATTTTGATGGACTTTTAGATTTTTGATTACATTCCTTTGCAATATGTTCGAATTTTAAGCATCTGCTACATTGCTTTGTTCTTCCACTCAAATTTATCGGCCTAATGTGCGAACCAATTTGGAGGAACCAGAATAAACTTGTAGAGTAACTCACAACTGTTACGGAGGCATAAGGAGTAGAAGTTGTTAAGATAGGTTCACTGAAACTTGATGTTCGAATCAGTGTCATTGACTTACAAGTTCGAACCATATAATTATAAGGCAATTAAATGCAATTATTACCACTGTTACGTCAAATAAAAAACAGAAGAGGAACAAAAATATTACTCCAATCGATTGAAATTTAAATTCGATTCTTGACCGGAAATTAGATGAATATATGAGGATTGGATTGGACGAAAGACAGATAATTTATATCGAAGAATGGGTTTGACCCGTTCTACTCATTTTCACTTAAATGGTAATGTAAAACAAGTTCAATCCCTTTACTTGCCACGATTTAAGATTAGTACAGTTATATACTTCTAAATATCTAAATATGTAATAAAAATGTAGTATTTTTTTTTACTATTCTCATTGGTGAAAGGTTTATTTATAGATGACTTTGTATTGAAATCCATCGCTTTTGTCTTCAATGGTTCATTCCAAAATACTGTAGAATTTATAAGGCATTCAAGTCTTTAAAAATCAGTATAGTGCTTACTTTTCTTAGCCTGTACCTTTTGTCATTCAATATTTTCATAATTTATTTTTCTTCGATTACTTGTTTAAATATTATAAAAATATCAAAGATTATTTGGTGTTATATTTGATTTACACAATATGTGTACAGTTGTCTAATTTAGGAAGATGAATTGTATCAGGAAAGTAATGATGAGGATTCCAACAATTCTTCAAATATTTCATTCGAAATTAATAGAAACCTTTTTAAACCTAAGATTAAGAATGATAATAAGAATATCAAGGATAATAATCTTTAAATAAAAGTAATTTTGTAACGCTTCATTGTATAATAATGTACACAAAATCCTTAAAAGAATAGAATTAATCATTACTAGTTAATACTATTTCGAACTCTCTTTATGTTATTCATCCGTCACTACATTTTTAGGAGTCACTCATGTAAGAACTATTGTCCAATCCAATCTTCATTCAAAACTATAAGAACTTTTCACTTTCTTCATGAGTCCTGTCTTGCTCACTAAGGAAATATATTCCGAGGATTGATCTTCTTTTACATTACCATTTAAGTGAAGATGAGTAGAATCAGTCAAAACTCATTCCCCAATATAAATTATCTGACTTTCGTCTGATTCAAAACGATAAGACCTCTTCACTTTATTCATAATTCATTCCCTGGTCACTAACGAAACTTGTTCTGAGGGTTGAACTTCTTTTAAATTAACATCTAAGTGAAGGTGAGGAGAGCCAGTTGAAACTCATGAGGAAAAGATTCCCGAAGGAACAGGAAAACTGAAGCAAGGATATAAATAGATGGATTCCCTATGAATTACAAAAATTTCTGATGAATGCATGATATAGATTCCCAAGTATGAAGTCGTTTGGTCGAATAATTAATTAAATCAGTACCCATGCCCATAATGTGATGAAATAAAAGAGTTTTTTAGCCACCTATAAATATTAAAGAGGATTGTTATTTGTTAATGCCAACCTACGTGTTTCCAGAAAGTACATGAACTCTCCATGTATATGAATGGATGTAACGAAGAACGACGAAAATATCCCTCTAATTTCCGATAAAGAATCAAAATTAAATTTCAATCGAGTGGAATAATGTAATCAATAACATTTTTGTTTATCTTCTGTTTTTATATGACGTAACGGGTTAATAATTGTATTTAATTGCCTTATAATTATATGGATCTGAACTTGTGAGTCAATCACACTGATTCGAACATTAAATCGATGAAACCGTTGCAATTTCATCCGTATCTTCTCTTCTCTCTAATTTCCCTCCTTTTTTTTTCTTGAAATCATAAGAAAATACTTGAATTTAGCAGAAGATATCGTAAAATAATACTTGAATGATTGAAACGGAGAAGTTTTGTCAAAAGGTCCTCAGAAAAAAAGGAACTATTGCAGTAATTATGTACTCAAAGGTAATAAAAATAAAAAGGAAGGATAAATGTGTGCCAAACTGTGAGTAATCACTTTAGCAAACGCACCTTCACTATTTGCCTGATCTCTTTTAGCCAATCCTGAACCATGTCAGCTCTAGATGCTTGAAATATATCCTCCAATATTTGAACTGCTTTTGAGTACGACGAATAAGACAACACAGTGCTTCTCTAAGTCAGCCAATATCAGCCCTTTTACATCTGGTACTCTAATTTTGGATAAAATCAGCTCATTTTTTGACTTCATGAGCTGCCTTGATTATACTTTGGCAGTGAATTTATTAACTTTTCGATCCGGTATTTATTTTTGACACGGAAGATCCACTTTAGAGTTTAGGAGTTTATCTTTTAGTATTCTTCTAACAGTGATAAAGAAAGGACTGTTTAGTAATCTTAGACATATCGATTCAAGATCCTGAGGATTAATTTTTCAAGCTTATGTTCATGGGAAAGCTGCATTACTATACCCCATCTTGCTGTGAGTCATTTTTCTTCCGACTCCCACTCTTGATATAAATAGAGGCATCAAATACCATCCTTTTTCGGGTTTTTTTTTAAATTTGTCCTCCTTTTTTATGTTTCTGTTTTCCAGGAAGAAAGGATTCCATTCCGTAATATCATTTTCAATTACCTTCAAAAAGCTTAACTTATCTATTTCGGTAGACATCTTCTTCACTTCTCGTAAACTTCCCAACGATGTCTCTTTATTGATATTTCCAACACTGCTCCTGGATATTAGTGCATTGTATTCTCAGATGGACACTTTGGCTGTTACCTGGCTTTGTCCACTCTCCCAGTAAACCCATAGTAATCTGGTTTCTCCATGAAAAATTGTTCCATAACAGACTGATTATGATTCCCTCAATTTTGTATTCCCTTTGACTCGGAGATGTAATACATCACTAGGAGGGGGTTTCTGATTCCAAGTAGATGTTTTGTATGTCGAATTCTTATTTTTTGAAAAATAGTTTCCGTGTTCAGAGTGTTTAATTAATTTAACGACAAGTCTGATTTGAGTTCAAAAAATTGAATTATTAGTCGAATTCAAAAACCCAAAATAGTTTTTTGTCACGTTTTACAAAATTTCATCGGGTTTTGTGCACAACATATAGTTAATATTTAGCCTCACACTTATCTATCTGCAAAATGTTTTGTTTAAATGTATAATTTTGACTGCATATTTCATTTAATTGATACATTTATCATTCAAGCTTTGAAACAAAATAATATGAAAAATTTGAATGCCCTTACAACATACACGCGTATGAAATATGTAGATTTAAATATAGGTATCTATACAATAAATGTCTTTATAAAATATGTATTCAAATGGAATTGATTGTGAGGCGGCCAAGGTTATGGATGTAATAACATTTTTAGCATATGTGTAAATAACATATTGATAGTAATAGAAAAATAAATAAAACATATTTTTTATTTCGTTATTCCTCGGTGTTCATAAAATATTTTCCATTACAAAACAAACAATTTAGTGTTATATATATAGACTGTACCGTAATGACAAAAATTGGGAATTTTTATCAGTGGATATTTATTATTTTATTCCTCTTAACAAGAAAATAACCATCAAATGCCCCAAAAAATGGTCCTTCACGGACGCATTTTGATTTAAAAAACTGTAAAATGTCAAAAAAAAATGAAATTTTAATGTATTTTTTTTAAACTATCAATTTGAATCAAGTTACAGGATTTTAATTTTATTAAGTATTATAGATTAAACGTACTTTTAAGAGTTTACTAGACAGTTTCCGGAGACAATTTTCATTTTATTCATCTGCAATTCCTAAGATAATCATTTTTTCAATTTGATATACATAAAATTGATGATTAGACAAATCATCAATAACACTTTCAAACATTTTACCCAGGGATAAACTTGCTTTTATTTTTCTGAATTTAGAATTTAATTCGAAATTGTGAACGTTACCACAAAAAAAATTCCAAGTTTCCCTATTTATAATAAATAGTAATTAGATCATTAATCGGATTGGAAAATCGGAGAATATGGTGTTTTTTCTGGAATTGGGATCAACCTTGGGAAAATAATGTTTAATTTGCGACTCCGATTCTTATTTAATATTATTTAAAACGGTAATTAACTAAAATATGCGCATTATACGCTGTAACAAAAGAGAATATTTATTTTTTGGAAGCATGTTTGAAAAGAAAATATTCATATCATGAGGCAACTTAGAGATAGTTTGTTCAAATATTGTTGCAAAATATATGTAAATATATTAAAATCCTGTAACTTAATTAAAATCGATAATTTTAAATAAAGAACATATTTTTTTTTTTTTTTTTTTTCGACATTTTACAGATTTCTAAATCAAAATATGTCCATGAAGGACAATTGTTTTGGACGTTTGATGATTATTTTCTTTTAAAAAGAAATAAAATGCAAAAAAAAAATATCTCGCAATACCAAATTTCCAACTTTTGTCATTATGGTATAGTCTAATATAACTTTGCGAAAGCATTTTTAACTAATCTATTTATGTATGAAAAATAATCCCAAAAAAATCCTGGACTTGGTCAAAATACATTTCAAAGTTTTCTAATACAATATACAACAAAATCCGGTTCTTTAAACGTCTGCTAACTAAAAATTACATTTATTATTATTAATTAATCCATGTAACATGAAAAAAATATTTAAAATTTTCAATCGGAGTTGGTCTGGCCTCGACAAATCACGTTTTTAGAGAACAATTTCGATACAGAGTCATAATTCAAAATGAAATAACTGTACATACGAAAATTAAATGTAACAACAACTGTTAAAAAAGCGTTCTAGTATTCTCAAGATTAAACTTTTATTAATTTAACTCTAATATAGTAAACTAATATATAATAATATAGTAATATGAGGGGTCTTATTTGTAAGTTAACATTGTTTTCAATTGGTTTGAATTATATAATGCATTCATGATTTTTTCAGTTCCACTTTTAATTTTCCTATACCGGGTGGTCCATTTAAATATAAACACGAACTTCTTCAATAATTATTTAAAGTTAAGTGATTAAAATTAATTCATTTTTCATATATAAAAGTATAAAGAATTAGTTACACAACAAAAGAGACCTGAGCTCTATGGCTTACATACAAGTCGAGAAAATTGTACTTGAACGTGATTGACAAATCACCTTGGCCTTCCCCTTGACTTGGTACAAGTCAAGGAGAATCCTTTTATTTACTTCATCCAAACATCGAGGCAAGTTGGTCAAAGTAAAAAGGAAATAAATAAATAAAGTATTTTTTGTAGTCTTCTTCTTCCTTATCTTTATAATTTTCTGATCGTGTTTTGTTCAAACCCGGGAGGTTTGTTGTTCTTTTAATTTTTTTATTTATTCCGAATAATAAGAAATAATTATGACGTAATTTTCAAGTGGGTCTTATCCTGAATGCATTTAAGAAAGTTATTTATATATGTTTGTATGTGTCTTACAAAATTTGTATGTTGACGTATTTTATTTGGATGTTTTTGAATTGTAATATTTGTATAATGATTAGGTAGGGTTTTTTTTTTTACGAGAGGGATAATTATAAACTAAAACGTTCATATATGTTATTTTTACGTGATCATCCTTCCTTCATATACTCGTATTTCCTATGTCTTTTTTGCATAAAAAATGAAAAACATAAAAAAAAAATAAAGGTAAAAACAATTCTATAATGTTCAATGAAGCGGTAGGTAAGAACCCACCAGTTCGACCTGTATTACAATTGTCCAACACAATCGCTAGGGTTTAAAATATATAGATACTATAGAATATTAAAAGGGGTCCTTGATACTCAGGAAAGCGGTGGTGCTAGCTAATGATCAACCTTTTGAAACAGTGGTTCAATTGAAAAACCCGTGGATGGGGGTGTATCATAGGATAATAGAATGGTTCCTTGATACTCAGGATAGCGATAGGTTTTGATCCCCCTTGTGGACAAGCAGTTCACTTGCTTAGCCCATGGGCCGGGGTATATTGTATTATATTGAACGGGGTCATTGATACTCAGGATAGGGGTGTAATAGGTTTTTTATCCTCCTTAAGGACCAGCTATCCACCTGCACAATCTATTGGCCAAGGTATGTATTGCAAAATATAACAAAGTTTCTTGTGATAATTTCTTATCATTCAATAGTTTGATTGTCTAAATACAATATAAACTTCAATGAAATTGCACTAGATCAGGTACGTGCAACCTTTTAATATAATGTCACTTGTCACTTGAAATATTTTGATGGACCTCAGAGCCTATAAAGTTAAATTTCATTAAAAATGGCTGTATAAAACAGATTGGACATTGCAACACTAGATTATCAAATTGCTTGCAGTGAAATTGTATCTTATTGAACCCCTTAATTATCAAATTGCATTCAATAAATTGTTTAATAATCAAATTACCCACAATAACATACTTAATGATCAAATTACAAACAATGAATTGCTTAATAATCAAATTACCCACAATAATTTCACCTGACAATATAAATGAACATAAAATGATCACTCTTTTAGAATGATTTTATAGATTGTTAGGGCATTTTGCAAAATGCCCCATTTTCTACATTAATAATAAGAGACCCAAAAGTCTCTTCAGCGGAATTGGAATAATTATGAACCCTTTTATTTATTTCTAATAACTTTGCATATTATATTTTTCAAACCTGAACAACTATCTCTGTAAAATTAAAGTACTGCTGTGATTTACAATTTTTCTTGTCTGGGTGAAAGTAAATGCCACTTTAATAAATTTCAGATTTAAAAATTTAATTTAGCAATACATTTTCTCTCCTACAAACACAAGACACATTTTAAAATCACAAAGTCTCTACATTTTGATATGGTAAATTGTTAAGGTTTGAAGATTATATATGGAATTGTTTGCATAAATAAATTGTTTAAACACGTATACCTCTACAATGTACATGCTTGATAGATGCGGTAATCCATCTGAATGAGCCACAAAGGAACTTTTGATTTTATTGTTTGGGTTCTGGAATAAATCTGAAAATATAGTGTATGTTATTATTTCTCTTTGAATATGGTTGAAATATTCACCTTTCATCTCTTTGTAGAATAACAAATATCATCAGAACACTCAGAATCTAATGGAAATTCCTTTATTTGCTCTTCGATTTGACCTACTAGAACAAAGAAAGTCCTTCCGCTGTATTTGGCCCTATTCTCTTGATGGTCATTATATTTTCGTCATGAGCATAGACACGACATTTAAGTCTCGTTTACCCTGACGCATTGTATCACATCCTGTTCGTAAAGTATGGAAATATTGTCACCTTCCTTCTACATTTTTTTTCTATGTACAATGTGTTGAGTTATCAACTTACTATGTTTCTATTGATAAACGATTTTATTGTTACTGATACATATACATTCTATACAAAGGTACAGTCTAATATTATATACAGTCAAGTTCAATCTGTCTATATTTATTTATTTTATTAACAGCCCATCTAGTCCCTGGGTAATTACTTCTCAACATTTACACCGTCTTTTTTACACCTTATGAATAGAGATTGAATATTAAATTGTTTTGTTTTTAAGAAATATCATGTTAACATTTTACTATTTGACGATACCATTGTTAAATTCGTAAACTTGTGAATATGGAAAAGGTATATACCAGCATTTAAATCTTACTTAATCAATAAGGTATAAGTAAATTGATTAAGTGTAATAACCATTTTTAACTGTGAAAGATCAGTATTTTAGACTAAAAGAGTTATAAATAAAAAAGTATTTACTTGCAAAATTTATGGTATAATTAATATATAATTACAACTGTAGTAGTATGTCGGATTCTATTTTGAAATGAAGTGTTTTGAAATGAAATGATATTAGAACAAATTATATAGGGTGTTTCCGGAATTCCTTCCGGATCCTGGACATCAGCTACGATTTTGTGTTGCAGAAGGATCTGTTGGTGTGACACTCAACTGTGTGCCGCACAAAGAAGTCCATGGTTTGAGGCTCAATGATCTCAAAATACTAGGTCCAAAATATAATAAAAAAATGTACTTGAGAGTCTGACCTCATTTTGTGATCAAAAAGCTTTGCTGCTGATTCATAATCACCTATAGACTATTTTAGTGCCTCCTGACCCTCCAGACGAAGGACCTGTCCAAGCTTAAGACATTTGCAATCTCAACATTGTCCCGTCCGCAACAAGCACACTCTGCCTACTCCAGAATAGTGAAAAAATAGTGAATCGAAAACAAGGTTAGACCATAACGTAATGGGGCTTGCTAGAATTTTGAATATGATGTATTGTACTGACTGCTGGGCAAGATAGGCAGATTTTGATTAAAAACACGCAACCACTCATAGTCTATGACGTCACTATTGCTAGAATTTTCAATTTAATGTATCGTACGGACTTCAAGGTAAGAAAAACAAATTTTGATAGAACACGCAACCACTCATCCATTATGACGTCAATATCAAAAGCGCAGTGGAAGCCAAACCTCATTTGTAGTTGCGTGATGGTATAACCTTGTATTTCTGTAAAAAAAAGAGCATAATCCTATTATGGCTCCTCCATGAATGCTCCTCCTTAGTAGAGCATAAGCAAACTAAAAAGTATATATATTATCCGCAAGGTGGTGTAACAATCTGTAGCCTGGGTGAATATAAGTACATAAATAAAATGTTCATATATCTGAAGAGCATAGTCTACAACGTCTACAACCGCTGAAAGGAGGATGGGTATATAAAAGAGAAGCCTACAACTCCCGGAGTGATAAAAAACGTACTCTTATATTTTGTAGACCTGAAACGTTCTTTAAATTCATCTCCTGGGACTTCTATTAAAATTCTGGCCAAAAAGCGCTCAGTAAGCTGTGCAACAGTCTTCAGGGTCACTAACATGAGGATGCAGGCATACCACTTCTACAAAAGACATATCCTTACAGACAAAATGAAGGCCACACAGGCTGCCCCAGGAAGTAAATTTCTAAAAGATTTGAAGTCTCATCATCAAGTACTGGAACAAAGAATCCTCCTTGGATGTGGTCAAGGACTGCACATCCTTTAGGCCTTGTATCGAGTGAATGATTGGCGAAAATGGCAAATACATTCAATGAATATTTTCTTTTGTATTATTTTGTATTTCTTCCAAGATTGATTAGAATGGAGTTGAAGGGTGTCCGAATTTTCCTGAACGACCTTGTATTGATATTATAATTTTTATTTTGTATTTATGTATTGAATTATAAAGTCAACAAAGATTTCTCAATAAAGTTATTCTATATTTGTATTCATGTTTATTCATGAGTAATTTCTAGGAAAGATATTATCACCGCAATAAACAAATTTAATTTCAATAGAATACTACAAAATTATTTTTATGGAAAAAAAAGTTCTATTGAAATTTGGAATAGAAAAAATCATATTTAACTAACAAAAGTTAAATACTTATAATTTTAAAAGAAAACAATTTTTTTCGGATGAATAAATCAATTTTACAATGTCAAAACATCGGGTTGTCATTGTAAAAGAGAGGTACTTGCTCATTTAAGATCGTCTTCAAGATTAAACAGAGAAGATCGAGATAAGCCTTCTGGATCCATTACAGTTTGTTTGTATAGAAGAAACCCCCGCAAAGAGGTCGTGTTGCGTGTGCAAGATCTACAAGAAATTTGCCTAGTTGATTGACAAGGCCAAGGAAGGATCAGAGACCTGATAAATGGTTCCGTGAGGGAAATTGGGTGATGGTGGCTATTTTTATAGGATAAGGGGATACGCAGTGAGACGATATAGTACATCCCTCCTACTTCACTCATTCAGATATTTGAATTTTGGATTTTGATAGATTAATATTATTCTTTTAACATCGCGTCATGAATAATTTGATTCTATTTTGAAGCTCCTTATAGCTGGAATGAATATGATAATGTCATTCACGATTCACTCCTTCCACGCTTCTAGATATGACTTAGGAGCATACGCAGAAGTAATTTTGATCTATTATATTTTTTTGTATCAACTCAATCATTAGAGATACTAGAAGGAGAGAAGCGACAATAAAGTTGAAATAATAATGGAACAAAAAAAAACATGAGCCTCATTTATGCTCACTCATTCATGCAATAATGATCAGAAAATAGAATAACAATTACTAAAAATAATACTTTTGAAGAACACAAGGAGAATATAACTACAATTTTTCCTTCCAAAAGCTCCATTCCTAACAATGCCAAAAGACAAAAGATTAACATAGAGCCGTAAAAGTTTTTAAACATATCAAAATTCCAGATAATAACCTTTATTTCGATTAATATGTTCGTTCCTTAGAGGTCTTTACTCGAAGTGCCCTCCTCAACCTATCAGCTATGATTTGTTTGTATTTGCCTAAGAAATAATGATCATCATTATATTCTTTAAAAAGTAATGCACAAGGCACGATTTCGTATAATTTGTAACTGGTATAACCAACAAAAATTAATTATTTGCTCATTGAATTGTACACTCCCTTGGATAGTATCTGTATCCCTTAAAATATATGCACGTGTTTCATGAAAACTTGTTTCTGTTCCCTATAAAGTTCCTTTATGTCCTCATAAGAGCCCAGAGTTTGATAAATATAGGGACTTACCGACCACCAACTTTTAACATCCTAGTCTAAGTCTTAAGGCAAATCTGATACAAAAGCCGTAAGAATGCTCGAGTTGTGTGAATTCAGGTGAACAAAATTCATTCTCAAGGTCAGCTATTCCTAGTAGTATTACTTTTCACAACAACAACTAATTATATAAGTAGTCAGAAAAAAATTAGTATACCTATATGAAAAGTTAAAAATAAACCTCTCAAATCACAAGGAACTACTAAATTTTAAAACATATTATTACAATCCGCTCTTTTCATATCTATCAAGCAACTGTTTTTTTGTTCGACAAGAGCCCTTTTGATCAGTCTAAGTAAAAGTACGTTTAAATCTATGAATGGAACAATCTTAGCTAAATATCGTCATTATGGATAGCCGCCGGTAAAGTCATCATTAATTCATATCGATTAGCCTGAGGGTATAAAGATCCAATACTTTTAACTACAATGATTACAATCATTAAGTCTAAATAAATAAATAAAATTGCAAATCCATTGCGTCTCTAAAATACTTTTAAATTTATACTGACTGAATAAATTTTGTTCTAATGGCTAATTTATATATATTAGGGAAAATATTGTTATGTACTATAGAACCCACATTAAAATTTCAGACATTTTTGAAGGACTGATAAAAAGGGTATAATGTAAGGGAATGTGACTGATACAGTTTTAGAAACCCTACCCTTGACAAAAAAAAATATTGATTCAATTGCAATTATTTATAGAGAAAAATTTCACGAGTTTTGTGCTGAATTCAAATTTGCCTGTTACCTCATAATAAAAAAAATAGAAAGATATAAACACAAATTGAAATATAAAAACCATGGAATATTTTATACGTCATCCAATCGACTTATAATTATTTAAAGTTAATAAGTATAACGTAATCAATCCCTTATATAGAAGGTCAGGTCAGGATTCTTTCAGAAGTTTTTGCAAGTTTTATAGAGTGTTAAGTTGAATGTAGACTAAAATACAAAGTGTACAATTTGATTTCACTAGGAAGTGAATGAAATACCGGCTGCTTAAGTGAAAACTAGTCAATTTGCTTCGAAAGGTGCATTTGGAACTTTGACCATTATTGGTGGACATTTTTTCCTCTATTTTCATGAATTATAGATGAGTTATAGACAGACTTGAAGCAGAAATAAAGAATGCAACGACTTCCAAATTTCCTCTTTGAAACCAGAATATCTCTTGTTTTTGCTTGATTCCTTTATTTTCTCTAACAGTTTATACATTCCTTATGATTATTTTTTTTTGTTAAATCCTTTGACACCCTGAGTATGTAATTTGAAAATATTCCCATACTGAGGACATTTTTCTCAATCTGAAACTTGTCCTTGGAACAAATTTTGTTTTTGAAACTGGATACTGCAGCCGATACAGCAGATAAATATGTGGCAACCCTAGCCGTCCTCTTGATTCTATCATTTGAATCAATGCATAAATAGCCGTCTTATCAATATTAGGAATAAAAATGTATTTGTCCGAGGTTCAACAGAACGATCCTAATTATTTAATCTGTTAAGTCGTTTTCTCTTTCACATTTCATGAGGAAATAAAATTTACAACTGGACTGATTAATCCCCCATTCGTTATGGTGGTGCTATGGCAGATGGATGACTCATGGGAACTCTTGAATATCCTAATTGATTTAAAGAAATATTACCATACTTGTTTAGGGAATTGGAGGGGTAAAATTATTTGTGTGTTCCTTTACTACTACACAAAACAACTGATTTACTTGGACAGAGAATTGCTAAGACTAATTTTAACTTTGTAAATTATTATACAACAGCATCAACCACTGGGAAACTATCTGCAGCTTCAATATCTATTGAAAAGAGAGTTATTGTGGGTTAAATGAAAACATCATACCTAAGAAAAATTACTTACAAATTTTTGCAATGTATTAAAAATTGAAATATCGAAAAGTACTGAAAGTTCTTGATTTGGAAAAGTTTTGAAATATTAAACAAACAAAAAATTGTTGATCAATAACGATAATAAGAAGAGAAATAAACCCATAAAGAATGAAATGATAATTTCATTCTGCAAGCAAGTCTTGGAGTTTTACTATTCAAGAAGCGACAGTAAATATTTAATTTAGCTCACACTCATCTATCTTGTGAAATACTTTTGAAACGCAAAAAAATTCAAAACCTGAGCACTTCAAATTCCTTGGTGAATACCATTCTTATACTCAACTAAATTGATACTACTATCAGCGCGAAAAAACTCATTATCTTAAAGAACAGTCTTTTACCCTGGATAATTGAAAAATTAAAACAATTTGTACATTTCTTTCTATAGTGTTATTTCTTTGTGGAAAACTTTCCACCATTTAATTTCTGCTCCTATAAAGGATTTAAATCTAATTCATACTATCCTAGAATATAATAATGTACAGTTTACTTTATTAAGAGCACCTATCAAAGTAATGGGGTACAATTATGATGATTGACAGAAGAAAGGCGATTTTTAAGTGAGTCTATTGATGAAGCGGGAAAAATGAATATTAGGAATAAAATTATCAAAATAGAAAAGCCCATTGAATGATGAAAGGAGGATGTTTTACAGAGAAATTTTTACAATACTATAACAATGCACATTAATTATGAATCTGGCGACCATTAGCCACAGTGACAGCCTCCAACCACCTCCGGAATCCTTTCTACACATTGGCAACGTAGTCCATTTTCGTAATCCTTCACTGCTGGTTTACGGAGGTTTACCGGGCATCAATATTCGGGTGACGGAATTTGCAGGCCATTTTCTGTATTTGCCACAAAATGGGGTCATCCAGTGGATTCAGATCTGGGATTTTAGGGGGGGCAAAGGCTCTTGGACCAGACGTTCATGTAAATACCTATCCAATCTTGTACAATATGAGCAGTATGGGCGGGAGCCCCTTCCTGCTGAAATACGTACGTGGCCTTGTAAGACTTCTTCATTGTTTTGGTGATATATGGAACAACGTTTTTCTGTCAACGCCATCAAGTAGTCGGCCGTGGGTAACTGGTATCCAATAGCAACCAAATCGGAGACATTTTTTCACCAGTTGATGCCACAACTCCCACCATCATCACAGAGGCCGGATGTTTGATCTTAGTGACTGTCCTGATACTGTTATCAGCCTTGCCAAAGCATATCACCCAATCATTTTTCTTGTTGTAGACGGGGTATATGTCTTTTCATCAGAGGAAAAATTAACCGATTGCTGTTGTGCTTTAGATCACTGAAGAGTGTTTGACATTGCTGAAGATAGAGTTCTTTTTTGTTAGATTGTAATAATATAAAGAGATATCGGGAGAATAATTGTTCGTACTGAGACTACCTTTAATCAACTAAGACAAAAGTCTTATTATATACATACACGCTACGCAGAATTAATATAAACAGGAACAAATAATATATAAGGACAACTACATATATAATACTCTATATATAGAGAGAGAGAGATAGATCAGTATTGACATAGTAATTTCAATAATACTAACATTTTTAACGTTGGGACAGGAGTGGCGTCTCAATTCTTCTAAGCCACCTTCCTCCAGCCTTTCGGATGCCCTTACCCACAGAAGAGCAATGCACCTTCTTTTTCTTGACGTACTGTAACATCTTCAACGATGGATTTACCTTCAAGGCATCTATGATGTCTTCAGGTTTTACTTTGATGGGTTTTCCACTCTTGGGTGTGTCCTTAAGGTTGTCCCTATCACCCAAACGTTTTCTGACCCGACAGACTCTGACATATAATTGAGAGATAACTTTTTTACCATTAAACTATACTCCAAGAAACTCATTAGAATTCATTTTTTTAAATCAAAGGAACCCTTACTAAATTAAATAAATACAGTATTTTTACTCCCCTTGTCGAGCTCCTTTTCCACAATATCAATAATATAACCTCGTTTAAGTATAAAAACCATCTGTTCTTGAGGAATAACTCCAAATAAGCTTGGCATCATTTTCTGTGAGATCGTAACAAAAATGATGGTGTAAAGTACCTCAAAAAGTAAGATTAATCTTGCATTTTTTTTTAATAGAGGTGTTTTTCTCAGGTTACGAAATTAGAGTTATCATCAACTTCTTTAGGACACAAGGATTATTTCCTGTTTTTCTCACCCTCTCAACAATCAGAAAAGCTAAATCAGCAGTGTCTTCATAGAATAACACCACTAAGGTCTGGATTCTTTGTTTTTCAACTTCTTACTGATATAAATCTTAAAATTATGGATAGAAAAAATATGTTTGTCGAAGTTTGTTTTTGAAATTGACGTTTCAGTCGACTCCAAACGACAGAGGGATCTTCGATTTATTGCCTAACTATAGTAGATTAGTATCAATTGCTAGTACTAAAATAACAAGGGATTTATCTTTATAAATTCTAAATGCAACATGTTCAGTAATCTTCTCAGCCGTCATATTTGACGGCGTTTTCTGCCCTGAGACATTTCTTCAAAAATTCTCCTTCATCAGTACCCTCTGAGACTAAATTATCTGCAGGGGGTAGTTAGAACATTTAGGGGGATCAATAGGCATTTTATCTACAGAAATATATAATATTTGCACTTCACAACTCAATATTAAGCTGAATAGAAATGTATCTTGGCAAATATCCTGTTGGATTATAGTAATGTAATCGGATATGAGGAGAATATTTGTTATTACTGTGACTTATGTTTATCAACTAACACAAAAGCGTTATCATAAATACATACACCACAAAGTTAGCATCATGAGGTTTAATATTAACATGTACAGATAAATATTAACTCATTTACTAATATGAAACTCTAAATATATATGTATATTGTTGACCTGATAATACTAATACTAACAATTTATGGAATCATTTTCTTCGTTAAAAAGAAATTAAGGACCCTACTCACAATAATATCATCCTCCAATTTCCGTAGATGTTCAATCATTTCTTTATAATAGTAATATTTGTCTACATTCGGAAAATCTTCCATTCGACGAGTTTTAGCTTTATAAAGTAAATTTCCATACAATACTATTCTCGTTTTTACCCCTGGGCATCTCCAAATAAGTGTTCGAGTACCTCTTTTTCCATTCACACAATTTCTGGAATGTATTAACTCTGATGGATTACTTTTTTGACAGTTCTCGTGGTATCTATATTTAAATTTATCAACCTTCTGATTATGTATACAAAATATATCGTCACATTTATACTCAATATATTTGTGTCATATTTCAAAGTTTTTATATTCTAAGATAATATATTTAACATTAATTTCTTGTTCATATAATTTATAAAATACCTCAACAATTAAGTCATTTCTGCATCCAAAAATATGAAATCATATTAATATTGCTATGAAAACAGCCTCGTTAGAAACAAACACTCTTTTGTAGATGAAATATGAGTTATTTGCACTTCCTATGAATCCCTTTTACTGAAACACAAACCAAAAACCAACGTGTTATTTATTTCCAAGCAAAATACTTTAAAAAGATGGCTTTTAGGTCTTTAAATTGGAATTTCTCAAAACTGAAGGATTCCACATGGAATATATTTAAACCCATTTTTGAAATTAAAATAAAACTGTGCAGAGAATAAATCAATTTTAATTGAAATACATTTTTCTTTCTTTCTCAAAAGTAGGCTCAAAGAGTAAAAATACTCAAACTATTCAAATCAAAAATTACCACTATGCAACACAATTTTCCCCTGTCGGCTAAAAATGACATTTATTATTGTTATTTAAGCCACAGAAACACAAAAATGGCCATTCAAGTTTCAAAATGCAGTAGGTTTTACATTTAATATATTTTTTTTAAATCACGTTTTTAGAGTATAATTTTGATTCACAGCTATATTTCCAAATAAAGTAATTATATTGATGAAAATTAAAGGTTATCACAATTTATAAAAAAACATTCCAACATTCGAAAATTAATTATTTATTAATTTATCTCCAAATTGTTTACTATTTATTGGTTTAAGTAAACAAACTGTGGCATAAATAAGAAAATTGGTCATAAATACATTCATCTTTAAAAAGTGAATTTTTAATTACCAATATTATAAAGGGTATTTTAGTGCAGAACAAATTACCCTTAACTATCATAATACCGCTAACTATAATATTATACCTAATGAAATGGATAAAATACACTGATATGGGAGTGAGATACATTCGTGTCTTTAGCAATGATTAGGGCTTCTTTTTATTATGACGATATATCTGTTTAGACCAAATGTAGGAACATTTAGGAATCATTACCTTTTTGTTAAGTATTATAATATTAAAAAAGTAATTAAGTATTCACTGTATATTTGAAAAATTAAAAAATAAATTATATTGATTTACAAGGAAAACAATTGTTATATTATTCTGTAAAATTATTATAATATTTTGTTATTTGTATTGTTTGAAAGTTATTGCATTTCTTCAATAATCTGCTCTCTTTGCCTGGGTGTTTATGATTATGATGCAAGTGTTCAATAAAAGTTAAAATTAGAACTATATCTATTTAGTTTTTGCTTTAAAATTAGAATTGTAAATACGTGTTTGTTAAAACCATCCACCATAAAGGCAAATACACTTTTTTAGGATGTATTATTTGTAATAAATATAAGTTTGAAATTATTCTTAAATTTCTACAAAAAATTATATATAAAAAAATTATTAATTAGCCTATAAATGTATTTTATGTATAGTCACGAACCAAACTCTTTTAATAAAATATGACAATAATACAGTAGACTTAGTTAATGTCTACTATTTAAAATATCATGGATTAATAAATCAAGTTATTAAACTTTTTTTTATAAAACAACACAAATATTTTTGAGCTATATTGGTATGATTTTGTATAAATCAAAAATAATTATCCATCATTTCTAAGTCATTGATCAGAAAACACAGGGATATTGTGTATAAACAAACTTTTTTAGAGCAGAAGTTTAAGTGTTAGATTAAAATAGACTATTATATCTATTTTTGGTAGATTCTCGTGCAAAGAGGCAAAGTAGATGTATAATATCATAAAAATTTTACTTTGCCTTTTCTGTTTTCTCCAATTTTCTTTTTCCCTTTTTGAACTTTTGTTGGCAACACTTGGCCCTGCTTCATAATTGTGTCCGTTTATATTTTTTGTGAATAAAAAAAAAGAGGAAACTAGAAGCAATCTGTAAATAAAATACTATTAATGACTAATCCATGATCAGAAAGAGAAATATTCATAAAATCCAAGAAAAGACAGTTTTCAGTGAGTCATATCTGTGCATCTAACCTCCGTCTAGGAAAGACATTGAGGTAGATATCACTAATACAATGGATCTTTTATTCACTGTTAGCTCCTTTGTCTGAATTTTTATCTCAGCTGAAGCCTCTTGGGAGCTCTTCAACTGGTGTTGGTGTCAACTGGTGTATGTTCCTAGATATGTATATGATTTGGGAGCAAAACGTGTACTATTCATAAATGTTAATTATATAATTAAAATAGAGAGGTTTTGTGATTTTGTCTACATATTCCGAATCATCTGTCCTTTGTGCATAAGTAAACATAAATAACAAGTTCTCAAATCATTCATCAAGAGTGAGCTAAGAAGCAAAAAGGCAAAGGATCTCAGACTTTCTCGATCCCAAAATTGAAGTGGTAGAGATTATGGACATGGTGAAGTGCTCCATGAGCCTCATTTTCAAAGTGGACAAGATGAAAAAGGATGGAAAAGACATCTCAAGGAAAGAAGGAAATGGATGACACAACTTGAAAAAGGGTTTTGAGTTTCTGGGGGACCTAAAGAAGAAGATCAAGGAGGACCCCACAAAATCCATGAATCGCCTCTCTAACGAGTTTGATGTGGACGAAGGGACAATCAGGGGACTGTGAAGGAGGACTTAGGGTGTCCTCTTACACAAGGATTCCACGCCACCTGTTGACGGACACTCTGAAGGAAAGGAGACTGCAGAGGTGCAAGAAAGTTCGTGCGTGGATCAAGGCAAATGTATCACAGTAAAAAATTTCTTTCACGAGAATATTTTAATCGTGGACCAGGTATAGAACCGTCGGAACAACCTTTGGCTAGAAGGAGATCAAGGGGTGTTCTTGTACAAAATATATGGTCGAAACAATGGCCATAGGGGTCGTGGCGTCAGGAGGCAAAAAAATGTCTCCCTTATTTTTTAAGGCTAGGGAAAAATTGGCCAGGAGGCCTACTAGATGGTGCTGAGGTTCACCAAACTGCCATGGGTCAAGGTCCTGAGGACAACTATGGGGGCCCAAGATGGTGCAGAAGTTCTGCACCGAAACAAGAAAAAAAATAAACTTATTGAAATTTTTCTAAAATCAGTCATTCAGTCCACGTTTTACTTCCGAACCCTGTAATTTTCAAATGTTCAATCCTTTTGGCAAATGCTATTTCATATAATTATAAATTTATCAATGGTTTCTTGCATTTTTAATTAATATTACTGTAATAATTTAATATGATCTACGATTATGGAACCCGGGATCTAAATTATTCACTAAGAACCTAATCAAATCTGTTTTATCTCTTTTGTTCCAATATTAAAGTAGTTTATGTTAAATGATTTCAATAATTTATATTCTAACACAACCTCTAGACGTCTTTATTGGGAGTTTAACTGCATAGTTATTCTATTAATGTAGATGTCACAAGTTATCTCTATTGTTGAGAAAGGAATTCAGAGGCTCAAGAGCCTCATACTCATTTTGGTTCTATATGTACAGAAGTAAATTATATTTTGATAGCTCAAAATGTATAAAACTCCGACGAAGAAATGCTCAGCTTCTCTATTAGTAAGGAACCCGTAATTTTGATTCAACGTTATCTTGAATATATTTCCTTTGCCACATTCGTATCATATTTTATTTGGCATGATATACGACTTCTAAATTAAGTAATATACATATAATGCATACGTGATCATGTGCTGATATTTTTGAAATAAAAACTATATTTAGACTTTACGAGTATGTTATGTCGTTGTAATTTTCAATAAATATGTACTAGGTATATTTGACTTTTACTAGGGTTATTTATTTTATTATTCAAAAATTACGACAACTTCATGTACCAACATACTCATGTTATGATTTAAATATCTATAAAAATAAATAAAGCATATATTTTTTTTATTATCGTTACTTTCCATTCACATAAATATATCAGATAAATGCTTAAAAATATACAATTGTTTACAATTCCACGAAATATGCTATAAAATAATTGAGTTTTCTCAAGTTATTATTTTCTTCAACCCTATAGGAAGAGGAATTTTTTTGATATGCAGGCATATATTATAAGCTTATGGCTGACTCTAATACGATACCACCATTTTAAAGTGAGCAAAAATAATGTGTGGAGTATTTTTCTTCGTTTTTTTAGAAACTAATTTCATGCGAACCATTATTTTTTACGCTAAAGTACAGGGGTTTAGAGCAATTACTCATAAAATTTTTATAAAAAGATCATAAAACAAGTTTAATCAGGTGTAACTACCAGAGATAAAAATAACATGAAACGCCGGTATATTAAAAAAAGAAACCAAAAATTAACGCAGACAAAATTATCCTAAATTATTTATGGCTGTATTATTTTACGTATCTCATGGCATGGATTTAAGCCATTCGGCCACAATTTTAGGAGCCTTCTGTTTAAATTGATGAAGATTTACGTCCAATTCCTTTTTGGTGTTATTGTAGTCATGCTTGTAGCCAAGGGTACAGAACTCGAAAGCCATTATTAGATATAATTCAATCCAAATCTCTAGAACAAAAATTTCTACCTACGTTGTCAAAATATACTATGCTATCTTTTGCTGAAATAGAACACGCTCCATTTTTACATTCATTTCCAGTTAATTCTAGTCTTTTATGTAAAATAACTATCGATAAATATCTGTTTTGAGATCAAAAAAGGACAAACGGTTGTTGGGTGTTTTTTTTTATTTTTGTTCATTCTTTACCGAATTATTGTTGTGATAACATCTCCCTCTAATAAACAATGCGGAGTGGTCTATTAAAAGCTGAACACTTTAAAATTTGAACTTCAACAAGATATAATTTATTCATTAAAAATAGAATTTCAACATAGTTAATACTATAAATAGATGTGCATCTGAACTCTCTTAATCACTAATGTAACCGCCCTTAGTGTCAATGATGGCTTCTAGGCGGTGACGGAAGGACTGGCACCCTCTGCGCATATAGTCCTCTTTCATGGCATATGACCTGATATAACTTTTACAACTTCAAAAGATTTGCTGTCAAAATATAAGTTCGATTTTAATTGATTATTTCAGCTTCATTTTCTTATAGAATATTTATTGAATTTTTCTTTGTTAAGTTCCTTGAATATGCTTCGAAGTTAGTTATAATTACATCAATTAATTATTTGATTAAATGTAGAAAATAATTTAAATTTTAGAAGCAGGAAGATTATTATGATTATTAATTTCATATAAGTACTCTAATTGACTTATTTATGTTAACTTTTGAACTTTTCCTGTTCTTAAAACAGTCATTACTACTCTCCTTCCAAACATTTCCACATATTTTGATATTTTTTTAAACAAGTATATATTCACTACTACATCGTTTTTTATTTATTTATATAACTAAGAGGAACCAACATATAAAAAAAACCAAAATATTTGTCCTTGTCAAAGTTGAATGCACTAGGGTTCTTACACTTTAATTAATTCATTATCTTTCTTCTTTATAAAGGACATTTCTTTATTAATCTATTATGGAGTCCGATGATAAGAGTTATTTATGATGTAAATATCCAAATAATAAATAAATGTATTCATCGTCCCTTTCCAAGACAACTTGCAGACTAGACAGTGTACTAGATTAATAATAAGTAAATAGGGGCAACTACATTTATCATGTGTATGCACCTAATACGTTTATAATGATTTATTTCTAAGAAATATATAAAAAATTTCTTTGATTTAAAATCTTGTTTTTTATGGGTGAAAATGTCGTGATAGGTACATTTTTGAAAGATCGAAAAAGACTAACTGGGATTGTCTCTCTCCCCAAACAAGAAACATTTTAAATCAAAGAACCTTTCTTTTGTGACAGGTAGAATGTCAGAGGCTTGAAGATTATAATATATAAAATAATTATAAATGAATTGTGTGTACTTATTTATTAGAGTATTATTCATTGATTTTTTTTAATTTTTTTTTTTTTTTAATTTGATCTAAAATAACTAAATTTTCGTATTTTTGTTTGTTTCTCATTCTTTTAAATTAAGTTTCTACATTTTATTTTGCAAATTTTGCTCCCTTCAATATCATTAAGGATGGAAGAAGACTAATTTAGGATAGCTTTGTGATGGTTCGATTAAGTACTGTTCAATTGAATGACACAAGCGACGAGGAAATATGGCATTTTTTACAGTTTTTATTTCAGAAAGGCAAAAACATGAACCAGACGGAGGAAAATGTAAATAGTGTTTATGGTCATAATACTGTAACCACCAATCACGTGCAATTTTGATTTTGTCGATTCCATTTCTTTAATTTTGATGTCAAAGATGCACCACAGTTTGGAAGGACAATTGTCTAAATGTGGATAAAATAATATAAATCGTCGAGTCCGACTGTTTTGATTGCCAAGGAGATTTACATGAATTAAACAATGTTTTTATAAAAAATAATGGATTTCTTTCTTTTGTTCTACTGGAAAACTATACTAAATCGATATTAGAACTGGTACTTGTTGTGTCATTACGACATTAAAACAATGTCTTGTCGATCACGTAACCCTTCAATTTATAAGCGAGAAAATTACCCTGCATAAAACAGTGCAAGAATGAAAATTATTTTTTGTAACACCATCCAAATACTGAAACGGGTACAAACATATTGGTATTATGACAGCACTAATATGGACTAATGTCTTGAAATCCTCAGACAAAATCTATACAAATATTATAACAAAAAAAAACACATTGTCAATTTAAAAGCCTTTCTACATCATTTGAAAGTATGATATGACTTTCACAAGTAGAGTATTAATAAGAATGACATTTTATTTTATTTTATAAGTAACTTATGATAATAGATAACTATTAATCAACTTTATGTTATAGATGTAAAAAAGTATAAAAAAGTGCTGATGCACCAAAAGACGTACATATATTCTCTTTGAAGAATACAAATTAGTTTTAAACTAATTAAAGGGATTACTAGAGAACCTTTGATAAAGTGTAGACTAAAAAAAAGATTAAAGAAACTTAATATACTATAATTCCAATCCATACGCGTACTATTAGACGAAAAGATTTTTGCCAAACGGACAATTTATCAAAAAACAATTTCCCGAGTGAACATACTCTACGAATACTTGTTTAACTCATTCATTTTATAAAATCAATATTTCTACTCTGAATTCAAGCTTAATGTATGTAGGTTCTTGATTTGGAATTTCAATAATTGGTCAGCCAATAAAAATAGTATAACTACATTTGCAAATTCCTACTTGATTCTTAAAATCAAGACATTAATGTATTGACCAAAAATTAAGTCTTAATTTTTTGATTTACATACTTAGATATGTTCTATTTATTGATTAAGACTATTTAGGACTGCAATTCTGTCCGGTTCGGGTTCGGTCGAGTCCAGTTCATTCCTATTTATTAGTATTCAAAACTTATAAATGTCATTCAACTGTATTTCTTCTTGTTTTGATCAGTTCCAGTACTAACAGTCCTAAGAGCCTATTGTACCATTTAAAGACTGAAATGAATCAAATAAATCTGGAGCAACACAAACCCTTGTATCCCTACATGTGAGGACATCTACTTATTAAATAATTATTCATGACTAATCAATTATATATATTTTTATAAATGAGCTATTTTGCTTTGACGAGCATATTTTATAAATGAGCTATTTTGACGAGCATATTTTATAAAGGACCAATATAATATTGAAATAAAGCATTTTTTTCTTTTTTTTAAATATACTTTTTGTTACTAAGTCAATTATGTTACTATCTCGAGGATATTTTGTATAATATATCTTTAGAGATATGCTTTAAAGTATGCAAGATTACATCTAACGTTAGAATAGTTTATTTTATTTAAAAAACAAACAATAATAGAAATGTCAAAAAAAATGTTATTAATCGAAAGAGGATTTTCTAAAAAAAAATCAAAATTTTACCTATATAAGAAGGTCATTCTTGTTTAAAAACAAAGTAAATCTATAGTATAGGGTGGTAAAATTTAAAGTTGTCAAAGTAAAGAGTAGTAAAAATTGATTGTGACAATCAAAGATTGAGAAATTGATTAATTTAATTTAAGATACTTATATTGGCTTTGATATGACCTTATCAATAAAATCAAACTACTAAAATACAGCAAACATTATTGTCTATCTTAACTCATCCCACAAATTTGAATATAAAGCCGAACGTTAACTCAAATATATCCATGAAATATTGGGTTCCATGTATTTATTAAGCAAAAAAAAATTGGAATTTTTCCCCCTTTCTTGATTTTTGTTCAAGATTGTTTCTATGTTGACACACCACACATTTCTATTCTTATTTTTTTACCTGGAACATCCATGCACGGTGTGTTGCACAAGTATAATGGACATCCTACCTGTTGTTAATGAGTAAAGTAAGCATGAGAACAACCCAGGATTAGGTCGATAAGTTTCATGACTCACCCTCTCTCTACTCTTTATAAGTAAAAATACTACAATGCATCTAAACTATTTTCAAACGCGTATAACACCATTAATTCTTTCAAAGATGACTGCAAATGTTATATTTTTTAGTAAGTTCATCCAATAATATCTGCATTTAATTCTCCTTCTAGATGTTGTTATTGCATTTCACAATCACGTATTAAAAATACAAAGTATGCGTGTTTCAGTTGTATGCCTATCCTTACTTTTCTAAGTTATTCACTACCTGTCACGCAACAGTTGCATGAACCTTATATAAATTATACCTTTCAACAAGTTATTACTTTCAATTCTATTCTTTTTTAAACTGTATTAATGGAAGAGTAATTCTAATATATGTACATGAAACAGAAACTACGAATCTATAGTTTTGAGTATGGTTTTGAACATTTTCATACAAACTTTTTAAGTATATTTTTGGAGGTTTGAGAACATTTTTAAGCAAGACAAATATATATATGTTTTTTTTTTTAAATTTAGTTTGATTTCCAGAAATTAATTTGGCTAAGACTCATTCGAGGTGATGTGCTAAAAAAGTTCAAATCCTATAGAAATAAATAATATTGAAGAGGATACTTTTATTCAACATGAACTATAAACGTTTTTCTGAATTTTGCATACATTTGGGATTGACGTCATTTGTTGTATATTCACCTATTGATACTTGTTTTTCCTTCTTCTAATATATATAATATCATTCAGTGTACTTACTAATGCAGGAGATGTGACTTTGCTAAAAGCTTTTAACAAATTTAATAAAATAATTAACATTTCTTTTATTGTAGCAGTTAATGAAGGAGTCAAATGGAACGAGCCCTAAAGATCACGGACCGCTCATTCTACATTTGACTAATATTAGTTTGTTTTTAGTCAAAATTTAATGGAGCACTACATCAGGTAGCGAGGCTTATTGGTGTATGGTGCAAGTTGGCTCTCTTAAATTTCTATTAAGTTCATATGAGCTGTGTTCCAGCACTTTAGTAGAATTACTATCTAGCTGTGTTGCATTAGCTTTTTGAGTGTGGTGAGTACGCCTAATTCTGTGCAGTGACCCAAGGCCTTAAATGCTGACATGTTTATAAGAGAATCAGGAATCAAATAATATATTATGAGTTAAATATAATATTTTTTCAATTATATCGATAAATATTTTGCTGCAATTATTTACCCCATCCATGAAGTAAGTTTTCTCAATAATTAACAACATTATTAAGTTCGATATGACTCCTAAAGTAGCGTCAATGAAATGACTGTGCATACTGAGTTGAACTTTTTGAAAGAAAATGACTTCTACATGGTGAGTAATCTGCCCAAAACGAGCGCCAAACTAGACTATGGAATATGAGAAGTTAAATACTTTTGATATATTTTTAATGCCTTTATCTAAACACTCCAATTATAAACGTTCAAACAATGGTCGTAAGGAACAGAGCAATCTTTTGGTCAAAAGTACATCATATCCCTTTGGCTCAAATATTTCAAAATGTCTAGGAAATGATTGATTAATGTACATATATTTTTCTAATTTTATATAATAACTTCTTATTATATAACACTCGACAGGGAAAAAAAGGGGAAAGGAGAACCTTGAATAGTAACACTCCACATAAGGAAGTTATTTTTTGTATTTCAACTGATGTCTTTTAAACTATCATACATATTTCTACTCAGTATCCTTTTTGGGAAGATGCTTCCCTTCTACTTAGACAACATTGCAAATGTGCCATTGCAATATGTAGTGGTAACTTTATGTATATCATAGATGCATATTCATAAATTACGTTCTTACTACCCGTAGAAAATATAATTGTATAGTTGTATGTATAGGTTATATACTTACGCATGCCTGAAAAAAAATATACAAATATTGTATACCACGGAATTTGTAGAACTCCGTGTGTGTGTGTAGGTACATTTATTTTATTTGAAAATAATCGCTCAAAAGGAATTACATATAAGACAACATTCTGTTAACAAAGTTAAAAGAGTATGTGCATCGTACAAAAATCATTTTGAGTGAACAAATATTTGTCTTTCAAGGTAAGTTTTTTTTATTTTTTAATAGAAGTTTGAAAGACGCATGATATTTATTTTAGTTAACATAAGTAATATTTATTTATAGTTAAAAAAATCATAAACATACCCTAATAAAAAGACATCATCGGTCTTGGATGCATCAACAACAAAATTGTAAAAATATTTCCTCTTGTTATTTTAAATATATAAAAAAAACGTACGAATGACCTTGTGACCCTGACAATTTGAGGAATGTTAGGGAGGAGAAATGAAATGGAATGTTAAAACTGTCAAAATCCCTGTGCGTATAATTTTTTTTCTATAAAAATATATCCAGACAGTGTTGTTTTAGTCCTTATGTAGGACTGAAGAATGCAGTCCCGTCCAGTTGAGTCCTGCAAATCAGTCTCAAAAACTTATAAAGTTTGGTCCTTGATGACATCACTCTTTTTTTTTTCTTTTTTGAGTAACTTATAGTACTGACAGTACTGAACAATTACATCTTTTTTTTCATTAACACTAACGAGTATGTCTAGCCATGATATTTTATTAGATTCGCTTCAAGCAGCCATAAAAAGAAGGCAATAAACACTAATCTGACTTCGTATGTAGCAAGAAAATGTGCATGAATTACTCGGATGTCGATTCTTAGATATATCCTGACACGAGTGCAAGAAGGGCATACACTTATGACTAGAAATGGGGAAATTTTATAAACTTGGGCTACAAGAATCGGTTCTGATATCAATTGAGTGTAGTAGTGCTTTAAAAGGATCAGTATCTAGCGCTACTATAGGTAAGAATATCCCAAACAGTACTACTACAAACTCAATAAGAAGTATCAACAAAATATGTAGATCATTGAGAAAGAACATGTTATTAAAATATTTCAAATGTACTAGCGGCATTGGCAAGAGTTATTATTAGGGATCGGGGACTTACAAACTTTAATTTAATAATATAGATTTGCATCATTATTATAGAAAATAACTCACGAAGAAATCCTGAGGGTTACTCTACGTTTTCATGAGCACATTTCCACGTAATTACTTAATACTTTAATGCCCTCTCCTAAAAAATGAAATAATATGATGTAAAATGAAAAGTTCTGAGCGTTTTTGGGTAGATGTCTTTAGTAAGATATATTTCAGGATTAATACATTGTATCAAATAAAAAGTTTCGAGTCTGCTGAAAGGTTAAGCGTACAATTAAAAAAATATTAATTTACAGTTTTGTGCTTGTTGAAGGCAGTTGTGTGTGTTAGTACGTTCTACAATGGAAGGGGAAAAAGTGAAAATTTGATGTATTCTACAGTATCACTACGACCATGGTGAAAAGGTGAAGCAGGCGGTTAAAAAATGTGTACTGCTTATAGACTCAATACAGTATCGAATGCAACGACAAAGCGGTGGTTCCAACAATTATGTTCTGGTGATAAGGCCGTCGAAGATGAGACATGCTCTAGTAGGCCAATCATCAAAAATATCAATAAAATAACGAAAATTATCGAGTTGGAACGGCATGTGAGGAGCCCTTATCACATTGCCCAGAACAGAAAATTGGCCAGAAAACTGTTTGGAACCATTTGCATAAGGCTGATCTAAGAAGAAGCTCGATGTATGGCTAGCACAGAAATTGACACAAAATGACCTTTTGGATCGAATTAATGCTTGTGAATCCATTTTTGAAGCGTTGAGTGACTGGCAATGAAAAATGGGTCCCATACGAGAACAACAGCCGAAAAAGATCATGGTCAAAATACGGTGAAGCGGCAAAAACAATCGCCAAGCCCAGATTAATGGCAAAGAAGGTTATGCTTTGTGTTTTGGTGGTATTGGAAAAGAATCATCCACCATGAGTTGCTCCTATCGGGGAAAACACTCCAATTGGACTTATATTATCAACAACTGAAAGCAGAAAATTGATCAAAAGCGGCCGGAATTGGCCAATAGAAAGGGTGTTATATTCTACCAGGACAACAACAGGGCACATGCATCTTTAATGACGTGTCAGAAATACTGAGAGCTTAGATGGGAGATTCGATCACACCCTCAATATAGTCCAGACCTGGATCGCGCCAAGCGATTATCACCTTTTCAAGTATTTGCAAAAAAAAATAATGATAGTACAAAACTGGCCTCAAAAGAGGCTTGTGGTAATGGGATGATAAAGTTTTTTACATCAACAGATATATTATATCAATAATGCATGTAAAGAAAGAACATTAAATTACTTATTTCATTGAATTCTTCAACTTCAAAATCACTAAAGAATAAATCTGCAAGCTCAGGAATTAGATATTCTTTAATCTCAAATAAGTTTTCCATTTATTGCAAATGTTCTCCCTCTGGTCAATTAGATACAGCACTTATGACTAAGGCACACAACATCACTTTAAGTCATTCTATTTGAAGGCATGGTATAACGATTATAATAATTGCCTATTCAAAAATAAGAAACACAACAATTTGTTTTCAATTGTGAGCTGACTAATTTATAATATGTTTTTTTATATTGAGTTAAATGATAACCATACAGAATTAAACGGATATAAAAATGATTTATAGTGTACACTATAGCTTCGAATAAACTTTTGAAAAAAGTACGACATATGATCAAATTTTGATGTCAAAGAGGCATCATACTCTGAAAGGCCAATTGTCTAAAGTATGGATAACATAATGGAAATCGTCGAGTCTGACCGTCGTGTAAACAATGTATACATTATGTACAGGGTCGTTCAGGTAAATTCAGATCATTTTTAACTTCATTTTGAACAATAAGTAAAGCATTTAACTGCGTTATTTCAATTTTAAAGTGAGAGGCTGAGCGTTAGCTTTGACTTAATTGCACAACTTTTTATTCAAAACAAGTATTTACGATGAAGAACCCCCTGAGGAATACCATCATCGAATTAGCTGCCGCGGGACACATCCCAGTGTACATCAATAATACACTAAGGTGTCCAAAGAACACAGTCTACGATGTCTACAGTCGCTGGAAGAATGAGGAGGTATATAAGAGAAAAGCCCAAAATTCCCAGAGTGAAAATAAACTTATTCCCATATTCCTCGTAGGCCTGAAATGTTGCTTGAAGTAATCATCTTGGACTCTGATTAACGTACTCCCCATAAAGCGACAAATAAGCATGCAACAGTATCCAGGGTCATAAACACTAACTTGAAGATGAAGGCATACCACCTCTACAATAGACATATCCTTACAGAAAAAATAAGGGACAATCGGTCTTCATTTTGAAGAAAATTGCTGGAATATTTGAACCCCCATGGTAACCAAATTATATTTCATTCGGATGAGAAACAATGGCATTTCGATATATCCAACAACATTCAGAAAGACAAATGGTTGGCCAAAGTGAGAACTAATGTCCCTCACGTCTTTAAACCAAGCTTCGAGCCAGCATCATGACCTTTGGTGTCATTAGGAGCAACAGCAGTGGTATGCTTCTCATTTTTTTTTAAGCCAAAGGAGGGATGGGTGCCGAAATGTACCCTGAACTCCTGTCTGACCAGGTGATGCCTTGGATGAAAGTGAAGCCAATGGTGCCCAGTTCTTCTTTTAATAATATTCGGCCCTTCTCACAAGGGCCACAAGACCAAAAACTTTTTGAAAGAGGAGAAGGTGCCATTTTGTTACTACCCGACCTAGCCCTATGACTCCCCCGATATGAATTCCATGGATTACATCTTTTAGAGGGAGTTAAAAAGGAAGGTATTTTCCAATTCACACAACAGCATCTGCTCCTTGAAGGTATCCATCATCAATTACTGGGATAAAGTATCCCACCCCCACGGACGTGGTAAAGGCCTGCAAATCATTTAGGCCTCGTATCAAGCGAATGATTGACGAATATCATTGGACACATTGAATGATTTTTTTGTTTTCTTTTGTATTATTAGAACTTGTAACTAAAATTTCAAACCTCTACTTGCTTCCCCAATTTGTCAAGATACAGTTAATGATAGTCTGGACTTACAAGAAGGACCCTGTATATATTTCCTTCTATAGGAAAGACCGAGACGTTAACCCCCGCATATTGATTTCAAGAGAACTACAAAGCGTGTTGTCCAATTCCATTCATATTTTTGAAACTCAGAGGAAACATGAGATACACGATTGGCTGGTCGATTTTCCTCTTCAAGTTGACTCTTGAATACCTAACAAATATAATCACAAGAAAGATTTAATACCGCCACCAACGACTATTCAGTTATTCTCATCCCTATAGCACTATAACTATTCCCAATAATTTTGAGCAATCACATTTCAGAATTTTTCCCCTCATAAATTTTAATTTAAGCTGGTGTGAAGCAATTATTATTATTTATTTTTTTTTTATAATTTTTTGATGATTTTATTTGATATTTTTAATACACATCTAAAATCAAAGAATAGTTAACTCTACAATTTAACATTCTCGAAAAGACATCAATCCTAATATATGTATGATAACACATTTTACATGTTAATTAAAATATTGATGCAGTGGATTTAGATTATCCTAATGGGATAATTGTCTTAGAACTCAAATCAGTCTGATTTTATTGATAGCCGGTATGACATTGTCTAAGATTTTATACAAAACAAGCTACAAAAAGCCATTTTTTCATAGGGGGAGAGGGTGAACTTTTTTAAAAAGATTTCAAAAAAAAATAAAAATGAAGGAGCAACTTGCCTCCATACACTAATTCAGTTCCTACGATTATATACGATTTTAGTTTTTGACAATAACAATTAGAAATTTTCAAGAAGTCATGAAAGTTAAAACAATTAATATTAGTTGAGAGTGAAAGGGGAAATATAATTTGAAAAAAAAGCTAAGCGATTCATTTTTTGGATTCCTAGGTTTTAGTTTCTTTAAAATTCTTGATCTCACTAAAAAAAAATGGTTGATAATTTATTATTAAAAAATGATCCTTGTTCTTAAGGAGGAAATCATCAGTTATTATCTGCTACCTTTTCCCAATTTTCCCCATTATTCACAAACTACCAATAATGTACTCTTTTACACTTCGTTGGCGAGTATCTAAATCCGGAAAATTTGAAATATAATACGTTCCTCGGACATAACGAAAGTTTTCAAATTCAGCTAATGAAAGGCTATTTCCACTATAACTTAAAACAGAGAGTATGAAAATGGCATGTTCCAAAACAGCGGGCTCAGGCAAGAATGGGGGAGAAGGAAAAGTGATCTTCTTGACTTTGATGTAGATGTTTATCAAATTAGTAATGTAAAGGTCTTTCAAGACTTACTTATTGCTCCCCTTTGAGTAGACCGCAGACCTTAATACCTTTTAATATTTTGGCTAAGACCCCAATTTGTTAGTTAAGATTTGCTTGTTGTGCCATGGGTATATAGTTCAAATTGATCAGCCCCTTAGAGTCAACAAGGTAATTACTATAACTAATCTTGTGGTAAGAGCCTTACTGTGTGTCTTGGAGCCTCGGCATAGTTAGATGGCTTTCATTGTCCTTTCGCCGCCTACAGTTATGTTAGGATTCCAGGATTTGACTTGATGGATTTTTTTGGATCAGCAACAAAGTTTTCCAAAATCCTTTCAAGGGATTCTAGGTATCATACACGTTTCCAGACAAGTCCTTAATTTTTCTTCGCCTTTAAAATAATTCACAAATACATCTATTCTTTTACAAATGTTCTGACACTTTCGTGTAGAATTTTCTTGTTAGTTACTCAATATGAAGTTTTTGATCAGGTTTAAAATCGTCCGGATTTATATAATAGATCCTGTACGTAGGTTTATGTACATTGTACAATATATATGCATTTGATTTTTTCTATACGTCATGTAGAGACACATATTGAAAAGACAGAGGGGGGGGGGGCCATAACACCTTTTTGAATTTTAGTTGCAAAAGCTCTAATTAATTGAATAAGAGCATGTAGCAACTGTAATCTTTTTAATATCAAGAGCCATTTGTACGATAATATTGAAGCCCTCCTTTGGCCCAAATTTGTATTGTTTTCAATACCACAGTAGGTCAAAACTTAAAATTTTACGCTAGCCTATTTTATAGGGTCAAAAATCCAAAAATTAAATTAATTAATTGAAAATTATTATTGTTTAATATGTATAAAAAAATGAAATTAAAAATAAAATGTTTTTTGTTACTTCTTTTTTTATTTGGAAAGTATTTTTTTACTTTTAAAAAATTGCTTAAAAATGAGCCAAAGACACATGGGAGTAGATATTTAGAGTAGCGTTGTTCGCTACACCGATACTCTATTATTATAAATTATTAAAAAATCGATACTAATTTTGGTAGTGGAACAACTACCAAAATATGAATATCATAACCACAATAATTTAGAGTAATTACAGAATACAAAATTATCCCGGGATATATTTACTTTTTTCTACTTTTGGAAAAATTCTAAGAAAATCCCGATTTATTGTAAATGAATTATTTTAATTTATTTATAATATAAAAACTCATTTTTGAAGCGACTGGAGAAGAAACCTGAGTGTGACGCACAAACAAATTTCCAACAGTTTGATTGAATTATGAATTAGCTTCATTTTATCTCTAGTGTTAAAGTGTAGGTATATCGTACATAATATATGTGTTTCGTTATAAAACTTGATTTAATTCCATATTCCATGTTATTATCAATGGTTAACTTTCTATCAAAACAATTGAACTAATATTTATAATGGGTGAGATATGAGGGGTTAAATTTTAATGTACTAAATTTACTTTATAAATATTATCCATTCTGGTCAAAATATGCTAACGCCCCAAAAAAAGCTACCGTTCCATATTCATTTCAGTGTTCCATGATTTAGAGCTATAAATCTAAAGCATTTTTTACCCAGCAATCTTCTTCTTTTTTCTCAAGCTGTTATCCTATCATTATTCTTTCTAGAATTGTATAAAATATGACCTTGAACAGGTGCAATACTTTTGGTAGCAGCATCATGGGAACATCAGCAATGGCATTCCTACCTCCCCCTCCCCCATCTTCTTTGAGCCAAAAGAGAGGTTGGTTTCCTACAGGTGCTCTGAACTCCTACCTGACCATGTAATACCTGGGATGAAGGCTGAGGCCAGTAGTGTCGTGTTCCTGGTTCAACAAGACTGGGCTCCCTCTCACAAGGCCCGTAAGACCCAAAACTTGATGAAAGAAGAGAATATGCTATTTTTGGACTCCCAGACATGGCCCTCTAACTCCCCTGATATGAATTCCATGGATTACTTATTTTATAGGGAGTTAGAGAAGAATGTATCTGTCAATTCACACAACAGCATCATCTACTCCTTGAAGGTCTCAATTACTAATTACTGGGACAAAGTCTCCCCCGGGGATGTGGTAAGCCCTTCATCTCCTTTAGGCCTCGTATCGAGCGAATGATGACGGACACATTGAATGAAATTAACATGAACGACCCTGTACGTGTGAGTGTGATCATTAAAAATTGAGAGTAAAACTCAGAATTGTTGGAAAGCCATCTTCTATTCAATGCAGCAAATCTATATTACTCTAGTACAGCTTGTCAGTTTTTTGACGACTAATACCTCTAGGCAATGCCTGGTACTTCCGCAAGTAAATAATGATCGAAATAATCGCACACCAATTACATTTTGAGCCACAAAAGGAATCCAATTGGACAATTTAAGGTCAAAGGTCATAATATATATAGTTATATCCCCAAATCGAGGTAATATAAGTACAAGTTCGGAGTAAAACTTTTTTACATATTTTTACTTCTTAGAAATTCTTTGTTTGTTGAAATTGTTCAAGAAAATTTTGAGTGTAACACATTTTTTTTCTAAAATTAAAAACAAATAATAATAGAGGGACTGGCAGGACATTGACCCCTCAATTTACGATCTTTTTTAATTTGTCAAAATTGACAAAAGGTCCAACATCCCCCCCCCAAAAAAAAAAAAAAAAAATCCAAGTCACCCACCCTGCCAATTTCTAAAAATTACAATTGATAAAATAAATTTTCTTCCTTATTTAATGTAAATATTATTTACATTAAATAAAAGAAGGCGATTCCTCTGCCTGGAGAGCTTTTCACTTAGTTTATAGCTAAGTGACAAAAGTATCCACATAGATATCTTCATTTCATTTCTCAACAATTTTTCCAAAAAGGAATTAAAAATGGCCAAAAATTATTATAAGGATAATTTAAAAAATAATAATGTATGGCCGCGAAAAAATTAATAGTTGACCTACAAAATATTCAAGAGCTAATTCAAATGCAAACAATCAACGTTCAGAATGCTGATGAAAAAAGGAAAATGAGTCGAAAAACAAAGATCATTAACATAATACTGAGTAACTTTTTATGTAAGTGAGGATTAAGTTATAGTTAGAGATGGGATTTATGAAAGAGCGCGAACAGAATGCCGGAGCGAAACATTATTTATATTTGAATTAAGAGGAGAACATTTTACATTTAAAATAGTTGAGCAACACGTTAAGCTAAGGGGCACTAAAGCATTGAACCAAGTAGCGCATCGAGCACCGTTAGCCTAAGGAGATAGTATGCTCAATATTTGTCATAATATTTTGGCAAGATGTTGCTTTTCTATGACGTCATTTATTTATTTATTGTGCGTAGTATTAATAATTTTGAATAAGTTATAATAAGTATATAATTTTTTCTTGTCTTAAATATTTTATATTTACATATTATTATAAAGCAAATTTGAAACAAATTACTCCAAAATAATGAGTCATTGTAATGCCCCAGGATGCAAAAATAGAATCGAGTCAAATTTCCAAAAGCTTCAAGGAAACGTTCGCTTTTTTAAATTTCCCATTCCCAAAAATCAAAAAGAAGTCGCAAGAAGAAAAAAATGGATATCAAATCTTAAATATTTTCAAACTGGAAACCTGCCGACCATTCTGTATGTGACAATCATTTTGAATCATAATTCCTTTCCCATAATTGTTCAAGCAAAGAGTATATGAATAATAAAGTAAATAAAAGTGGAAACAGTAGAGTACTTGACTCATTCACGAGAGAACAGGATATGATTCTCCAACAAAATTCTCCACACAAAAAAAAGTAAATTTTGACCAAGATATTCTTCTTGGCTAATAATGACGTTAGCCTTCGATGTACTACTTGGTTTAATGCTTTAGGGGACACTCTATACGTGGAGAGTGCACTACATTTGAACGTTTATTGTCAAAAAATGGTTACAAATATAATTTTCAAAGTATGCACCTTCACTAGCCGCATAATCTTTCCCATCTTTCAGGCAATTTATGGATGCCTTTCCAAAAAAAAATTGTTCGTCTTTGGCTGCAAACCAGCCATTGATCCAATTTTTTGGCTTCAGTGTGATAATCGAAGAGTTAATCATTGAATGCGTGGCCCATCGATGCAAACAAGTGATAATGTCATTTTCAATTTCATTTCTCATGTCAAAATCACCCCTATAATAATTTTCAAACAACCTGAAGCACTGTGCTCTACTTAGAGCATGTTCCCCGTAAGCTTCCACAAGCATTTGATGTGTTTTTCTTCAATCGGTAACAGAAAATCAATTATGTCTGCACATCCTAGTTTGTAGACACAAAATTGGACATTTTTACGAGCGAAAAAAGTGCGTTGTTGAATGAAACTATACAAACAATGATTTAAATATTGTTGACACATGCAGAAATAAGCATTTAGATTGTTGGACTGGTGTATAATGTCTAACGGGCGACATCTAAGGACCAATATCGGAAAGACTCATTTCATAGGCGCATACATTGTATATTCAAAAAATATATAGGTTGATATAAACAATCATCTTTAGTATATCTACGTATAATCTTTTATACAATCAAACACTACGTAGATATACTAGAAATGATTGTTCATGTCAACTTGTGTATTTGTTTTCTGAAAAGAAGTGCACTCTGCATGGAAATAGTGCTCCTTGGTTAAGCACTTGTCTAACAAGTAGTATGCACGTAATTGGAGGTGCATACGAATGAAAGACTGGGGATAGTTGCATTTTCAAGAACAGCATAAAAGCTATTCCTACACATTTTAAATTACAATTGTATAATATAATGCAGATTATCGTATCAACTTTTCGAGATATTGGATATAAGCTGATGGTAAAAGTATTTTTTTAAAGGATCCATATGTTTGTAACAACGTAGTCCGTTTTCATTGTCTCAGCTGCAACTCATATCATTGTAATTGTTGAATCTTTTAAGATCAGTTCAAATTCAAAACTCACTCATTTTAACACTTAGTACAAAAGAGACCATTTCAAATCGTGTTTATTCCTTTCTATTATTTAATATATGTTTATGATCCGCAAACATGTTTATTACTTAGAGAATAACCTTGAGGATTTGTTACAGAGTTATAACTGTAAGTCCTAGTTGGACTGAAAGTAGAATTGAGGATTGACATAGGAGTAATTCTGGCCAATGTCCTTGTTTATTTCCTTCTGTCCCTCATCAAAGCTGATTGTAGCTGATTTAATGAAATGTCATGAGAGCTAAGCTGATCTCCTCCAAGCCCTTCTTCATATTTTCAAGGTTACCATATTGAATATTCAAAAGTTTAATAGAAAGAAGTTTTGGCTATTTTTATTAGTTTTTAATTTAAACTCGATTTTTTAATGTTGCAACTGTTCCTTGCTTCAGGAACGGCTGTTACTTTTGATGAGTAGCACTCAAATACAATTTGTGGAACAAATTCCTACAGAATATATGTTGGACGAAAGTACGACATTATTATATGATATTTGAAATAAGTAACATACGATTAAATGCTATATTCAATTGTAAGTACTATAGTTAGACGCATGCATAAAATTTATAGATTGGAAATCGTCTAAAAACAACATCACATTTCAAATGGAATAATCCTAAAGTAATAATCGTACTTCTTTATCAAAAGCATAGTCCATTTATATTTCTTGGGGGCATAACATCTATTGTTTATGTCCTTTCCAATAAGATGTATGTGCATATATAGTTTTTATGTTTTATTGGAGAACAAAATTTATTCAGGTTGAATTTGAACTCCAAATAGACAAGTCCCTTATTTCTCAGATCCTACAGTATATACTCTCTAAATGTATTCAATAATTAAATAACAGAGGTAAGTATATTGCGTACATTTTTTGGCATGCCTGAATCAAACAAGCTCTGATAAATTGACACAAAAGCAAAAAAGTTAAAAAATACATCTAGGAATATTAATGTCTTAATTCTTTAGTTTTCAGTCTGTACATTTTAAATAATTCACAAGATGTCTTCTAAAAGTGAAGACTCTATTGGAATCATTATAGGAAACATAGGAAAATGGCAGATTCAAAGAATTATTGCAAATTTGTTAATATCATTGCCTGGGATAGCACAAATATTTGTTGGTGCCGTGTTCTCTATGCAAATTCCCGATTTCCGTTGTATGGACAACTCAAGTTCTTCCTATAGCAAAAATTGTTCAAAAGAATGCACCAAATACGAGTATGACACTTCGTTTTGGACCGAAACTGTTCCTATGAAATTTGACATGATTTGTGGAAGCGATTATCTCATATGTACGTAAGAAAATTTGATTTATTTTGAGCAATAAGTCACGTTTGTAATTCATCAGTAATGACCAAAATGACCCTTTTTATTGGATTTGCTATTGGAACATTTTCAGCAGGATTGATAGCTGATAAATTCGGAAGGAAAACATCGATTTTGATCATGTCTCATTTGTTTTTCGCTTCAGGACTCGTACTGACCATTGTAAATTCATACATATTTTTTTTATTCGTATTATTGAGTATGGCTATTTCTGCAATTGGTATTTATACTTCAGCAATTGTTTGGAATCTGGAATGTGTTAGTGGTAAATGGAAAATGATTGTTGGGATGATGATGGCCCTCATTTGGCCATTTGGAAGGTAAAATAATTATAACTTTTTATCATAGATTTATAAAATATATATATTACAGGCTTCTTTCTGTGGCTTTAGCCTGGAATATTCGTGAATGGAGGTTAATGATTCAAATTTTGAGTGGAGTACATTTTGTAACACCAATTATTATGTACTGGGTACCAGAGAGTCCTCGGTGGCTTTTAGCATCAAGTAAAGAGAGTAATAAAAAAAAAGCAGAAGAAATTCTTAGAAAAGTTGTTAAGATTAATAAGGGGAACATGGAATTATTCGAACAGAATATACAAAATCAAATCGAATCATCTCGTAGAAAGGATACAAGCTACCATCCATATTATAAAGTTTTTAAGTCAAAAACTCTAAGAAATAGAAGCTTCATATTATTCATAAATTGGTTTACTAATAGTCTTGTTCTTTATGGCCTTAATCTTAATTGGAAGTCACTTACTGGAAATCTCTTCACCAATTTTTCAATTGCAGCGTAATAATAGTTTCTATAAATTCAACTTATATATACTAAAATATGTAGTTTAGATAAGTAAATTTAATCTAAATTACTTGTAATATTATCAGCAAAGCAAAATTCAAATCACGAATCAACTAGCTGATTACTAGACCTTTTATAAGTATTTCTTTGATAACAAATAACATTTTTTACATGAAGAAAAAAAAACACAAAAGTAAAATTTATCTATTAAAGTAATATTTCATAAATTAAAAATCATACAAGCTTTGCTTAATATAATCTTAATGTATGTTTTCCAGAGCGTATTTCCATTTTAAATAGAAGAACTTACCTATACCGAATATGTTATAATATTTTTTCTTAATAGAGCTTTAGATATCGTTGCAAGGATACTGTCAATATTTATTCTACACCAATTTAGCTATAAGAAAGTATACACACTATCAATGTTCATGGTTGCATTAAGCTTTCTCCTGACGTTTGGTTTTAGCCTTGGAGATTATGAAAATAATTACCCAGTTGTCATTCTCTCCATGTTTGGAACATTTTTTATATCGATGACTTTTTCTATAATTTGGATTTATACTACAGAAATATTCCCAACGAATTACAGGTGACAAATACTTTATTTACCTTGACCTATTACATACTATTTGTTGAAATTATTCACTCTACTTTTGTTCAGTACGTAGAGTGACTCATAATTATTGTGGAGATAAAAATGAAACGAAAACATAATTGACATCATTTTAACACTTGTTAAAAACTCATATACGCTACACATATTACTTCCATCCAAATATAAATCATCAAATTGATTGTATGAAGAGAACTATTTCCCTTGTTTATGAAGCATAACTTGTAATTATGAGTCTATATGTGGAAAGTAGAAACATTTATAATGCTTTAATCAATAAAAAATATATAATACATTTCCATATTAATTCATTATTATCAAAATTTACATTTTTTTTAAATTTTAAATAAGTTATTTTACTCCATGTAAAACTTTAATATTATACACTTTTTATAGAAATGGAGCACTTGGCGCCTCTTCCTTTGTTGCAAGAATCGGAGGTATATTAGCAACTACGATGGGCCCCTTATCTAAAGTAAATGAAAATATTCCGAAGGCAATATTTTCTGTAACAACTTTGACATCTGCTGGCTTGGCACTTCTACTTCCCGAAACAGGAGATTCGCTTCCTGATGCTATTGAAGATTGTGAATAAAATATTTCAATATGAAATTTGATTTGAACAAAATAAAATGTTATAATTTATTGGGAAAAAATTGTATAAAGCACAATAAATGTTTAATTTATTAATAACTAAAAATTGATTTACACGATGAATTTATATAAAAAAATATATATATTTTTTTAATATTATGAACAATGAACATCAGCCTTTTTTTTCAGAAAAGCATTTTCGTACATTTTAAGCTCTTAATAAATAATGTATATATTTTGATTGTAAAACGAAATATAGGATGAAAATGTTTAAAAATTACGTAAAGACGTGTGTTGTTTGTATAAAAATAATTATAAAAAAAAATGAATACTGATGTATGAATATAATTATAATGCACTAATGTTTTATATCCTCACGACTAATCACAAAGGCCATGTTTGTAAAAGCAGTTGTGTCCTCCCAACGTTGACTATTGAGGTCAAAGCTCTTTTTTCCGAATTTTGACTTCAACATCTTAAATACAGTTTCAAAATCCTTTGCACTTTTTTTGGATGTCAAAACAAATAAGTCTAGTGAAATACAAACCACGACAAGGAGCAACCATCCAAACCAGATTTGATACCTTGACATTAATATGTATATCTCCCAATACGTTAATCTATCAACAGGAAGCCAATAATCCGTAACGATTCCGTAAAAGGAGGATGGGATGCGAAGTGAATGAAATATAAATGTAAATATGACAAACCCTGCCAAGGATACAAATACGCTTCCAATGAGATACATATTCCAGTACCGTGATTGAACTAATAGACGGACGCTCACTACAATAAGGGAAGTTTGGTATATTCCAAGGCCAAAACTTACTCGAGACAAATCTACATCTTCACAAAGGAGATAAAATCCAAAGAAGATCACAATTGCGTGCCAAACACCAGCCGAGAACCATATTATAAAGTTTTTAAAATCTAATAAGGCGTTATTTGCGATTTTTTTGTACAAATCCGGACGTTGTAAAAGATCATCTGCTGATATGTTTTGTTCTATAAGACCATAAACAAATATCGGTAAGCTCGTGAATACAATATTATACAATGTTAAGTTGACTCCATTATAAAGAGTTTGTGCTGAAAAGTTGTTGAAGAATGCATAAATTAATTGAGGTGTAAATCCAACCACATTTTTATAGAAGAAGTAGTGAACTAGAATAGCCACTCGTACGTAATACCAATGACCATGAACTAAAAGTACTCTTTGAAGATGTCTAAATTTACCAAAGGCAAAGTCTGATGATCGTACGGCTGCACGTCCTTCTTTGCCCATTATGCCAAATCCAACATGAGCTTCTTGAATCATAGAAACGTCGTTACCTCCATCACCAATTGATGCAGTAATGGGAGATTCTGGAGAGTTTTTGATTAATTTGACGATTTCTGCTTTTTGAAGAGGAGACATTCGGCAGCAAATGACGGATCTACATCGCAAAGCAAGATTAAGAAAAGGTTCAATTGTATCCTTAAATGCAAATAAGGATCTAACAGCTTTCCCATCAATCACCAAACAATTACGATCGTCTCCAACTCTAGTTTTATAAAGGTAGTCTGTAATTGCATCGGATACTTGACTTCCTTCTTTACATAAGTCAAGTAAATGCATTGTGGATGGGTCATAGTGTCCACATGATTGTGAAATATTCAGAGCAGTCTCTCTTTTGTCTCCAGTAAGAATCCAAATTTTAATTCCAGCTTGACCAAGTCGAATAAGTGTCTCTTTCACTCCATCTTGTAATTTATCCTCAATAGCAACAGCTCCCAACACATGTAAATCTTTTTCAATTTCTCGATAAACATCTTTTAACTTTTCCGATCTATTCACTAATGAAATTGACGCCTCCTTTAGTTTCACCAAATATTGATCTAGTTCAGACTCCGTCAATTGCTTTTCACAAACAACCAATGTTCTGAGGCCCACAGTACCATATATATCTACATGCTCCTTTGTTATTTCAATTTCTCCTGAGATACAATTTGGCAAAACTGATGATTCTGCTCCCTTGCAAATTAATCGAATATTCCCCTCTTCATCTTGAACAATCACAGACATACACTTTCGATCCGAGTCAAATTCTAGGATTCTCATTCTCTTAAACAATTGTTCTTTAGGACGATCCTTTATAACTAACTGTAAAATTTCTTCTTCAGATTGTTCATCTCCAGTATCAAAAGTACCCATAAACGTTGTGCCATATTTTCGACAGATATCTACTAAAGCTTTTTCATCAGGACTTGAAGCTTCATAGTGAAGATCAGAGTCATTAATTGATACTTCAACAGTATGGCAAAGGGCCAGGCTTTGTAAAAAATGATTTATTGACTTTTCCGATGATTTTGTTTCATTCAACGAGAGGAGACTAGTTGCAGAATCCGCAAACCTCAATCCATCAATAGAACATTCCTTGAAGAGCATCACATTTTCTGTGAGTGTTCCTGTTTTATCTGAAAAAAGATATTCCACTTGCCCCAATTCTTCATTTAAATCAGAAGAATTGCAGATCGGTGGATTTCCTGTATCGGGATCTATAAGTTTCTCATCCCATAACAAGAAGAAACTGCCAACAAATTTCTGGAATTCTAGGGTGACATATAAGGATATAGGCACCACATAGTTGAACAAAACTAAGAAGGAAAGTGAATCTTGTATAACTTGATAAATATTAACAACCACAGATGGCCCCAAATACCAAGGAACAGGTCCTACTAGTTCTAAATCTAATCCTTGAGTGAATCTTAAAATAGATGCTAGAAATACCTCAGCTAGTAGCAGAACCACAAAAAATAATAAATATCGATTCAGAGACAGTTCAACGGTAGAAAATTTAATTGGAGTCATTTTCGAGTTTTTCGACATTTTTGTATCTTGACCTGTGTAGACGACACAGCCAAAAACGTATGCTGTATGTTTTAAGGATGTTCCCCTTAGTAGAAGATTTTCTTGACTTAGTGGCTCTTTTGTATTCCCAGGAACTAATATTCTACCAACAAATTTTTGAAGATCCGAGTTTGGATTCTCACATTCAATACGACATGAAAAGTCTGATAAATCTTCAGCCTTCTTTAAATTTTGTGTGGGTTTTGGTGATAACACAGTTTTAAGATTTGTTTCCCCGTCTAAATTAGCAGTCATTATATAGGCTCTTCCACGAGGATCCGATGAGGAGAGCAATATCAAATCCGCTGGAAAATCATCTCCTTCATGGATTTGTAGTACATCACCGACTTCTATCTAAATAATTTATATATATATATAAGTATAAATTAAATAATGATGACAAAGATATCATAATGATAATAATATATGTACCTTAGAGGATGGAATACGCTGAACAATACCATGCTTCAATCGGGTGACGGGTCTATTATTGATGATAGAATCGTTTCTATTAAAAAGATTAACAACTTTAGAATCCTATTTTGAGGGATTTTAAGGGAAAAATTAATATTTTTACTTGTGACGTTTGTAATCCTCATAGCCTTGCTTCATCATGGTGACAAGAACAACAAACACCAAGGGCGAAATGGATGTCAAGGGTGAAACTGGACTGTCAATTATGAGCTGAATGAGAGCCACGATGAGAAAGTAGAAATTTGCAAATCTTCTGAATTGAAAAAATAAATTGCTGTAAGTACAAAGAGATTTCTAATTAGCAACTACCTGATTAATTACAAATTGTACATAAATGATTGATCTGTTCTACTTAATTCATAATTTTTTCGAGATGGTTCGTTTACTTTTATAAAAGAAAATACTTTGTTTCTTAATTTATGGATGAACAATTTAAATTAAATCATCAATTAAAACTTGTTACATCTGATTTTCAAGAAATATTTTGCTATTTTTAGTTACATAATAATAATAGTCGAGTTATATAGCAATGAGCAGACATTCATAATTATTCATTACGCTAGAAAATATTGAATTGTTTAATTCTGTGGTTGTTAGCTCAAGTCATTAATAATTAATACATTAATTTATACATATTAGTACATATTAATATGTACATTAGTACATGGTTCATAAAATTATTTATTCGGAAATGTTGGAGGGAAATCGTTCAAAAATGCTGATTCAATGAAATATGCACTTTTTAACTTTAAAAACCCTTTTCAAAAAAGTTTCTTTTTATATAAGAAATCCTAATTTCAGGGGGATACTATATTTAATATTTTATTCATCTAAAATAGTTTTTTATTATAAATTACTCTTTGTTGACTTATTGGATTTTTGGTAAAAATAATATTTTTCAAAAACTCACACACTTTTAACCAGTGATTCTGAACTTTTTCATCGCTACGGGAAATCTATAGCATATTTTAATATCCTGTGACAAATAAAATATATTCAACCAATGTTTATGATTTATATAATATTTAGCTAAGCAGAGGGACTCCAATGAGCCCCAGTTGGGAATCACTTCTCTAAACATAGATTAATATGGCTCTAACTATATATATATCCCTTCTTTTTGTAGAGAAAATAACATTTTCCAACTTTGTGTCCCCTCTCCAATATTTTTAAAGAAACTCAATATAAGAACCTCTCAAATGTACATAATTCCAAACTATAAAATGATATCTTTGTCCATTGGTCTAATAACCTGTTTGTATTGTTGTGGGACTCAACTACTCTTTTTAACCCATATCATACATTTGACTACGTAATTGTTTCCTGATCAAGTTATGTAATATCACATAGAACAAGTGTTGATTATATATAGGTATACCTAAAGAGACTAAAAACCTCCTTTTTAGTCTCTTTATATGATGTAAAAAAAATTATTTACTTATTAATACATTTTTTTTTTTTTTTTTTTTTTTTTTTTTTTTTTTTTTTTGAAAAGGATCCTATTATTTTTTGAAAGGTAATCGGGTTAAGTAAAAATCAGGTATTGGTTCACCCAAGGACATACTATCTTATGTCTATACTCGTATATGTACAAGGTATATACAACTTGTGGGCAATCACATTAATCAAACATAAAAACGGATGTAGAAAGAGATGAATTTAGTTTTTATATATTATAGGGCAGTGTATTTAATTTACTCTTATTATTCCATGACTAGTAGGATAAAAAATACAGGGTCGTTCATATAAATCCGGAGCACCTTTAACTGCATCCTCATCAATGAGGGTAGCAAGAAATTTTTGAAATTTTATTAACAAGTTATAATTATACAAAAGAAAAAAAATCATTCAATGTGTCCGTGATTTTAGCCAATCATTCGTTTGATTCGAGCCCTAAAGTATTTACAGGCCTTGGCCAAGTCCGCGGTGGAGATTTTATCCCAGTATCCCAGTGATGATGAAGGCCTTCAAGGAGGTGATGCTGTTGTATGAATTGACAGAGACATTCTTCTCTGACTCATCATTAAATAAGAAATCCATGGTATTCGTATCGGGGGAGTTAGAAGGCCAGGTCTGGGAGTCCAAAAATAGCACCTTCTCTTCTTTCAACAAGTTTTGGGTCTTACAGGACTTGTGAGAAGGGCCGAATATTGTTGAAAGAATAACTGGACATCATTGGATTCTGCTTGCATCCAAAGCATCACTTGGCCAAACAGGAGTTCAGAGTACAGTACCTGTTGGGGCACACCCTATCCTTTGGGTCAAAGAAAAAGAGGGGAGAATGACACTGCCGTTGTTCCTAATGACACCAAGGGTCATAATGCTGGCTGGAAACTTGTTTTTAAAGACGTGAGGGACATTAGCTCTCTCTGTGGCCAACCATCTGTTGTGGGATCTGGCGACAGTACATTGTTTCTCGTCCGAATAAAAGATGATTCGGTTACCATGGGACTACAAATCTTCCAGCATTTTTCTTCATTGGGAAGCCTGGGTGGCCTTCATTTAGTCTGTAAGGATATGTGTTTAGAGGCGGTATGACTTCATCTTCAGGTCAGTGTTTATGTTTATACTGTTTTGAGACTGTTCCTCGGCTTACTTTGTATTTTTTGGCAAGAACGTTAATTGGAGTCCCAGGAGATGCCTTCATGGACTGTTACAGGCCTACGAGGAATCTGGGAGTGTGTTTTTATCACTCCGAGACTTGTGGGCTTTTCTCTTATATGCCCTCCTCCTTCCAGTGGTAGTAGACGTCGTAGACTGTGCTCTTTGTATACCAGAGGATATTCTTTATGTTAGCTGGGATGTGTTTTGTGCAAGGAAATTAGATGATGGTATTCCTACGGTCTCCTTCATCGTAACGAAATACTTGTTATGAATTAAAAGTTACGCACTAACTTAAAGCTAATGTTTAAACTCTTAATTTAAAATTGAAATATTTGAGTTAAATGCTTTTTTTATTGTTCAGGATGTAGTTAAAGATGGTCCAGATTTACCTGAACAATCCTGTATAAATTGCCATTAACCTCATTTTGTTGAAAAATAATGATTATGATATATTATGATCTCAATATTTCCATATTATTAAAACCTAATATTTTGAGCATTAATTCCTAACTAAGGATGTGTTCTTTTAAACCACATTAATTTTATTCCATTTTTTTTTATTTTTTTAAGAAGAATAAAAATATTTTCCCAATATTCAACGCACTTTAGATCTTGTAGAAAATTCTATTGGCTAATCTTATTTGTTTTATTTTTATGTAATTAACCTTATCTATCTATTAAGGCAAATAATGAATAACAGCCTAACAATGACTCAACCCCTTATAACATATAGGAAAACCCTTATTTCATAATGATTAGCAAGTAATTTCCAAAGAGGCGTTGCATATTTTTAAAACTCAACCACTTTACGGCTAAAAAAAAAAATCCTGAATGGATGTAAGAATTATGTTTGAGGATATAACTATTTATTTTATGTTTATCTAAAAAGTTAAAGTAGTCAAATAAATGCTCAATTCCATTAAAAAAAATATTAGTGTGGGATATGAAATTTCCTCAATCAGTTTAGTTAAACAGAATATTAAAAATTAAGTGTTTATCTCTCTTACCATGGTAAAAATGTCAGTATGGTGTATTTGGAAGATTTGATGCTATTGTCCACAAACACTGTTTGAACAGAGTCGTCAACTTCCTCTTCCAGAAGAGGTGGAGGAGCATCTCCAACATTTATTATCCTATTCCCATATCTTCCTGCATTTCTTTTCGTTGTAAGAAATCGGAATCGATTTCTAGAATATCGCTTACTCCCATAATTATTAGTATTTCCAGTCATGTCCTCAACTCAAATACATTATTGTATCATGGAACAAAATGATTCATTTCATGTAACAACAAATAGTGTGACTCTATTCTGAATAGGTGAAGTATACATTGAACGGTGATTATTACTAAAAACTAATGTCAATATTTTTTTTTATTTTTTTTTTGCTCTTCAAGTGTTTTATCGAGAGAATATTATAACTATTATCATGAATGTCGATTATGTATATATATTTGATAGAAACAAAGTTACACACATCACATGCTTTTCTCTCACAATTTGGAAAAATAAATTTCATTCGTTACGTATTATTTCACAAGTTCCCTGATTGATCAGGTTGTATCTTTTACACAAGTCCACAAGTAGTGTTGATTCCATTTTAGCATTATCTCTTAACCTTATCAAATTAAGTTACACATTATTATGTATAAATCAGACTGAGCCTTGTAAATATAAATCCCTCCCCCCTCTACAACTCAATCCTTCTGCTTATATCAGCGGGTATTCCCAACTAAGACATGGTTTTCCTTTGAGCCAAGTTACGCGCAAGATTTTGTGCTCCTTGTAATTTCAATGTGTGTATGTGTATTTATATTTTAAACATCTTTACAACCATGCACTGTTATGTAATCTTACTACGTAAAAAAAGATAAATGATAACACATTGGGCCCCAGAGTTATAAATATCCGATAGAGATCAAAAATGTATGTCATATGCAGTTGTAGTTCTAAAGGTCAACGCTAAGGTTTCAATATACATATATGTATATATATTTAAAATAAAACCTGTTTACATTTACTTTTGTCTCAACAATTGAACTTTCATGGTCATTTAAAGTGATGTAAAATAGGTTAATAAATCAAATAATATCAGGTGTTAAAAACTTTATTCTTTTGGTAATCTTGACAATGTAAAAATAAATATACTCCGATGCAACATCAGTGAATCTACTCGTTATGAAATTTATTTAGTGAATGTAAAACATATTTATAAACGGCACGACAGAGAATGAGTATGAAATAGTAAGAAATCAGCGTAAATGTACTACCCAAAGTTGAATATCCAAATAAGACGTTGTAGATTAAATAAAATAGTCCCAAAAAGAAAAAGGCTTTATACGATCCCAGAGGTCTAAGGACAATTCGAGCTGGAAGGTACTGCTTTTCTAGAGGAGTCATAATGCCCAACAGTTTTTTCTCATTCTGATAATAGTATGAAGGCTGTGTCAGTATTTCCCGGGATAAATATCCAATGAAGTCGTCACGTTCAAAAAAAAGTCCAAAATCTTTCGAAAAACGAGTATTGAAAAATTTCGATACTTTATACAAAGTTCGAACTAAAAATCTGACTTCATCTGATCGTATCAAAGTTAAATCTGGATTTCCAGTGTAACGAACGTCTGGTTTTACTATTCCATTTATAATTTTCCATCGAACTTCCGGACTAATAGGCTCTGATGATGGGATCAAATGAAAAGACGAATAATCCACTGTATCATCATTAGTTGTTACACACTCATGTTTTGTTTCAGCGGTATATCTAACAGACTTAAGTTTGTTACGATAAGATGTAGACAAATCAAAGATAGAAATGAGTTGATCTACAATCGATTCTAAATATCCTATCGTTTTTTGCGTTTCTTCAGGATCTGTTTCCACCAACGAATTATCACTAGTAAAGGATGTAGTCTGAAAGAACAACATTTTCCAATAATTATTCCTCTTCTTTTTAGATTCTTCTTGAAGATTCAAAAGCAATGATCTTAGATCACCATAACTAGGTATAACATATTCCGACATAAGTTTTTGAACAAGAGATACAAAATTTGGTTCAAATAAACTATCAAACAATTGATCTGTGCCGTAAACGTGTAAGGGATTTTTATTTGTATGACCAACAAGTACGATCATATCACGATGCGAAATGCCATTTGGAATCGTGGACTTGAATTTTTTAGCGCCACCAACACTGTTTCCTTTGTATGCAGCTTCTACATCTCTTAAAGTATCAGATAATCCAGCTTGGTCAAAGACTTTACAAAGACGGTACAGCATGTATGCATTTTTATTACAGCTCAAATCCAAACGGAAAAAACGTCGAAGTATCCTCTTGAAAAGAGTGGTGTAAAATTTATTATTTTCGATCACGAAAGGATGCCACTTAAACAAATGCTTTATATCAGCATTATTCTCGATCCCATTGTTACTATCAGTGTATCTCCATGGTTGGATATAGCTAAGCCACGTTTCTAAGATTAATCGAAAAGAAGCATCAAGAGGCCAATTATCTAATGAAGAGCAAAGAAATAAATAAAGTTTTTTCCTTAAACAAGGCCAAACTTCAGCTTTGAAATTATCCATGAATGTAGCATTGTTAGGGCCAGCACTGTTGACGAAGAAGTGTAAGTGCTTCACGACCATTCTTACGACACGCACATGCTCTACTGAGGGAACAAAGGGCAAGTGAGAAGAGGCACTCCGATCTCCAGATACATTCAAATCCTGAAAGGAGAAATGTTCTTGCGATACCGAAGAATCATCTGAGTGCAACCAAAATAAAGAAAGCACATTGATGAGAACTTCGGATCTCCATAATTTCTCCGTTGTCAAAGCAGAATGTATAGATTCAAAAGGAGGTTGTTGTGGATGCGCTTGAATGATTGGAGTTGCTTGCTGCTTCTTGAGCAAGGATGGTGATAAGTTAGTAGTGGGACTATTAAGTCGAATATTAAAGTGATGAGCTGGTGATGAAGGACCACATACTTCGGATCCATCACAAGGAAGGAAATAAGACATATAATCTTCCAATAAAATGGGATAGAGAGCCTCTCCAGGGATCCAATTGATATTTTGCCAATGATTTTGTGGTCTAACAAGAACGTATGCAAAATGAAAAAAGTAGTATTCAAATGCATTTAAGTAGAGAACACTTTGATCTGGAGCTAATCTCGGTAGAATGAACGGATCTGGACCTGAAGATGTCTTAAAAAAGGGAGCTAAATCCGTCAAAGGAAATTCGAAGCGGCGACTTTGAGGATCCGATACCAACTTGTGAACGAGTCTTTGTAGCAGAGGTCCACGACTTGACAAAAAGGAATGTAAAGTTACAAAGTCCTTGAAATCACTATTTTTACGAGAAAAGGCGGGAAGATTCCAACCTTGAATTAAACGGATTGAAGTTATTAATACGAGAATGTACTTGAAATATATATTTAAAACTTATCAATTAAATATTCAGCTAAAAAACAATGAAAAAAAAAGATAATTAGAAATGGGTAAATCCATTCATAATTCCATCATTTCCGCCAAAAATGAAACATGATAACATTCCAAGTCAAAATTACTCAATATTCAATGATAAACTCATGTTATAATTAAACAAAGTAGGCATTCTCCTTTTATTTATACGTACCTAATCCCACACCTCCAGCGGAATATCCAAAGATATCCCCAAGGATTGTCGTAAATAAGCGATGCGCATCACTCAGCTCATTTCCATTTTCTTCGCTATTCAATATTCGAGTTAGTTCCGAACAACGCTGATGGATCGAAATTCGTTGTCCATACATTTTAGGAATTAGCCTTGTTCCGTCTTAACTAATAATTGGCAATTGCTATCCCATTCGCATCGGCAAATTCTCATGCGAGGAAAACACAATTCCGCCTTGAATTGAGAGTTTTTATTTATTAATATTTGGATATTCTAGTGATACAACGGTTTTTTCTTTTCCTTTTGTACTGACTCGAACGCAACATTAGTGATTTTGCGTGGTTGCTAAGTCTGCCATCATAATTATATAATATAATTAATATTACACAGTTGTAAAGTCGCAAATAAACAACAACAATTAATCAATAAAAAACAATGGAAGTAAATTGGTATAATTAAATTACTGCATGCATCAACATCAATGGAATATGTATACTAAAAAGGAAAGAGTAGACAAGATGGTTTCAATAAAAAGTAAACAAAATATTATGTATATGAATAATGTTCGGAATTTACGTAACCTCGATCAAAAAATATCGAATATATATACCCTTCGTAGATGATTGGGGTTATGTATTTTTGTTTTAAAATAACTGTTATAGTTTTTTAGAGTATAATTGTGATTCAGGTACTATTAACTATTTTTTTAATGAATAATTTATGCTTTTGGTTAATTCTAAAGGAAAATACATAACCCTGTCCGAAACGTTGACTTGTATTAAATTACATTTTAATGAATCTCACTCAAAAGAGTGATAAGAATGTAGTGCGCAAGAGATGAAAATAGTTAACTTATTGTATTAATGTCATATTTTATTAAAAGCGTAGCTATACATTTGTAATAACTAATAATATACAAAATTTCAGACGAATCAGAATTAAAGATAAGAAAAAACATTCTTGATAGATATACCTACATATACGTACATGATGTCTCTTTCTCTTTAGAATATACTACGTATGATTAGAAATGTACAATTACTACAAAAATAATTATTAATCTAAAGATTAATCAAACTTAGTTTTTTGGACTTGATGTGAGAATCCCTTGACTCTATTAAAATTAATTACACACTGGATACCCATATCCAAGTTCAAGTTTTACAGAGTAAATAATATAATATAAATGTATAAGCTAATATGAGTAAAAATAAGTATAATATATTATTATGTTAACCTTTAAAAAAACAGTTATTACTATTTCAATGTTACCTTATTCATGGATTTAAATTCAAGCCTTTTCTTAACCTTATCCCATTCATTTTTACAAACAATTATGTAGTATTAATATCGGTGTATTTAAGCTATTCTTACCCATTTTTATTACGTACCAATGAGGAAATAACAAAATAAGGAACAATTATATTTAATATTTTTCAAGGATTTTAATCAAATCTTGTTACATATACATAATATGCAATTATCAAGAAGTTCCCATTACAATCAAATGAAATATAATGTAATGTATTAAGTATTTTTTGAGCTCTGTACAATGTTCTTTGGCTCAAAGTTCATGATATGTAGATATGATAATTCCCTCGTGATCTTTGGTACCCATCAACACCACGGAGTAATACACCTGAAATCAAGAAAAAAATAAGAAAAAACCGTAATCAATAATCTTATTAATATGTTACAATTGTCACTGGTTATCAAATAAGCTCATTAGCAGAGATGTAAAAGTTATTATATTACAATTCCAAATCAAATCTCAAGTCTTAGTCCTCAAATATATTTTGAGCTCATTTCAAGGTCATAATTAAAATAATATAAGATCTATTGGGTGAAGGATTTGAATCAATTCAGTAAAAAATACCTAAATAGTCAAAGTCAAGTTGCAAGTCTTAAATTGTGAGACCAAGTCGAGTCGCAAGTCTTTAAAATATAAACTTAAGTTCAAGTAGAGTCGCAACCATAGAGTCCAAATCCATACCTCTACTAAAAGTAGAAAATTGAACTAAACGTTATTCCATATCTATACTGTAGGTATATTTTGACGATTTTTTTGGACATAATATATCATGAGATTATACTTTGTTTACGTACTTTCTTAATACAGTGATCAATGTCCGATACATTTACAGCCATAAATGCTTCCTTTATCCATCAGAATATCCAGAGTCACAATCTCCCATTTTCATCATATTCATTTTTTTATTATTAAGACTCTTCATATGTTCTTCAACCTCTTCCTTCCAATTTTCGACTCTTTGAGGACTATACAGAGACGATTGTGTAAGTCGGAGTGTATAAAATCTAAACTGTATTGAAGTTATATGATTTTTTGGAACCAATTGTGGTTGATATCGAGTTTTTCCCCTATTATAAGGGGCAATGTAAGCAAAATAGTACATGTGCAGCCCCTACACTCATTTATAGTTGGATAGGATCCTCTCCGCATTCACTGATATAACGTAAAATGTATTTTTGTCCTCCGTTCTTCTACTATACACTTTCTTTCCTCAATGAATATACTTATAATAAATAAAATGCTCTTGGAGTAGGGCCAAGCGACAATGACTGAGATAATAAGTAGGAATTTACTGGTCAGATCTGTTTATTAGAATGTTGAAAAAATTGCATATTCATTTTTAGATAGGATAAAGGAATTATTGACAGGCTAGTGACTGAAATAAGTTAGTTCAGCATAAGCATGATTATATTTTTTTATTTCATCAAATACTTTGATTTGCATATAATAAATGTACCTACACTTTAAAACAACTTAATTAGCTTTCTGTTTTATGAAAAGAAAACCTTTCCATTTGTATTCATACTTTACTATAGGAAAAAATTAGAAATAAAAAAATATTGTATTCGAGAAAATTTTAATGGGTACAAATTTGTTGAAAAGGTCCTGATCAGAGAAATTGAATATAAATTACTTCTCCATAACTTGATAAATTTGCAAATTCTCAAAAATTTCAGTCCCAAAAGTGTTCCTTTCAAAATTGTAAACAAATATGGCGCCTTGAATTACTTTGCTGCAAGTCTTTTGAAGTCAATTATGTCGAAGTTGAAGTCGAATAAGCAAGACAGCAAATTAACTTCTCGATGGTGTTGCCATTGGTATATAGACTAAAGCATAAAAATAAAATAACCGCCATTATTAACTTGAGGAGATACAATAGTGCATGTAGCGTTTTGATATTATTTTCGAAAGATATCGCTTTTCATTTGACGACTCTTAATTATTTTTCTTATTGACGTAGATAGTTAATTTATTGTTATACCATAATCTTCCGTCTTCTCCAGTTTACTGTTTCTTTGTAGCCTTCATAAAAAATGTGTATCTTATCGGGTTTTGTATATTGCCTACGTAATTTACTCTTGATAGAATGATTTGGCACATTTATAATCCCGTTTTATTTATGGACTTACTCTTGGATATTTTGGTTGGATTGAACGAGGGATGAAGAGACCACTTCAGTATCGCTATTGGAGGGATTATTTATATTATTAAAAGCCCCATTCCTTCGTATCTCCTTAGAAGATAAGTAAATTTTGACCACTTTGTTTCCTTAAAGTGGTCTACTCGCTCAACTTTTCTGCCATAATATATTCTTGATCTTTGTTTCGTTACGAAGTCTTTCCATGGAATTTTATTAGTGGTTAGAGGCATCCGCAGGGGGGGGGGCTGTAGACCCCCTAAAATGAGGAAATGAATAGAACTATTTTGGAAAAAAATTAGCCCCCCACCTCCAAACAAAAAAAAAAAATCTGCGGACGCCCCTGGTGTTGTACTGAACAGTACAAGAAATTTGACCTTACATACGCTACCAGTTGTTCGCTATAAAAGATGTGACCGTATATATTTCTTTATTTGCATACATTCCAAATAGATATAGTAAATACTAAAATAGGGATGCACGATATATCCAAGCAATATATTATTGATCCAAGTTAATAAAACTAAATGAAAACGGCATTATTCGTAAACCACTTAAGAAGTAAATTAAAATTGTCAAATATCGGTATATTGTTTAAATTTTTTATAAGGTTATGCCCTAATCGATCTACCGGTTCCGGTTCTTTAATTGCTAGAACGAAAACCGATAAAGTAAAACCAAAACCGTGACTGATACTGCAATATATTCTTTATCGGTCTCAGTTCTTGTGCTTTTGTTCTTATTTAGAATATTTAAAGAAAATACAATAAATATTATAAAAAATAAATTAGCTTTAATCAATAAGTGAATTTTCTGATCAACTGGTTCCTGTACTCCTGAGCTGGCAATCTGTAAACCTGGAAATTGGCACACTCAAGATGGCTTACTACTACTAATCGTTTACTCAGGTTTTATGCAAGTACTCATAATCCATCAAAAAACTTGCAAGTGCTTCTCAGCTACGAGATTAAAGTCTACGCTCCAGAGTGGTTTCTAATCTAGCAAAAAACGTCGTTTAAGGATGGACCTAAGCATTTTTTTGAATTGATCGTTTGCTCTAGATTTTTATCAAAAATCTTAGGTCTTTTGTGCATCCTGCTATTAAAAAAAATGTTTTTTTTACGAACCCAGAAAACTTACTTGTCAGTATGTTATTTGATGAATATGATCATATTCGGGAGTTGGCATTGCGAAGAATAATAAAAGCTAAGGGAACTGAAATTAGCACTTAAAGCAGAAAATTTAAATCACCAAAAGTAAACTTTTAAGCAAAAGACTATACTGAGATTATTGTGTGGCACGAATGTCAAGTTACAGCACCACCGGTTCTTCGAAATATATTTCTAATGAGGATCTTCAAATTATGGTCAAAAATAGTAAACTAGAAAATGTTGATTTTTCTTGTCACACGCAATCATTGGACAGATTTGTTAAACTAAGTGTAACTATCGCTAGTTCTAGAGATGGTTTTATAAGAAGTAGATTGCAATCTTGAGCAGTAATGGCAAATTTTGGACTCAAAAATAAATTTCAATTCTGAGTTTTGTCGTCGATTATAATCTCTAATTTACTTATATTATTTTCCTATATTTTTGGATAATTGATTTTAATAATAAAATACCTTTCAATATTCATTTTTGTACTATTATAGGCAATTAGTTTAATTATGGAAAAAAGTACATTTCAATAAAATAATAGTAGTAACGAAACTTACTACATAATGATCTTATAGTCAATTTAAATAATTAACTCAATAATTTAGTCCAGTAAAAATAATATTTCACCCTGAATACATAAATGAAATGCACATTTACTTGCTACAATATTATAGATTGATAAATTATTTAATAAAATAATTTTTGGATTTAAACACATACAATTGATTCAAGATACATTTGTCAGTTTATTCACTCTTCCATTGGCTCCAGGATCACTCTGTCTCTATTTTCTTGCACATTAACAGAGATACTTTTTAACCATAAAATTAGACGTTTTATAAGCTATTAATTCAATCAATTTAAAAATCATCCTATAATTTACTACGCACATAGCTCTTGAAAACAAGGTCCATTGTATATATTAGTCTTCCTCCACCCTTATTGATGGTGATGAGCAAAATTTGCAAATTTTAAATCATTGATATACGAGACATTAGAAGAAATCAATTCCTCAATTTTCGTAATCATCTTTTTTGGTTCCACATAACAGACTTTCTACCTTTCAACTAAGCTATGATGTTACGAATTGCATCAATAACCTTAGCTTTATTTGACCTCACAATATTCACAAACTTTGAAACTGGAAGCTCCTTATAATTTATATAAAGATAAAAAGTCAGCTCTCTAAAAACAATCCTAGTTGGATGTCTGACAAATTATTGATTTGATCGAAGTAGTGTAACGGGTTATATTTGTTCATTTAATAGTTCGAATAATTTTCTGTATCTTGCTTCTGAAGATATCCAATTAGTATTTCACCTTTAGCAAGATTAAGGAGTGTGTTTCGGGTACAAATATTGATGGAACTAAATATTTCTTTTTAGTTTCCTTCTTTTTATTAGTCCATGGCATGCTAAAAGATCCGATTTGTCGATCGGTTTTTCTTCGAAGTCCTTATTCAAAAATGTAATGAGCCCACGCCTGAATTCTATAAGTTTTCTAATCATTTTTACATATACATTTCACCCTATAGCTTCCAAAGATTTCGGAATGTAGCTTCCACTCCTGCAGCTTACGACACAACATTAATCAGACTGGGGTCTAAGTCCTAATACTGCAAGTTCATGTAAAATATCAAGTCTTGTTCAAGTCCTTGAATATTTTCATCGAATCCTCAGATTTCATCCAAGCTCATTTCAAGTCTATAACTTTAATATGGGGTCCATAGTGCTAAGGCTTTTCTTGAGAGCACAATATACTAGCTTTGGAGTCCAAGTCGAGTTGCAAGATCTAGCTATGGAGTCTAAGTCAAGTCTCCAGTCTTTGATTTTGAGATTTGAAACTTAAGAATATTAAATGAAAATCAAATAATAAGCATGAATGTGAAAATAAAAACATAATATAATTTGTAAGCACTGATCCAATTGTTTCAAATACATATATTTGTTTTTTAATTTTACTTTGGAAGAATCTCAAGCCAATCTATGCTTTATGTATCTGGATACATAGCCTCTTCCATCACTAAGTTTTTCGAACTAAAGATTGGGAATGCACAGCCTTTTTGATTTCTGAGAAATCAATAACTCGTGGTGTTGAAATTTCTGGCGAAGATCGAGACCTCATCGAAACCTTTCAAGATAGTAGTAATAGGAGTAGTCTGAAAAGGGTTTCAGATTTTATTATATTTAACTACGTTACATGCAAATCAGTTTTAAAATATGATGTTCTCAGCGACCAAAACTCCGACAAATTTTATTGATCTCAACAAATCCAAGTAGATGCTTTACAAAACCATAGGTCAATGTATTAGAAACGGGAGATTCCTACTGGATTGCAGTGTAAAAACAACATTTTACTAATTATATTACTTAAGTTCGATTGGAATATTTTCATATATCGACCAAAAATCTTATAAATGAGGCTAATCGTAATTCGGGTAAAAATGGTTGAATTCTCATGGTGCAAGTTCCAGAAAATTACGGAGTTATATGTATTATAAATATTAAATTTTCATTTTGTTTCGCTTAATAAAGGATTTACTCTAACAAAAGTGTTTTATTCAGATCTTAAAATAATAATACATTTTCATAATATAAATATAGGTATAAATTAAAGAAAAGCAGGATAAAGTATAAATAGTTAGCTTTTAATGTTGAACGTATTTACCTATATTGTTAATGAGTATTTATAAAATAACTAATAATATAATATAAGAACTGTTATGAGAAACATTTATTAATAATCTTTATTAGTGTGGAGATTTTTAATCTTCATGTGGATAATATTCCAATATGTTCATAAGCAATTAAGTTTTTTAGAAGATGATTAAGACTAATTATGTTTCGAAATTGCAATTATATTAAGGTTTTCCAATATAAGGAGACATAAGTTAAGAGGTCACTAATAATTTGTTATCACTTAGCACTCAACAATTCACAAAATCTATTTATATAAATAAAAAAATATAATATGCATTGCAGACAGTATCTAGAAAAAAGGATCATATTCATTATGAGTCTATGATTGACTTCTACTTGTTTCCAGAGGAATTCTCCTTATATACATAAAATATAAGTTGACTTTGGAAGGAACAGGCTTCAAGAGTTTCAACGAAGAAGATGTGTATGAGAAACGATAATTCCTTGTTCCTCACTAGGTAATTCATTCGGGAATTATTTCATTTGTGGAACTCTCCAGTTCCAAATAACTATTTATATGTAATATCAGAATATAATATGTTCTTTCATGAAGAAATATACGATAGATCTGGATGAATTTATCTATAGGGTAATGATTAACGAGGTCAGAAGTAACTAACATAGACCTAAGCATGAAGAGGCACTTGCATAATCAATGATCCTTCCATTAAAGGAGACGAGATCCACCGAGTGAAGCACTTGGTCAAGGGATCTCACCCTAAGAATCGAGATTCCTTGAACTGACCCTATGACATAGAAGAGACTATCACAAGACGTGTGAATTGGATATTCCTAGGAACGGGGAGGATATATGGATGCGGATCCCTATATCCGATTGCTACGTAGGAGAGATCCACCTTAATGACCATTAATGAAATGTCTTTCCACGCAGTTCCAACTCCTCACCTCTCTTAAAGGACCCTAGGCAAAGACAAGATCCTTAGATACAAGATATTGTCTCTAAGTATCTTGGGTGGAAACTCAAGGCAAAGAAGCTAGGATTTAGTAGTTCTCAATTCTGATTGGTTTAAAATTAGAAGCTTCTACATGTTCCTCCAGGTACGTAGCCAGTTTGCCAAAATTATTAACCTTAATTATAATTTATAGCCTATATGTCAGTGTTCGGAACATAGTCATGCTTGTTTTTAAATTGAATTGTTTATTTTTCTCTTAACCGCTCTTTCCCTAGTCCTTTAATCCAAGGTTACTATATATAGTCAGATGTTACCATGCCTTTAACCTCCTTCTGCTGACTGCTGAGTAATGGAATTCAAAGTCGTACCTACTCGGGTCTTTTGTAGGTCAAAAAGATGTTGTAATTATTTACAAGGTAGGTTACATAACTAGAGGGCGTCACCATCAAGTTGTCATACTTTTGAGGTTTTTCTTGTTTTTTCAAAAAAAAAAAATATAAATATAATATTCATTTCTTCTCAATATTCAATTACTCTCCCAAATTTAACTATTTTTCTTGTTTTGTTTTTTTAAAACTATTTTTCATGAACCGAGCTACAACTCTGTGTAAATTTCTTTAAATTGTTTCAATAGCTTTTACACATTCAAAATCGACTTTTTTAAAAGTTTTTTTTTTTTAAGTTAATTGGTTGTTAATTTCCAGATATCTCCAGTAAAATACAGGTTTGTTCCAGTATATAATTTAGGCATTTCTCTATCAACTAGATATTTTTATGAAATTGCACTTGTAAAATGATGTTTCGTAATCACAAAATTAGTAGGCTACAAGAAATAGAAATCATATTATTATATAAAGCTACGAATATATTTTTATGTCAACAACAACTTTGTGTAACCTATTTAACGATCCTTAATTCAGAAAATTTAGATTTTTTTATAGATTTATAATCATTGTATATGAGTCTGGGACTATATCAGGGACTGCTAAAGAGTTGTCCTTGGACTATATAAAGAGGAACTTACAACCTCTTTTTGAGTCATAAAAGTTAAAACCTATAGAGCTTAGTAGGTACGACTTTGAATTCCATTACTCAGCAGAAAAAGGGAGGTGAGAGAAGTGAGGAGTTAGAAAGACATTTCATTCATGGTCATTTGGATGGATCTCTCTTACGTAGCAATCGGATTTATGGATCTGCATCCATCCACCCTTTCTCCGTTCCTAGGAATATCCAATTCAAACGCCTTTTGATACTTTCTTCAATGTTAGTGTCTGTTCAAAGCTAGATCCCTTGAAAAAGTGCTTAATTCGGTGGATCTCGTCTCCTTTAATAGAAGGATCGTTGATTGTGGAAGTGTTTCTTCATGTCAAAGTCTGTGATAGTGACTTCTGGTCTCGTTAATCATTGTCCTTATACATAAATTCTTCCAGATCTTCTACGGAATCATCGTATACTTCTTTATAAAGGAACGAAGGAGTTCCATAAAACGATAGAAAGATCCATTGAGGAACACAGAGACAGAGATATCTCATCCTTCATCTACAGTCCCTTCATTGAAAGTTCACTTGAAAGTCAACTCTGCTTAGTCTCCTACTCTAAGCAAACTATTTCATTAATATAAGTCGTTCAATGCCTTTGATGTATATATATATAAAATCCAAAAATCACTATTCGCAATCAGACTTATATCAATTCCATTTATAAGTTGGACTTTGTGATATACGGTCTATACCGATAATTATATAACCCGGACACTTCTATCTCACACTTGATTTCTTTATTACTACGGAGTCACTTTTGTCATTATAAAACAAGTGCAAGATGGTTCTAGACTCGTAAAGATAATGTGACTCGATATTTTAGTCTTACAAAGCATATTCTATTCTGATATTACATATAAACACTTATTTGGAACTAGAGAGTTCCACAATATATATACATATATAATAATAATAAGTCCCGAATGAATAAACTAATGTCAATCCATCCTACTCTATATAAAATGATTATGTTGAGTTTATTTTTCAGAATTGATAAATAATAGTTTTTATTGGTCATAATTGTATTCCTAAGTCATAGTATATTTTGAAGGGAATGAAGTTTTACATATTACATTTTAAATTTCAAATTAGATAAATGTTTGACCTAGTTTGATTTTAACTTCAAAGTCAATTACAGACTAGGAGCTCCATGATAAATATCCAATCTGTTTGAATTTTTTTCTGATTTGTATCTAAACAAGTTCAAACTAATTTCACATGAATTGGAGAACGGTAACTTGCGTTTAAACACGGGTTGACTTGTTTGATTAAAATTACTCTACAATGTCAAGTATATAACTTAAAATTTTATTTTGTACTCAAATTCAAATGTGTTCTTTCCATGAACAAAAATGGATGCGCTACTAAATTACGTTGTTAAAAAAAGTGTTAATTTAATTGGTGATACAAAACATCAAATAATGGGTTCGAAACTTTCTTCGAATGGACAAGTTTTTAAAGTTTTATTTCATAACATTTGTGAAGTGAATATGTATGTGCACCAAAGCGCTAGTTTGACTGTTCATGATTGTATTATCTTCTGGGAATAAGTAAGAATACCAAACAATTTTTTATTTATTGTGTGAATAAAATAGTTCAGCTGTATCAATCTTGGATATGCATACAAAAAAAAAATCTAAGAAATTAACGGACATCCTTAAACAGCGTCAGGACCAAATTATTAATAATTTGGAAAATTAATTAGACATAGGACATATTGATGCATACCCATTAATAGAACAAGATATGGTGTTCTTCAACAACAGAGAAAACCAGGTCTACCAGGTCACTTGGTTGGAGTAGATAAAGAACTTTTGGAAAAGAGGAAAGATCAAAATTACGTATAGTAGAAGATCAAAAACGATTAATGTAGTATACTTCGTCATCTAATTCATCCTCTAGAACGACTATTGTTCTAATGATTTGAATCTTGATTCTAGTGAATCTGGAAATTTTAATGATCTTCACCCTATAATTAAAAGCATAGAGTCAATAACCACCCGAAAAATGATTAAGAAAGATTTTATTACTCCAAATTGAGTAGTTGCATTAGATAGGAGTAAATTAAGTATGAGATAAACAGTCTTTATTCTTGAAGCAACTATTGATTATTTAGGATAGAATATTCGTGAATTTCCTATTAGTAAGTATTCTATCCAAAGAATACGGAGTTATTGAAGAAAAGATGTGGGAACAATATAAAAATTGATTTTAAAGACAGAGAACCAGATATTTAAGCTTTATTTTGGGATGGAAAATTACTGCCTGCTTTGAATAAGTGGAAGATAAATGAAGAATATTTACCAATTGTTTTTACATGTGGAAATAAAGAACAAATTATTTCTGTTCTAAGGTTGGATCATTCTACTGGAAAAGAACAGACTCGAGCGGTCCGGAAAGCAATCCTAGACTGGGAACTCAAAGAAAATGTGCAAGTTCCAAGCTTTCATACCACAGCTTCAAGTACTGGTTGTCTTAATGGTATAGTTATGATCCTGGAGCAAAAATTTGAAATAGAAATCCTTTTATTTGCTTGTTGTCATCATCTTCATGAATTGATTTTAAAAAGTGTATTTGAAGTGAAAATCAAACATGTAACAAGTCCAAATATTCTTTCCTTTCAAAAAATTAAAAGATAATTGGGAAAATATAGATTCCTTCAACATAGACTCATTTCAATCATTAGTAGTACAAAGTGCCCTTTCAGTTTCTGAAATTGAACATTTATTAGAATGTTATTACAGTGAGCAATCAAAAGAAATTGTGAGAGATGATTACATGGAGCAGATAGATCTATGTATTATATTTTTTGGTAAAAACAATGATAAAAAAATTAAAATTAGACCTGCCGATGCCATGCATCAAACTTTTGGATGGCCAGAGCAATATACTCTCTGAAAATATCCTTATTAAGTTCCCACCTTAAAATAAATAAAGACGGTAAAATAAGGTTATTATATATATGTTATTTATTGAAACAATATACGTTAAGCATTGGCTTCAATGTATTTTAGCAGTATAATCACCATATATTAATTTATACTTGTTAAAATCATTAAAAGCTTATGAAAAAATAGACAAAACAATTCCAAAAGCTGCTTTAAAGAAACTTAGTCATCATTTATGGTATTCGACTGATGAAGCTGCTAACCCTTTTATTCTTCGATGATGATGTCGATGAAGACACTAAAGAAAACATAGTCAAAAATTTGACTAATGAAAATATCACGGAACAATGCAAAAGATGCGTTGCATTTAAGGGAGCATTTGATGCTATTTTGTTTGGTACGTGAATGTTTTAAATCTAGTGATAACTTTATTTATTGTTTCATTAACAACTCATCTATTATTATATGAAATTTGATATCAGATAAAAAATATGTGACTTCATATCGGTCTAAAGCATGTCCCTGTTTTTTCCCGTTTCAAAATTGATGATTCTTTTCTCAGTCAAACTCCATCTTTATGGGATAGTAATTCGGCTTACATTGAAGTTTGGAAAAAAAATGTAAATACTTAGAGCCGTTAATGATACGGCTGAGGGAGCAGTTAAGTTGATGCAAGACTTTCATGGGTTAATTACAGCGGATGAAAAACAAAAACAAATTCTACTACGTTGCGTTTATGAACACAAGATATATCCTGACTGTAAAATAAAAACACTTAAAAGAAAATATATCCAATAATATTAATTTATTGCTTTATTTAGTAAAAGTATTCCTAATATATGTTATAGAGTCCTATTATTTATTAATTCTGAAAAATAAACTCAACATAATCACTTTATTTAGAATAAGGTACTGGAGAAAGTTGAAACATGTTCTACTGAAATCAAGGTGCTAGATAGTGTTATCCACTACCTTGACTAAAATACTTCAAATTAGATAAACCAAAGTTTCACACAACAACATCTATTAACTAATAACTAATTGATATTGTTGTCCTGGAAGTATTTCTTCACTAATTTAGAATTCTGTTTTGGATCATTATCCTACTGGTACGTCCAGTTGTGGCAAAGAGGCAGTTTTTCAGCAGACTCCTTCAATTTTTTCATCAAGGATCTTGTTGTAATCCTCCTTCTTCATGATATCTTGATCATTGACGAGGTTCCCTGTGTGTGCTACTGAAAGAGAAGCATCCCCATTGCATTATGCTATCACCACCATGCTTTATGGTGGCGGCAGGGTTCTTCGGCTTGTAGGCTGCTCCTTTCTTTCTCCAGACATACTGAACATACATCTCAAGCAATTCCATTTGAGTCTTAGTTGTTGTCTGAGGGTCCTTGTTAACCTCTTGGCATAATTTATTCTATTAAGATATCTTGAAATAACTTTAAAACAAAGATCAACACGTTACATACATTTTCATTTACATTATTGTTACGGGTATGAATAATTTTGAACATCGCATTTTTTGGTGTTCTATCGATAAAATACCCATGAAATCAAAAGTTCCTTGAAATTTGTATTGATGGCATTCTTTCACTTGTTGGTACATAAACAAACTTGACAAAAATGCATTAGTTTCATCACAAAAATTAAGAGGGGTACGAATAATTTTGGGGACAAGTGTATTTGGAACAATTGGATCAATGCTTATAAATTATATGATGTTTTTATTTTCCCATTCATGCTTATTATTTGATTTTCATTTAATATTCTTAAGTTTCTGGTATCAATTCATTTCTTTATTTATTAAATATATATACGTAATATTAACATAATGATGTATTCTCTTAATTAAAATAAATGTATTAAAGAATTTAGTGGCAGGGTGCTCACAATGATGTTTTTCGAAAATGAAAGTTTTTCGTAAAATCGATACCAGTGGGCGGCGTATGGTTGTAGGGATCTGAATGAGTTACATATCAGAGAATAGGATATGTACGTTGTTGACTTATATTCGTTTGTAAACATATCACCAGTGAGTAGCCTCTCTGAATAATAATGATAATTATCCGTTCAAAGAATATTCGCTACTAGAAAGAGAAAGACTTTCAGACGAAGTTTAGTGACTTGTTGACAAAAGTCCTTTAATTTTATTAGTCATTATTATTTGAGACTTTATGAATGTGATTTTAATTTTTATTAAGTGATAATGAAATTAAAAGTATTCTTGACTCGAAGTGGTTCTTCCAAAGATGAGTTGGACCATCCAAGAAGTTAGTTACAAGAATCTATTCTTTTCATAAAATAAGAAACATGTGAAGTCCTTGTCGCTAGTAGTCCTTGAATTGCAATTTTGATTTATATTCATTACAACTAATCCATTTATTAGTCAATGTTACAATTAAAAGGTTAGGCAACAAGAAAATGTTTGTTTTTTTCTTCGGAAAGAGTTTCTAGATGAGTATGGACTGCCTCTCCTCATGTCGATGCTAATGACAACTAATTTCAATCTTCGGAATCTGTTTCTTTAGTGAGCAAGGACTAACTCACCAGGATAACGAAGAGTTATCAATCCTTTGGATCAGGATCTTTCAAGATAATACGAATAGAGTCCATTCATGAATTAATCATTCTCTTGAAGTTGTCAAAGGGGACCAACATTTCTTCTCTTGAAAGTCAAGATGATTTTTACTACTATTTTTATCGGAGCCCTCTGACCTCTTATGCAAAGGAAATTTATAACTATGTTTTAATATTTTAAATTAAATACTTAGGACTGATACTTATCACTTCAATTTTTATTTCTTTATGTTAATATTTAATACATACATGATGATATCCATATGGTTCTTATTAATTGTTTTTATTAAGTTAGAAGTTTAAATACAATTACTTATTTTAGAATCCATTGGTTGTGGCTAATACCAAATTATTTGATTTAAGTTTTATCTAATCCCTTTTTGAATATTCTAATATTATTGAAAATTAGACAAAAATAGGGATTTTCATACTACCCATACAATTTTATAATTTAGGAAGACGAAGTGTATCAAGAAAGTGATTATGAGGATTACAACAGTTCTTTTAAATATTTGATTAGAAATTCAGAAGATCCAAGATCATTCTTGTATTTGAGAATTTCGACTTAAAGTCCTCTGCCATGTAGAGGTCTATGATGTCAATCTGCAAGAACAGATTAATTTCTTTAAATTGATAATACATAATGTTCAACCATGTTTTTCCGACTGCTTTTCTGACTGATGTATTTTAAACATAATAAAAATTTCAATATCATCCTTGTTTTGGTGTAACTTTATCAATGTGAGAAATAACTTGTCCTCTCTCTCATAGTTTAGATGATCAACCAAGAGAAAAATACAAACATTTCAAGTGACTGAAGTTACTCAGTCCTGTGTAGTAGGCGATCACTGAAATAAATTGAATTGTTTACAGTCAAATTCATGCTCGTCTGCAAAATAGGGCTTGAATATTTTAAATTAAAAAAATTGAATAATGTAAAAAAAAAAAATATGTTTTACCATTTTTATTTTGTCAAACCATAGATACTGATTTAAAATACAACTTAAATATCATTTTGCAGAATATCCCAGGATACATAGTATTTTATTCATCTACCTGATAGATTATTGACAACGTTTTGGATCGAGAACATAGGTCGAAAAAGTTGTTCTTTGTTACAAGTAGTTTGAACGTATTTATTCTTTTTGGTCAACGGATCTGATTGATCATCTTCGTTTTGTGTTGGAGTTAAATTACCCTCGTTGATGTTCTCAGTCAATACCTCCTCCCCTAACACATCCAATCAGGAGTCATTAGCATGCCATTGTCATCGATATGAATTATGTTACGATTCTATAATAAAGTATGGGTTTATAAATTAAAATTTCTTAGGAAGATTTAAAGACCTTAAACTTGCCCAATTTTGATCAAGGGTAAATATTCCTCGGCTAGATTTTTACCTACTTATGACTAAGGAAAAAGAAATTGGACTGCATCTCGTTTCAAATGTCAATATGTTTTTTCTCCCACGGAAGCTAGAGTTTAGCTTACAACATACAAATACCGCAGTATTGTAATTTATAAATATGAAATATTATTAATATAGCTAGAGAATACAATGGCGTCACACAACAGCTGACGTAATCTTAAGCAATACTAGCGTCCTTAAGCAATCCATATTGATATTAGCCCAAGCGACAGTGAGTTATACCCCTGATGGATAAAGTATATATTTTTTAGTTTGCTCGTGCCCTAATTAGAATTTTTTGTTTTTCTTCTATTTTTATATGATCTAACGTCGATAATTGCCTGATATTGATATGGTTCGAACATGTCACTAAACCACACTGATTCGAACATTAAACCAATGAAGCTGTTCCAATTTCATCCACACCTTGGACTTATCAATAAATTTAACGCAAAAATGTTTTAGACAAAAATTAAGTTAAGAGAATGTTTATAAATTAAGAAAGATAATAATTTACTGCAAAACTTACTCTGTCAGTAACAGGCATATATTTTGATTCAAAACGATATGAATAACTTAAAGCCTAGCTGTTAAGTTTTACACAAAAAAAAAAGAACATGTGTTCTTGTTTCAGAACCGAATAACAAGTATTTAGCACATTTCCTGGCAAATAATGGAAAAACATGACGGTTAAGTGATGGAAGTATTACCTTTCTAAGCTGATAATTATAACCCTAATAAGCTATTATTATTCTTCATATTGACAAAAAGGTACGAATAATAAGCTTGCTTTGATTGATTCTCATGAAAATGGCTGTTTTAAGCGAGGGTTTTACATTGAGTGGGACCTTAAATAAAGGTAAAATCTTAGGCTCCGATATGTTAAGTAAAAGCGTGAATCCTAGGGGAAGTATCCCTTAAAAACAGCACAGGCTGTAGTAATTAATGTTAAAAAATCACTAAAATGCTGCTCGTCAAAGCAAATACGGTTATTACTATTTAAAATAGTAATAACTTATTTGTTTATAAATTAATTTGGGCTTATAACCTTTATTGTTCTAGATTCTATTCATATGTTACTCGACTAGTTACTATTTTATAAGAATCCACTTATCATATAATAAGCAAAAAATAAAAGAAAATAAAAATAATACTAATCTTTTTGTATTCAATATATTTGATATAATAAAAAAAAACCATTTAAGCAAAATTAAAAGAAAGGCAAATTCAATCCTGTGTTGGAGGCTGAACCAAAAATTTTAAGCCCTGAAATTTTGCATACTGTTTTTCATCAGACCGTATCAACTTTCTATCACTAACGATGTATCAATTTCCAAATAAGTGGTTTTGCTCCCTCAAATCTGTCCACCCTACTAATAATCAACGAAGGGTATTTACATTCTATTTTTTTATATATTGAGGTTACGTGAATCTGCAACATAATTCTTTTACCTAGTTTTTATTTCTTACTTTTTATTTCAACGATCTTGTCTCCTTTCCTTTTTAGTCTCTTTATATACGACTAAGGATCAACAAGAAATTGTATTCATTTTTTGTATGTATTTTGAAAACGGATTATCAGTAGATAAATTATGCTTAAGGTATGTAAGGTATGAGTCATACATTCGAAATTATTGATACTGGTTACGTCATAATGACGTATCAAGTGAGACGAGGGAATGTACAGCTGCAAACAAAATACCAAAACCAAAATATTTTTGAGGAAGGTGACTCACCTAAGGTGAGAGCATAGAAATGTTAGAACTGCGTGGGAATATATTTAATTCATGGCCATCTGGATGTATCTTTCCTACTGATCAATCGTATGCATGAATTTGCATCCATCCATCCTTCCCTTCCTAGGAACTCTTATTTGACCACTTATTTATCCCATCCACACGCTCCCTGATACTCAATGTCACTCAGAGGATCTCCCGTCTTTGTGCTTCACTCGATGGATCTCATCTCCTTATCAAGGTCTGTGATAGTTGCTTTCGTTAATCATTGTCATAAATAAAATCATCCAGATCTTCTACAGAATCATCATATACTTCTACACATAAGAACTAAGAAATTCCCTAAAGGACAGAATAATCGATTGAAAGGAAGAAAGAGTTCTCATCCTCTATCCACAGTCCCTTCATTGAAATTCTTGAAAATCAACTCTGCTTCGTCTCTTACTCTAAGATCACTATTTCATTAATAAGAGTCGTTCAGTGTCCTTGATGTATATAACGCAGAAATCATTCATCTCAATCACATTTCTATCAATTCAATTTATAAGTTGGACCTCGTGATAAACTTTCTATGTGGATAATTATATAAGCTGGATACTTCAAGCTCACGCCTGATTGCATCATTACTACTGAGTCACTTGTCATTGGGAAAGATGTGGAACAGGATTTTAGACTGGTAAAGATTGCTTCTTTTTTCGCGATTTTTTGGTCTGCAAAGCATTTTCTATTCTGCTATTACATATAAATAGTTATTTGGAACTTTTATGTGATTATTCGTTTAGTAAAATATTTAACGGACCTCTTAACTTCAGTGGACTTCTGTTGGAATATCTGAATGGCATTGCAATTCCCAAACTTATTGAGTCAGGCATCCTCTTCTAAACAGCTTAATTACTTATAAACATATTGGAATATTATTCTTGCTGAGATCTAGGATCTCCATCGAAATAAATAAATTATTAAGTGTTTGCCACACTAGCTTCATTTTCAACAGGGCAATTACGTGCAACAAAATTACGAAAATATCGATTATTTCGCTTTAATATTTTTAAGTGGTATTTTTCCCTAAAATTTGTAAGGAAAAATATATATATGAAATGAATGAATTTAATGACAGGGATGGTAATTGATATGGTTCGAACTTGTGAGTAAACCACACTAATTCGAATATTAAGCCAATGAAACTGTTTCAATTTTTTTTTTGCACTTTCTCTTTTTTCTAATTTCTCTACGGTTTTTTTTTCTTGAAGGAAAAGAAGTGATAGTTGAATTTATTGAAAAAGGAGAGGTTTTTGTAAAAAGGTCCTACAAAAAGGAGGTATTGCAGTCAAAATGGACCGAAGGCCGGATAATAATAATAAAAAGGAAGAATATGTGGGTGAAAAATTAAAAATTGTGCGTACCACATTAGTGATCACACCTTTAAGAAGCTAAGGAGTTACTGGAGGTCGTAAGTATCAAATAAAAATGAGAGAGATAGTTCACATGCAAGCAGGCCAATGCGGGAACCAAATAGGAACAAAGTTTTGGGAAATCATATCGGATGAGCATGGCATTGATCCAACAGGAACTTATCATGGAACTTCGGACCTTCAGTTGGAGCGTACCAATGTATACTATAACGAAGCATCTGGTGGAATGTATGTTCCACGAGCAGTTCTTGTGGACTTAGAGCCAGGGACAATGGACTCTGTTCGTTCGAGTCCTTATGGGAAAATCTTTAGACCAGATAATTTTGTTTTTGGACAATCTGGTGCAGGTAACAATTGGGCCAAAGGACACTACACGGAAGGCGCTGAGTTAGTTGAATCTGTTTTGGATGTTGTTCGAAAGGAGTCAGAATCCTGTGACTGTCTTCAGGGATTTCAGTTGACCCATTCTTTGGGTGGGGGGACAGGATCTGGAATGGGTACACTATTAATCTCTAAAGTCCGTGAAGAATACCCTGACAGAATTATGAATACATATTCTGTTGTTCCTTCACCTAAAGTCTCTGATACTGTTGTTGAGCCTTATAATGCAACTTTATCCATACATCAGCTCGTAGAGAATACTGATGAGACTTTCTGTATCGATAATGAGGCTTTGTATGATATTTGCTTCCGCACATTGAAACTGACATCGCCAACATATGGGGATTTGAATCATTTGGTCTCACTGACAATGTCAGGTGTTACTACTTGTCTTAGGTTTCCTGGTCAACTTAATGCTGATCTAAGAAAGTTAGCTGTAAACATGGTACCATTTCCTCGTCTTCATTTTTTTATGCCAGGATTTGCGCCATTAACTTCTAGAGGAAGTCAACAATATAGAGCCCTTACTGTTCCAGAGCTTACACAGCAAATGTTTGATGCCAAAAATATGATGACAGCATGCGATCCTAGACATGGTAGGTACCTTACTGTTGCGGCTATATTTAGAGGGCGTATGTCAATGAAAGAAGTTGATGAACAAATGCTAAACATTCAAAACAAGAATACATCTTACTTTGTTGAATGGATTCCAAATAATGTTAAGACAGCCGTTTGTGACATTCCACCTCGTGGCCTCAAAATGGCTGCTACATTTATTGGAAATTCCACTGCGATTCAAGAAATATTTAAGCGAATATCTGACCAATTTACGGCCATGTTCCGTAGGAAAGCGTTTTTACATTGGTATACTGGTGAGGGTATGGATGAGATGGAGTTTACTGAAGCTGAAAGTAATATGAATGATTTGGTATCGGAATACCAGCAATATCAAGAAGCTACAGCTGAAGACGAAGGAGAGTTTGAGGAAGAAGAAGAGGAAGAAAATGCTTGATTACTCTTATTTTACAGTGTACTCAAGTATTTCTGTATATTAATGAATTATTTTAATATCATGTTTCATGCTTAAATTTCTATCTTATGTTTCTTTATTAATAGTTTAATATGTCATTAATGTGGAGCTTGCATCTATTCTTAGTAAATTTTTAATATTATCGGGCAATGTATTTGAAACCCCTTTTTATAATTTTAGGAAGGCAATGAAAGGCCCAATTATATGGATTTGTTTACAAAAGAATTAATAAATAAAATATTACTAAGCAATATTATAATTTAGTATCGAAAATATACTATGTGGGATATACGAAATATGTATATGTGTTATGCATTATAAAAGTCGGCTATAAATAATATTACGATGATAGTCTGGAATTACTTAAGGGATAAATAGCAGTTGATATGATAGACTTATTTGTCTATTACCAGATGATTTTGGGCTTCCCCTTTTTCATTTCTGAGGAAAAGTTGCGTGATACTATTAAAGTAACGACGTCCTGTCTTTGTGCTGAGTAATGTAAATCGAAGTTATGCCTAAACGTATCCAAAGGTTTGGTGAATCAAATAGTAGTTGTAAATCCCCATATATATAGTACCAGGTTTAATGCAAGAGGAGTACTTTAGTCTTAAGAGCGCTCTCTAATAAAAAGAAACAAAATTCATTTTCACAAACCAGCGTTTATATTTTATTCAACTCTTAAAATAGACTGAAAATACACATAAATTATGATTTATGATTAGAAATGGGAATGGTGTAAGAGCGCAAGGAGAAGGCAGGAGCAAGAAATATGGTATTACTGAATTAGACCATTGTTAATATCGGCTGCCTGTTATATGATTTTGATGGGAGAAAATGAATTGCTGCTACATTTAAAATAGGAGTAGTGCAGGAAAATATTATAGTTAATTACTTTTTTATTTGATGGAAAAAATTCACAAGAAAATACTTGAAGTTATTGTACAAGGAAAGGTTTTGTCATAAGGTTTTCAAAAAATAGATGGCACTAATGCAGTAAAGACTGACTCAAAGATAATAATTACAAGTATTTTCTTGTGAATTGTTTCCATCAAATAAAAAAGTCGTTAATTTTAATATTTTCCTGCACTTTTCCTATTTTAAATGTAGCAGCAATATAAATGCAATAAGTGAATTAAAGTCCAAAGCATCACAATAGTAATAAACAAAACCTCTAAAGCTCACCTTTTTTATTTGGTTCCTCAAGGAATTTTGTATATTACTATTGTGATGCTTTGGACTTTTAATAATGCACTTAAGTACATGTTATTGATTCGTAAAAGTTAAAGAAATATGTTTTTGAACAGCAAAAAATCTTCAAGAGTCCTTGTTTCTTCTCCATATCACGAGGCAGATAAGTATCTACTTCATTGTTCGAATTATTTTGTCAAATTTTAATCCAAAACAACGTATTCATTTCATTTTGTGTGGTGGAGGATATCCACGTCCTTGAAGAAGGACTTTTATGAGAGGAATATATATTTAAAAAAAACTGATGCTTCATTATTTGGAATGGGTATATCTGTCTCCAGATTTAATAGGACACGATTTCTTGTAATTTACATAATACAAGATATTGACCAAAGAGTATACTAGTCACTACAATATCTTAAATTTCAAGCACGCTGAGGTTTTCAAGGAAATTTTTTCACTCCCAGCATAAGCTTACTCGTATCATATAGGAGTTGAAATTACTCGCTAAAGAAAATACTCTGATATATAATATTAATAGAATATCGACGATGTTATGGATCCAGAAATGCTAGCTCAATTATTCTGCTATAAACAAAATCTTATATTTCTTACGTGAATCCATGTATGATATCAATATAATTTTGAATAATTAAGATTATATCTTCATTTATATTGTTTTCATATTTGACTTGGAAAAAGCAAGAAAATTTAAGACTAAAGCACATGAACTCATTACAAGAAGGCGAATAACATCTTCCATAGGAACCTTCAAATTTAATCTACAAATTTCCAATTAACTGATATGATAAAACTAGTCCAATGATTAGAGACCTTGTAAAAATTGATTAAAAGTTTATAATAAGGTAGAAAATATTCAAATTGGCAGTGTCACTTTATTGAAATTTATAAAATTCATAAATGAGCTTGATAGCTTCTGATTCTTTTATATACTTTCACATTGATAATAAATTTTTAAAGGCTAAAGTATATATTTGAAACTTCTTGTTGGTTGTGTTCTATAGTTATTGAATAATAGATATTTTGTATCTTTATTTTTATTAATAAAAGAAGACATAATTAATGCTTTCAATATGTTATTTAAATTTTTTATACTTACCTAGTTTTTAGTTATAAACGAAAATTAAGTTTTATGTTAAAGTCATAATGCTTTTGGAACGTTGTTCAAATCCAGTTTTTCTTTCAGTTTAGATATAAATGACAATTTTTAATGTTTTTTCGGTGTTGCGATTAATTATGACATGGTTTGAGATTCGACTATGGGTTCACTGCCAAAATTAGGAAAATAGAAAGTTTCAAATTCTTATAAGTAATACACGTTTTCTAAATTATAATTTTATGCAGAACTTAAATCTGGAGTCAAATATACAAAATATGGAATGGTTCTTTAGATATACTCATTTTTGTAAAGGTTTGTCTATATTGAGTTTCTGGTGCTGTGTATTTTTTTTTTTCTTCAGAAGTATTAAGTAGAATGACTCAAATTGGGGATCATTTTCATAGAGAAGTATATCTTGGGCATGATCGATTAACTTTTTATGAATATCGCTTATTCCGTATTTGTGTTGCTGCCTCTCATAATGCGAAATTTCGCATAAAATTTTAAATGGGTAAATCGTAAAAAAAAAAAAATCTGCAAATATTACAGACGATAGGAGAAAATTAAACACATCAGCCTAAAATATACTATTTCAGATACAAACGATCAAATTTTCAAGTATATAGCTCTTAAAATTTTAATGTATCATCCATTTTAATGCCGGACGGTATTTTTTTCAAACGTCAATAAAATTTGGATAATAGGCATGATATTTTTTTTAATGTTCCGGTTCAAGAAATAGTATATATTAGGTATCAATTTAAAGCTGATTAAATATCAAATAAAATGATATATCAATCAACCCTGTAGTCTTTTCCTATCAGTGGATATGTCTATTTAAAGCGAGGAATTTATCAAAAAGTATGAATTTTCGATTCCGTTTGTCACTTGATACATATTTTTTAAAAGTCCATTGCACAAAAGTTATGGAAGAAACAAGAAACAGTTTTTTTTAAGTCCTGGCCACTATCTATCATTTGAACATAAATAATGGTTATTTTAATGTACATTGTAGATTCTATAAGTCTACAAAATTGGAATTTCAAAATTTTTATTTTTTTAGGAAAATTGGTCACAAATTCAAATTTATTAACTAAACGACACAAATAAAGGATTGAAACTTTAAAAATCATAATCTACAGATATTTTTACACTATAAAATACTTATTAAACAATTATCAATGTTTATTTTCCACGCTAAATATTTTTTTCACACTTTTGCCAGTGAATCCGGGGTCGAATCTGGAACCACTTCTTGAGACCACTTCTTATACATGTATTTTGAAGATTGAATGACAGTAATAAAACATTCTTCAAGAAGATGGGTTATATATATTTGGATGAGTATATATATTCATCCCAACAATCTTTGTATTTGAAATGAAGTTAAACTATAAGTTTCTTTAGATAATTAATTAATTTTCCATTTGAAAAATATTACAACATTGGTGAGGTTTTTTTAATTTATTTAAAAAAAAAAAAATTTAAATACAATTTTTGAAATCAAATAAGCTATTTCCATACTGTTATAAAAAATTTTTATTAATGCGTTTAAAATATTTATACAGATTCTTATAGTCAGACCCATCACCAGACCTCAATCTTAGGGGGAAGGGGGGATTTATTATGTTTGCCCTTACCCATCACGGAATTCGTTATATTTATATTAATATAATAGTATTTTAATTAATTTTTCAAATCCAAAATATTCAAATATAAGACTTGGAGCTTAAAAATTATGTTTAAATACCTGTTTGAAAATTCAAATACAACTATTTATTAATATCATTCATCAGTATTTTTATGAAATAGGGTAGGGTGTTTTAATTCATTAAATTTTAGCCCAACTTTTTGGAAGCAAAAGGATCTTTTAAGGACTTTGGAAAAAAAAATCTGGTTTCTGAATCCCTTGACAAAGTCATGTTCACATGTTTATAGAAGTCAAAAACTACCTTTGGAGGCTAAAACCTTACAAACATAATTTTTTTTTTTAAATACAAACAAAAAATCGAATTAACAGGGCACTCTAAAAATTGGACACCTTAGTACACACGCTTAAATATAAGCTTAGAAGAAGTTTACCTTTTTTGTAACCTTTACCCTTTGATATTACCTTAAAACCGTACTTTATAAATTTAAAATTTTATATGTCTATTGCTTTAAGCATAAAAAGACTTAAATGATCACGTCATTTGCGAGTTTGTTCTTTATTACTTTGACAATAGATGAAAAAAAATACGTATTCATGGGTGAAAAAGTAATTTTGGGGTAGGGTTTAAAACACCATTTTGCATCCGAAAAGTTGGTCTGAAATTGAATTTGATTTTAAATAGTTATCCTTTGTTATTATTAACAGAAAAAGATTTGCCTCTGAGGCTTCGTTGAATATATAAATTTCCGCTCATCCATATATCTAGAAATTTATGCTTAAATACATTTTTCGTAAAAAAAAAGTACGAAATCATCCGGTATTTAGCCAAATAAGTCTATCATATCACCTGATATTTATTTCTTAGGTATTCCCATACTATCATTGTGATATTATTTCCCCACAACTTTTAAAATGAATCACATATATACGAGATATTATATAAGATATATATAAGAATGTTTTTTCATTTACTTTTAATTTCAAAAAAACTCCTCATTTAGTAGTATATAGAGAGACTGAAAAGGAAAGAGGTGACAAGATAGTTGAAATAAAAGAGCAAACAAAAACAATGTATATGAATGAAGTTCAGGATTCACGTAACCTCGATCAATAAATACCCTTCCTAGATGATTAGGCTTATGTATTTTTGTTTTAAAGTAATTTTTATAATTTTTTAGAGCATAATTATGATTGATTATCATCTATGGTTTCAATTAATATTTTATTTTTCTGGTTTATTTTAAAGATAAGTACATAACCCTGTCCAAAATGTTGCTTAGACGCTATATTAGATGAATATTAGGCACACGACACAGGATAAGATTAAACTGCGCAAGAGATAAAAATAGCGCATACACAGAATTTTAGACGAATCAGAATTAGAGATAAGAAAAATTATTATTCATGGCTATATATGACACCTCTTTCCTTTATAGCCTCTTTGTAAACGACTAAATTAAACTCTAAAAACTATCAAACTTATATTAAAACAAAAATATAAAATGCTATTCTTCTATAATCGACATAATTCTTTTACATAGTTTTTATTTTTTACTTTTTATTTCAACGATCTTATCTCCTTTCCTTTTTAGTCTCTTTATATACGACTAAGGATCAACAAGAAATTGTATTCATTTTTTGTATGTATTTTGAAAACGGATTATCAGTAGATTAATATTATTAGTTCGTTTATTTATCAAAAAGGATAAATTATGCTTAAGGTATGAGTCATACATTCGAAATTATTGATACTGGTTACGTCATAATGACGTATCAAGTGAGACGAGGGAATGTACAGCTGCAAACAAAATACCAAAACCAAAATATTTTTGAGGAAGGTGACTCACCTAAGGTGAGAGCATAGAAATGTTAGAACTGCGTGGGAATATATTTAATTCATGGCCATCTGGATGTATCTTTCCTACTGATCAATCGTATGCATGGATCTGCATCCATCCATCCTTCCCTTCCTAGAAACTCTTATTTATCCCATCCACACGCTCCCTGATACTCAATGTCACTCAGAGGATCTCCCGTCTTTGTGCTTCACTCGATGGATCTCATCTCCTTATCAAGGTCTGTGATAGTTGCTTTCGTTAATCATTGTCATAAATAAAATCATCCAGATCTTCTACAGAATCATCATATACTTCTACACATAAGAACTAAGAAATTCCCTAAAGGACAGAATAATCGATTGAAAGGAAGAAAGAGTTCTCATCCTCTATCCACAGTCCCTTCATTGAAATTCTTGAAAATCAACTCTGCTTCGTCTCTTACTCTAAGATCACTATTTCATTAATAAGAGTCGTTCAGTGTCCTTGATGTATATAACGCAGAAATCATTCATCTCAATCACATTTCTATCAATTCAATTTATAAGTTGGACCTCGTGATAAACTTTCTATGTGGATAATTATATAAGCTGGATACTTCAAGCTCACGCCTGATTGCATCATTACTACTGAGTCACTTGTCATTGGGAAAGATGTGGAACAGGATTTTAGACTGGTAAAGATTGCTTCTTTTTTCGCGATTTTTTGGTCTGCAAAGCATTTTCTATTCTGCTATTACATATAAATAGTTATTTGGAACTTTTATGTGATTATTTGTTTTGCTAAAATATTTAACGGACCTCTTAACTTCTGTTGGAATATCTGAATGGCATTGCAATTCCCAAACTTATTGAGTCAGGCATCCTCTTCTAAACAGCTTAATTACTTATAAACATATTGGAATATTACTCTTGCTGAGATCTAGGATCTCCATCGAAATAAATAAATTATTAAGTGTTTGCCACACTAGCTTCATTTTCAATAGGGTAATTACGTGCAACAAAATTACGAAAATATCGATTATTTCGCTTTAATATTTTTAAGTGGTATTTTTCCCTAAAATTTGTAAGGAAAAATATATATATGAAATGAATGAATTTAATGACAGGGATGGTAATTGACTTGGTAATCGATATGGTTCGAACTTGTGAGTAAACCACACTAATTCGAATATTTAACCAATGAAACTGTTTAAAAATTTTTTTGCACTTTCTCTATTTTCTAATTTCTCTACATTTTTTTTTCTTGAAGGAAAAGAAGTGATAGTTGAATTTATTGAAAAAGGAGAGTTTTTGTCAAAAGGTCCTAAAAAAAAGGAGGTATTGCAGTCAAAATGGACCGAAGGCCGTATAATAATAATAAAAAGGAAGAATATGTGGGTGAAAAATTAAAAATTGTACGTACCACATTAGTGATCACACCTTTAAGAAGCTAAGGAGTTACTGGAGGTCGTAAGTATCAAATAAAAATGAGAGAGATAGTTCACATGCAAGCAGGCCAATGCGGGAACCAAATAGGAACAAAGTTTTGGGAAATCATATCCGATGAGCATGGCATTGATCCAACAGGAACTTATCATGGAACTTCGGACCTTCAGTTGGAGCGTACCAATGTATACTATAACGAAGCATCTGGTGGAATGTATGTTCCACGAGCAGTGCTTGTGGACTTAGAGCCAGGGACAATGGACTCTGTTCGTTCGAGTCCTTATGGGAAAATCTTTAGACCAGATAATTTTGTTTTTGGACAATCTGGTGCAGGTAACAATTGGGCCAAAGGACACTACACGGAAGGCGCCGAGTTAGTTGAATCTGTTTTGGATGTTGTTCGAAAGGAGTCAGAATCCTGTGACTGTATTCAGGGATTTCAGTTGACCCATTCTTTGGGTGGGGGGACAGGATCTGGAATGGGTACACTATTAATCTCTAAAGTCCGTGAAGAATACCCTGACAGAATTATGAATACATATTCTGTTGTTCCTTCACCTAAAGTCTCTGATACTGTTGTTGAGCCTTATAATGCAACTTTATCCATACATCAGCTCGTAGAGAATACTGATGAGACTTTCTGTATCGATAATGAGGCTTTGTATGATATTTGCTTTCGCACATTGAAACTGACATCGCCAACATATGGAGATTTGAATCATTTGGTCTCACTGACAATGTCAGGTGTTACTACTTGTCTTAGGTTTCCTGGTCAACTTAATGCTGATCTAAGAAAGTTAGCTGTAAACATGGTACCATTTCCTCGTCTTCATTTTTTTATGCCAGGATTTGCGCCATTAACTTCTAGAGGAAGTCAACAATATAGAGCCCTTACTGTTCCAGAGCTTACACAGCAAATGTTTGATGCCAAAAATATGATGACAGCATGCGATCCTAGACATGGTAGGTACCTTACTGTTGCGGCTATATTTAGAGGGCGTATGTCAATGAAAGAAGTTGATGAACAAATGCTAAACATTCAAAACAAGAATACATCTTACTTTGTTGAATGGATTCCAAATAATGTTAAGACAGCCGTTTGTGACATTCCACCTCGTGGCCTCAAAATGGCTGCTACATTTATTGGAAATTCCACTGCGATTCAAGAAATATTTAAGCGAATATCTGACCAATTTACGGCCATGTTCCGTAGGAAAGCGTTTTTACATTGGTACACTGGTGAGGGTATGGATGAGATGGAGTTTACTGAAGCTGAAAGTAATATGAATGATTTGGTATCGGAATACCAGCAATATCAAGAAGCTACAGCTGAAGACGAAGGAGAGTTTGAGGAAGAAGAAGAGGAAGAAAATGCTTGATTACTCTTATTTTACAGTGTACTCAAGTATTTCTGTATATTAATGAATTATTTTAATATCAAGATTTTAATTTCATGTTTCATGCTTAAACTTCTATCTTATGTTTCTTTATTAATAGTTTAATATGTCATTAATGTGGAGCTTGCATCGATTCTTAGTAAATTTTTAATATTATTGGGCAATGTATTTGAAACCCCTTGTTATAATTTTAGCAAGGCAATGAAAGGCCCAATTATATGGATTTGTTTACAACAAAAGTTAATAAATAATATATTACTAAGCAATTTTATAATTTAGTATCAAAAAAATACTATGTAGGATATACGAAATATTTATATGTGTTATTCATTATAAAAGTCGGCTAGAAATAATATTACGATGATAGTCTGGAATTACTTAAGGGATAAATAGCAGTTGATATGATAGACCTATTTGTCCATTACCATAGGATTTTGGGCTTCCCCTGTTTCTTTTTTTGCAAAAACTTTTAGCACTTTTTAAATGCTTTTCCAAAAAGTTCGCGTATATTTTATTGATGAGGAACATGGCAACCATGTCTTGAAAGCCAAGAAAGAGGAATGGAATTATAAAACATGAAATTGTTTTCGAAGGAAAGCCTTCCTCAATTCCATATATTCTCCCTACTGCATATTCTACTCTTTTCCCACAATAGACTTCATCAATCATGAGACAAACTTTTCTTTCATTTTCAGACAAATTTCTAATCCGTGCACCCAAATAATTAATCGTTCACTCCTCTAATCCAGGGTAAATAGACAAGGAACTTGTCAAAAAATTTAAATGGCGTTCTCTTGGAATAGAGAGAAGATCTTCTCGTTGACAGTACAGAGTTGGCGTGGTTGTTTGCCAAATTGAGGTCATCGTTAGTATGTTTGATGAATACTGCCTTCGCTTGCTAGGTAAAAGACATAGGTGAATTTGTTCATTAAAAAGTGACAACTTTTTTTTGCTCTTTCTCTTCCAAATCTGGAATTATGTTTTCTATAATCTTCCCTGCAATTTTAAGCACTTCAAAATTATTTTGTACATCACGATCTAGGTTTGTTTAAAACGCAACAAAATTAAGGACTTCTGAAAGTGTTTCGAATGTTTTCTTTTTGAAAATATGACTGAATTCATTTTGATTCACTTTTTCTCCATTGGCCCTAAAATGATGTTAACGTTAATATAATATTAAATTAATTCAAAATCTCAAAAATATATTTAAGTTTTACCATGCAGTAAAGGGTAGATCCTCATTAATTTCAAGGCTTAGAGGAAGTTCATGAACGCCCAAGGTAGAAGTTTTCATCCTGATGAGAAAAAAACTTACATTCTTGTTGTATAATAAATATTTGGCAGTGTTGCTTCTATTAGTTTTTTGTAGATCAGCCAAACCAATAATCTTGTCATGTTCGAAGAATTCTTGAATCTTATGATTCATTTGCTTGATTTGACTGATGCCTGGCTGATGCAGTTGCTCTTTCAGATCAAATTTTATTTATCTTTGGTGATTAAACCTTGAAGGAATAACACTTTTATTAAGTTTATTGGATAATTTATTTCCATCTGTTATTGGGACGTTCTCATAACCATTTAAGTTGAAATGCTCGCTGCAGAGGACTGAATGTGATGATGGGGTCTAATTGTGACTATGAACACTTTTTACCATTTCTCTCTAAGAGTCGGATTTTTGGGGACCTATGGAATAAAAAATTGGTTTATCGACCAGCGGATTTTCTTTTTGTTTGGCGGTAACCACTCCTGCAACCAACAGCTACACATTTATTGGCCATCCTAATCCTTCACATTATCTAATATGAAAAAATTAATTGAATGGATTAATTCATTAATACATTCAAACTGTATAAATGAAATTGGTCGCTGCACCTAGCAGCTGATTTTTTCTACCTCTAATCCTTTTCTTTTAGTAGTAATTGATACAAGAATTGCTGGAACGGAACTTTGGTCGTTCCTTGTGTGGAGCAACAGTTAGGATATGCAGCCATCAATGCTAGGATTCTTTTTAAAAAAATTAGAGGGAAAAAATGTTTGTATCAATTATTTATTTTGAAGTTAGTAGAAGAATTAGCAGTCTTGGATATGGAGACTTCGAATAATACAAATATACCAATATTAATACCAATACCAAAAATGGAGAAATTTGTCAGATTATTCTGTCGGTCTCTCGGGCTGAAATTTTCTCCACTTCCAATTGAACGAGCAAGAAAAAATAACATATGGTATTACTGAATTTAGACCATTGTTAATATCGGCTGCCTGTTATATGATTTTGTGGGGAGAGAATGAATTACTGCTATAAAGAGAAGAACTTTCTACATTTAAAATAGCATTAATGCAGGAAAAATATTAAAATTAACCACTTTTGAAGTGAACAAAACAAGAAGAAAGAGCACACGCATCAATTGTTTTTCCTCTTGTAATTGCAATACTTAGTTTTTTCTTTACACACATCCCATCTTTCTTTATCTTATACATAAGAGACCAAAAAAAACAACAGAAATAATGATCTTGGAATACATTGCACACGCCTGAAATATTTCATTAATACGACTACATTATTATTTCTTATATAAAAAATATTTACATAATTGACATCAGGGAGCACCCTGTATACATGTTCTAGGATTTTTCGCCCTCATATATATATATTGGCAAAAATATATCTTCTCACATATAATTTAAGTTTTAAAATGGGTCTCCCTCCCTTTGAAGTAATTTGTAATGTTTTTTTGTATTCATTCCCCAAAATACCTTGCTAGCTAAAAGAGAGACTTCTTGATTTTCGACAGTGGACATTTTGAATAGGATTAAATTTTGTATAGGAAAGTGGGATTCTCAACCTTTTTAATTACCAGGATTGTGCTTGCCACTGAACTTTCAAATGCGGCCCAAACAATTATCAGCTTTTTACAATCAGTGCTGTTATGGGACAAATATGTATACGGGGTATGTTCAAACAGTAAGGTGGATTTTTTATTTTTTTTATGTTAATACATTAAAAAATAAGATATATTTATTCTTTAAAACTATATCATATGTTTAGTTTGTTTGTGAGAGGCAAAATGGTCAGAAGTATTTTGTGTGTTCTGCGATTTTTTACTATATGTCCTGGGTTCTTCCATTTGGACGAATGTCATTTGGCTTTGATATGATAACCATATACCCATAATTGCTCACCAGTTATGACGCTTTTGAGCAAATCAGGATCATCATTGGTATCTGTGAACAGCTCATTAGTGATGGGTATATGGCAAGGTCGTGCCAGATATTTGATGGGATCGAAAATTTTATCGATCTGTCAGAGTGTCTTGTCGTTGCGTGTGAAACTATGATCACATATATATACCCGGACGATGAAGACTTCAAATCTTTACTGGAGAACTTTTACAACTGGGATTGAGAAACTCTCTCTTGTGCCAAAAGAATAGTTGCTTCCATCAGAAAATTTGAAAACTGCGCATCTCTAATTTCTCTTGGAAACATTTTGCAGTCGTTGAAAGGTATCACAGTAGAGGCTGCAAAGGATAGATCTGGATTTTTTCCTTGGCTTGTCAAAAATCGATAATTTTTAAGGAACTGATAATTCCTCACATCAGCTGTATATTGATCCCCCCCACCCTCTAAAAAAATTAAAGCTATCAATCGAATAATGGCCTCCTAGAGAGACAAAATAATTGAGATTACAGCTTTACTTTACGTAAAGAACACATAGGTCTGCAACTTGACTTGGACAAGCAAGCATACTATTTACAATGTCAACAAGGCTATAAAGGAAGGTATTGACATCGAGACAAGCTTCAACAGGATGTTGCATCACCACACACAGTTTTGGTTACATATTCCTTTTTAGAGACCAACATTTCATTCTGGCCGAAAACAATATGAACACCATGCTCGCCTCATGTCAGCCTGTTCGACTTATCCCTTTGTCCACATGTCAAAACCAGAGTTTTCCGGACAAAAGCACTGAATCTCAAAGCCCTCAAGGTTTTTGTTGATGAGTATTGGAACTCCATGATCCGTAATTACATTACTATCACACCTCAGAGCTTATAGTGGCGCATTTGCGTTTTGTTGGTTTCCCTCTCCAAGTGTATCACACATCAAAGTCGAATGGGTTCAAATCTGGAAATTAAGGGGCCACATATCTTTGTCTTTTTACCTCTCGAGCCCCCTGGACTTCATAAACTCTGTCAGAAAGTTGTATGGGATCCTCTTATATGAGAACAATCCCCCCTTTCGATGGTCTGATGATCAAGCTGGACAGGAACTATGGTTCCCTCTTTAAAGTGCGCCCTAGATTTCTTCCTCTCCTGAAGAGGTCTTCCTTATCCTTCTTTATCGTGGTCACCTTGAAAACCAGGCTCCTGGAGTACATCAAAATGTCCATAATCCTTCAACTTCGGCATTTTGCTCACTCATGATAACGACATTACGAAATGTTTATTTTTGTTTATTTATGCACAAAAATGGCTGAACCAGAATATCAAAATAATCATTAAACCTTCTTATATTAATGAAAAAATTAACCTTAATGAACGATCCACGTTTTGCTGCCCAACACTGTATATTTAAATAGAGGTAGATGCTTACAACAGAATGCTCTAAAATGGAATTATCATAAATTATATATAAAAAAAGAAAAATACTAAATGCCTTTCCTTTTGTAACTTTTAAAGTAAGTTTTTTCTCTGAGGTAATTTTAAAAATTAGAAATGGCAACACATGGACCAGCATCCGGTCAAAGTTTTGCTAATGTAGTTTCTAAAATTAAAATGGTTGAAATTCCAAATTAAAATATCTAGTTTTTAAAAATAACCCCGCCAGTTACATAATATCATGTAAATCAATAACCCCTCACCCCAAAAGATACTCAAAACCTTTCCTTGGTCAGAATATGTATTTATATTTTTATGTACATGACGTATTAAAATGAAAATGATGTCATTATGGTCATAAGATGGAGGACAATGTAGCATTGGAGTAATGAATAGATGGATCGTTGTTCTCTATGGATGATGCTATGGGCAGAATTGCTGCTTCCTCGTTTTCTCTTTGAATTTGCCTCTCTAGAAGTTTACTTCCCAAGAAACTGAGTACGTAGAAAAAGATAAACCCAAGTAACAATATAGACACACATAGTATAATGTGGGTCTGTGTCATGGGAATGATGACAAGAGCAGAAACCTGTAGAAGATAATATTTATAATTTATTGTATTCAAAGTAGCAAGTTGAGAGTTTTACCAGAGCAATGGTGTCTAAAATATAAATAAGAGACGCAAGGATATGTCGATGAAAGTGTGAGGAAAGGATAGATCCCAAAGGAGCAAAGAAAGTGACTACGACCACACAGACGGCCATATAATTCTTTGCCTCAATCTCTGCACCGCCATCCATCATAAAGTTCCGCCAGAATGTACCCACTATTGAATTTGCGGCCATGAGTACCACGGAAGTTGGAGTTGAAATTTTTTCACTCACCCTGATGAAATAAAAATTATGTAAGTAATATTGGACAGTTCACTCGAATCCAAGGAACACTCAATACAATATACACGACCACTTTTGTTCCTAGTAAAAAGATGTGTTTTTTTTGCTGACTCTTTATCTCAGGTGCAATCAAAACAATGCTTACATGACGGTCAAGATTGTACAGATCATATTTTCTCGGAAATGAATGAGTCAGTTCGGATCACTAAATCTAAATACTAGGGGTTTGGATCCAGATCCGGAACCAAAATTATAGGGATGCATGTCTCGAAGCATTTTTCCAGAAGTTCAGACCTAAATAAAATTGGTTCAGGAATAAGAATATATTTTTACTGACTACTCATGCCGAAACAATAAATATCCCAACGTTATTACTATTAAAACATAACGATTAGTTATTATTAGAATGGCTGCGTTATATTAGGTCGATTTTTGGTGAAGCATTTTATTGAAAAATAAATTTCAACCATCCACAGATTTTGACATAAATTCATTTTTTATTCAAAAAAATGAATATTCTATAAAAAAAATTATTTTTTTTTAAAATTTACTGTTGGATTTTTTTTTTTTTTTTCAACAACTGAGGATTTTTTAAATAATTTTCCTAAAAATATCATATTTGAAATTTTTTGTCCAAACAAATTAACTTTTTTTAAAAATCTGTGAATTTTTGAAATTTATTTTCAAAAAAAATAACTTTTTCAGTATATCAATGGATTTTTGAAATTTTTTCCGAAAAATTTTCATTTTATATTAACAACTGAGAATTTTTGAAATTTTTTTCAAACAAAGCTAATATTTGTTTTTTACATAAACTTTGTCCGACAATTTAATATTTGAATTTTTTTTTGCAAAAAAAATTGAATTTTTTGAAATAGTTTATCAAAAAAATTCCAAAAAAATTAATGCTTGAAATTTATTTTGCACAAAAATTTACTTTTAGCGTTTTAAAAAAACAAACAAACTGTAAAATATGGCTTATTTTCTGTTTGCTGTTGTCCATTTTTGAGACTTACACAAATAATAATGACTCAAAAAAATCTAAGCTCTAAACCAATTGCAGTTATACAACTCGAGATACACATTACTAAAGCCATTTATTAGAAAAATAATGGATTTCTGTTTACTACACTTTTATATTTTTGTATTCATGATAGTTTTGATCAAAAAATATTAATTCCTTAAAACATGAATTCGATGATTAGTACAATTTAGTTGCATCTTTCATTTCATAACTACTTTTTCCTAACAAAAATGGCCCTTTGTTGGTCAAAAAAAAAAAAAGGAAGGTGAAAAAGAGTACGCGTTTCATGTATAGCATATTCCTTGAATGGGGAAGGTAATGAATGAACTTACCTGAAGAGCAACGAGAGTATGGAAAAGGAACATATGTCAACTCCACTTCCAGCGATTGCACTAAATATACCACCAAAGAAGCCAACCACGGTCAAAACACATGCTTGCCAAATCCCAAAGTTGGGAATGGCATTATAGGTTTTTCTTTTGTGATTTCTGAGAAAAAAAAAAAGTTTTATAATACACAGGGGAACAAATAGGGGGTGTGGAATTTTGTACAAATGAATTGAAGACAATAATCGAATTTATCTATGAGCGCAGAATCAAAAACTCAGCTCAGCCTTTCTCTCAGTCATCTGAATTCTGAAATATCTGGGATCATACTAATTCGGGACTATTATCCTTCAGAGTCATTTTTTACCCTTAAAACAATCCCAAATTAAAAGTAGGATTAATAAATCTTAGGTAAAAGTATTTTTTTATTTTATTATAAATTGTTTTGATTGATTCTGTATCTTATTCTGAATTCGATATATTTCTATTTTTAGGTTAAAATTTTTTTTAAAACGACACTATTCTTGATACCCTTATAACTTATTCATAATAGATAGTGATGAAGAAGATAATATCTAATATTATAAAAAATATTCAATGTATAATTTAAAAAAAAAGGATCTATTTAAAAAATATGCATCTCCAAGGATGTTGGTTACATTTTGTATTTTTTAAGTGATTCCATTTTTAAATATTACATTTCTCTATTCATTTTTTTTTTTTTTTCAAATGACAAATTGAAAAAAAAGTAAAGCTTAAATCATAGAAAAATATTCAATGAATAATTTAAAAAAAGATGTTTTGCAAAAATCTAAACAATATGCATCTCCAAGAATTTTTATTCCTTTTTGTAGTGATCCCATTTTTGATAAATGGCAAATAGTCAATGTTATCATCATATTTTTTACAATTTCAATACCCATTTCATGACGGTATGCCTTGTAAGAGGAAGATCGAGGCAATCTAAGGAAGATACTAACTTGATCATCCATCTGAAAAGCTGTTCCAATTCGAATTCCAACTTCCATGAGGGAAGATGGGAGTTGAATTATCGGAGGAAAACTACCAGACCTCATAATGGAGTAGAGTGGATTCCTTCCTCGGGAATGAGAGACCAGAATGGAAACAATAAAGCGATCCATTCACGATGAGTAGATAATTTTAATATTTCAAAATGGGATCACTTAAAAAATACAAAATGTCAACTAACTATCCCTATCAACCTTTTGGGTGGGCCACAAATTGCACTCAAATTTGCCAAAATTTCATCGTTACAACAAAAGAATGAGAAATTGAGATATGTGATAGGTGAAAAGTACCATATCGGGCCCAATATAAGTCTCTTAAATCAAATAAAGGTTCTTAACTATATTTAACAGTCTTGAGTATCATAACTCATACCAGTAATTTGAATACTAAACTTATAATTGATTCAAATATTTCAATGAAATATTGGGCTGTATGTGTATAGATTTGTAAAGAAAAATAATAAATTGAGATTTTCTCCTTTTGTCTTATTTTTGTTCCAGATGTTTTTTATGTTAGCACACCACATATATATACATTATCATAAAAATAATTGATGCAAAAACTCCTTACATGTTGAGTAGAAAAAGAGCAAAAGCAAAACTGAACCAAATACAGACAAACCCCAATTTCTTGACTGGAGGACTCAACATTGAATCAAAAACTTCTAAACCTGAAAATGTAAAAATCCAATTATTCATATAATTCAATTATATATACAGGGTGCGCCATAATGCACTACTGTAAAAACTTGAATATTCTCCTCTTTATAAAATAAATTCACCCCCCACATCATGTTGTAACAGGCAACTAATTATAACAAGTATCTTAATTCAGTATTACCATGGCTCTTGCTCTCACCTTAGCCTTGCGCTCTACGAAATGCCCATTCCTAGCTATGTAACACCTTCTACTTAGATTCAATTAGATTATTACACTCTAGATGGTCCATTGAAATCTGAATACTTATAAATTCAATAATTCATTAAGTTTGAGCGATTGAAATTAATTCATATTTCTATAAATTAAAGCATACACTTTAGTTTCAAAACAAAATAAGTTTAAGCTCTCTAGCATACGGAAAAGTCAAAAATATGAGCTTTGAACGTGATCGACGAATTTCCAAGCAGTTAGGCGTCTCCAGGACTCCCATCTACTATGACAGCAAGTCTGAACCGTTGGAGAGGAAGAAAGGCTCTGTCAAAAAGGCCAAACTAGATTTCGAGGAGTTGATCACACCCTGTAGAGTGATTCATAGTACTGGTTGACAAAAAGTATTGGTGTAGCCACTAGGCTTTAGTTTTGGTTCTGGGGTCTTTTGGAGAAATCTAAAAAGGTGCTAAGAAATGTCATTCAAAAGACCTTTTCCTGTTCAAGCGCTCTTAAATGATCGGAATAGATAAACAACGCTCATTTCCTACTCAATTTTCAAGCCTGTTATATTTAAACACTTCTTCAGGCTCCTTTCAAATGTTTGAGACCTTCCGACGATCTTTTTGCAGAACTTACCAAAAACCATTCCAAAAGAGGATCCCAGCGTGCAAAAAATAATGGAATGATATTCTAGTTTAATCTTCATCCAAAAAATCGTAAATGAAGCACATGTCATCCCTAAAAATAATAAGCATGTATTCATCATAGATTAATGGAGCAGGATGTCGTCTACTCACCGACTGACTGAATCATGAGCGAAAAGTCTCTTGCAACTTTTGGATCTATTTTTAACGCCAAAGTCATGACTGGGAAGGCAACTGCACCGCCTCCTTCAGATGTCATTCCTAAAATGCGATAATATTAAACTACTATTATATGCTGTCAATAGAGAACATAACAAGTCAGGGGCGTCCGCAGAATTATATATTTTTTCATCTGGAGCAAAAAAGTTTCAAGTAAAAAGTAAACACTCCTTTAAATTGGGGATGGAGGTGTACAGACCCTCCAGCCCAGGCCTCGTGGACGCTTGTGCAAGTACATTAGAATATTTTTTTACTTTGAAATATTGCGGGCGAACATTCTTTAAAAATGTTACCATTAAACTTTGTTGTTTTTAACGATAGACGTCAAATTTTAATCTAACAATATATGTCTGGTATTGTTTGAATCTATTCAAAGGTTACACTTTCAAAAAAAAAAAAAATTAATAATGGCACCTTGATTCTCAATTAAACAATTACACTTCTTTTGACTAAGATTCACCTAATGTAATTTAATAGAAGTCAACGTTTCGGACGAGGTTATGTATTTTACTTTAGATTTAACTAGAAACATAAACTATTAATTAAAACCTTAGTTCATAGTATTTGAATCATAATTATACTCTAAAAAATTATAAAAGTTATTTTAAAGAAAAAAATACATAAGCCTAATCATTTAGGAAGGGTATTTAAATTCTATATTTATTGATTGAGGTAACGTGAATCCTGAACTTAATTCATATACATTGTTTTTGTTTGCTTTTTTATTTTAATCATCTTGTCACCTCTTTTCTTTATAGTCTCTTAAGTTATAAGCATAGATGAAAATAATACTATGTGTAATGGAAATTATTATTTGAATCTCGAGGAGAGAACATTGTTATACATTATACGAGTTAACTATCAAGTGTAACCAGGGATGTGTTTACTCATGAGTAAAATACTTGAAATTTTTAATTCTTCTAATTATACTTTCCAAAAAAATTGATTTTCGGTAAATAGCTCTAAATTTTTAAAATATATTTCGGAAAAATATATTATTTGAAATCTATTTTGTTTTCCTACAAAATAAATTTCAAAAACAAAGACCCCCAAAAAAAAAAAAAAAATAATAATAATATATATATATAATCCTGCGGACCCCCTGCATTGTGTCATATTTCTTACAACTCTATGAATAACAATTTACCAGCTACCGTTGCTCCAAGTATCATGGTAAGAGTCATGATATATCGATCAGGGAAGAGGGAAAAATAGTCATGTTTTATGGCGAGACACCACCAAGTAATTTGACAGATGAAAAAAGGTATTGCAATCCCAATGACTCTGCGATGAAGGATCATCATTTTTTTCCGCCATGAATCATTTTCTTCCACAGATACTTTGACACTTTTATGAAGAGATTGTCCTTCCCACAGATATTTCCTCAGTAACATACTTATTCTTTTGGTCCAGGGACTATCCTTGTCAGATACCATATGATTATTCTGAAAGAAAGAAAGGTTATTATTAATATATATATATATATATATTTATGAATTTCCAACCAAATCAGACCACATCGACAAAATTATCCAACATAGTATTAAAATAAAAATAATTTCCATTCTTCCCGCTTGTAAAAACTTCAAAAAGAGATACAAATACTGACTTAAGACACGCTATGTTTCATTGGGCAATTTATTTTTTTGCTAGTATATATATATATATTTTTTTTTTTCATAAAAAAAATGGATTCCCCGCATCTTAAAGTTTTTTAAGGATATGCAATCCCAAAAATGCACCCAAAAATTAAAAATCCAAAAAACGAATTATTGTACTAACGACAAAAAGGAGAATGTTTAATAAATACGAATTAAAAAAGGGAATTAGGTCAATGAAGGAAGAAGGTGTTTAGCTAGTCAGTTTTAGTATATACCTTCAATTTTTTGTTAAGGTTGAAGAATGAACATGACAAGTTTTCATTTGAAAATATTGATCTAATTAAAAACCCATTTAATAGATAAATGTATTGCAATGCTCATTTGCACTAAAAAAACTCGCTCTAAAGTTCTAAATCTTGTAATTAGATATCGTGGGATCAAACCCCCTAATAATTGTGTTAAAAATACGTAAAGATGAGTATTTTGCCTTCATGTGCTGATGTATCGGTTACGATATGTCAAAAGTTCGTAATAAAATTGAAACTGTCGGGGTTTTGGGCTAACGCGATAGGGAATTCTTTGTGCAGAATTGTCAAAGAAAATAAAATTACCCCTCAATTTTAAATGTAGAAGAAAAGAAATTTTACAACTTAGGAATTAAATAATAAAGACAACAGGTGAGGAAAAGAAAATTCATTCTTCAGATCACCAACTTAAAAAAAACCGGGCCAGCTAAAATATACACATGATTTACATCACTAAATATGAGACACTCTAATATTGACATTTGACAATAAATGACATAATATTTCATCTTTGTTTATTCAACCAATTTTTTCAAAGATTTTTTAATTGCACAATTATTTGTGGATTAAACATATTTTGCAAATAAAGATTAAACGCATTTGTATAAAAATGTCTAATGTTCCATTAGTAAACATAGAATACAATCTGGAGAATTCAGTCGTAATAAGGATTCCCCATCCTCAATTTGTAGGAAGTACATCCTGAGCTGGGACAACATTGAATTAAGGAATAGCTTTGTCAAAATAAAATAGGAGTTGTAGTCGATGTAAAGCCTAATAAACACTTCGTACCCGCATTATCAGGGGCGTCCGTAAGGGTGGACTGGAGGAGCTTCAGCTTCTGTTGTGTCGGTCCTTATTTAGGATTGGGGACTGCAGTTCAGTCTGGTCCAATTCAGTCCAACTTGTCGTTCCTTAAAGAAGGAAAAATCGATCCCTCGTGATGTCAATGAGAGTGTTTTTCCTTTTTGAATTATTCCGTTACATAATAAAATAAATTTGATAACTACGTAACAATATAATATGGTCGTATTAGAGTATATTCTCATGAAAAGTACAATATTTTTTTGTAAAATAAGTGCAATAATCTTAATACATATTTAATATATCTTATTTGCCTTAATAAAGCATCGATATTTGTATGAAAAATTCCAAGGACCGATAGTCCTAAGAACCGGTCACAAGGACCGACGCTCTTAAGGACTTAAGGATTGACGGCCCTAAGACTTGACCGGACAAAATAAATAAGAGCCAACACAACACTAGCTATAACCCCAAAAATGAAGGATTTTTTGTCTATTAACTAAAATTTTTTTTTTGAAGATGAAAACATTTTTTCCACAGAAAAGGGTAAAATTTTTTTATTAACATTTTTTCTTTTAAAAAAGGTCATTCGGGCTAATTATGCAGCAAAGTTGCAGCTCAGTTCTAAATTTCTCACAATTTAGTATTCGGAGTCATTCAAAAGAACTCATAAAAAGCTACAATTTGATGTTTGTTTTGTTTTGGTACAATAAAAATGTCCGAGCAACAAGCATTGTCTTACAAGAAGATCTTCCCAGTACACATTTTACTGAAAAGGAAAAATTATTGCTTCTCAGCAGAATCAAGAGCTCAGGTCGAGGGAACCTTCTGTACCAAACATCCAGCTCAGGTCATGGTCCTCGGCGTTGTAGCATCCGACGGCAACGAGATGTCTCCCTACTTCTTCAAGGCCAACGAGAAAGTCAACAAAGATGTCTACTATAAGGTTCTCGGGTAGTTGTCTTCCCATGTTTGAAGAGCATGTTCCCCAGGGAAAACTATGTGCTCACCCAAAATGTGTCTGGTACACACGTACAAGAAGGTGCATCATTTCTGCAAGTAGAAAATGGCTGCCTTCCGGCCTGCAGAATTCTTGCCTTCGTCCTCACCTGACATGAAACCCCTGGAGTTTGCTGTTTGTTGCATCTTGGAGGGCAAGACAAACAAGACTTCTCACCCGAATATTTATGCCCTGAAGGCCGTGATTAAATTGAGGAGTGGAACAACTTGTCTTCGGACTTCATCAATGAAAGCTTTGCTTCTGTTCGTATTGAAGTCATCATTCAGAATGGAGGGGGACATATTAAATAAAACGTGTAGAAAATTGTTGAGTTGCCAACTTTTGCTTCAAAAGTTTGCCATAAAAATGGCAGAAAATAAAAATATGTAGAAGTGAAAACGGCCATTTTCTAATTATCGATTATGTATTTTTAACGTTTTTTGCAACCTTGACATTTGAGCTTAGTCTCTCAAAATTTAATGGGCTCTTACTGTGACTATATATAATCTTCGTTAGATCAAAATCGATCTCTAACTTTTCCTGTAATCCTGGTGACAAACAGAGGCAAAATATAATCTCTGTTCAACTTCTTTAGCAGATGTAAAAATATTGGCGATTTTGAAAAGCGTCCAACACCACAGTTACTACTTTAAAAACATTATCTTTTTCGAATAGGTCTAAATGCTCATTTTGGTATTCTACGGCATTAAATGGCAATAATAAAAGTTGTATTTTAAGATCTAAATTTTTGATTGTAATAATAGATGACTTTTAAGAGGAGTAGACGTTAATGAGTAAATCACTAAAATATGACGTGAAGAAGTCCCCCAAATGTGCCTCTCCATATATAAAATAGAAATTAATCTACAAAATAAATCTTTTGACTTGTTTATTTATTCTCATACGACGTAGATAATTTATAAAGAGCTCACTTTCAGGGAATTTCATTTTTGTAGCTAGAACACTACTGCCAACTACAATAATGGAAATAGTTTGATATCTATACCTGTTTGTTGATGCCACATCGGCAAAATAACTTATTTACATAACACATACAAATATTATTTCTTCAGGGACGTCCACGGGATTATATATGTTACCAGCAATATGTATATTTAGGCATTATATAGAATACCTGATGATGTATATAAAGCCCCCATAGTCACAGCCAAATTATATAATAAATTAATTTTTTTTATACTTTTCCTAGGTATTCTATGCAGTATCTAGGTAATACATATAATGACCAGTAACTGTTTAGCCAAAGTATTAAATGTTGACAAGATGGGATAAGAAAACTTTAGTATGTATGATGAATTAGAAATAATAAACCTTAAAGATAGATGTTATTGTCAGAAAAAAAGGATTGCAAAACTGAGACTGAAAATGGAAAAGTTGGAATAGCTCGCTCTAGTTATTATATTATTCGCAAAAAACTATTTCGACACTCTGATGTTATACACACATACATCTTTTGATTAAAAAATCTTGTTACATTCGGAGAAACTGACTTATAGATACAAAGCACTTATTGCAGCAGGAAAGACTAGAATGAAATTTTGAATTACACTGAACTTTCTTTTTTTATGCAAAGGTACCCATTATATTGGCATTTTGTATTGCAAATCTTTGCCCGCTTCCTGTAGATTGAGAAATAGGCGCTGATCGAAGAGGGATTTCACTGTCAGGGACATCTTCAATTTTCACCAAATTCTTTTTGAACACAGTGAATTTTTATCGGACATATAACTGTTAAGATTCTTTCTGTAGTTTTAAGTTTTTAAAATTAATCTTCCGTCAGGTTTATAACAACAGCTAAGAGGTTAAGCGATTAACTCCACCCTCTGCCCAATTCATATGCTTTAGTTCATGCCAGCTTCATGAGTATTCAATCGAAATATGTTGTTGATTAGAGGAAATAAGTTAAGACGTACAATGCAACAGTACCTATGCACTATGCTTGACTTTGTACTATTATTTACAGTATGATACTTATATGTATCATATACTCTGCCGACATGTGACCCCACCATTATATGTAATGCCTAAGTAATGTATAAACTGTCCTTTCGTATATAGTTTGCTGAGATCATCAGGGATTATATACATTACCTAGGTATATTGCCGGATTTTCATACATTGGCGGTAACATATAGAAGGATTTTCTGAATATTTTTTTAGTTTTCTCAATTAATTTGATCACTTTCAGTATGATTCTCTCTTTCCCCTTAGCCCGAGCAACTCTGGGTAATAATTAGCTAGAATATATATATATAAGAAAATGTGAGTGTGTGTACATGTCCTTTATACGTTTCCACACCGTTGATGGATCTTCTTGCTTCCATCGCGACATATATAGAACTTTTGTTTACAACATGTACACCAATCAAAGGCTTAGAATCTCAGCAATTCAAAAATAATCGGAACTTTAAGATTTAATCAACAACATCTATACAAAACTGTATTCTTAGAAGGTCTCATGACTTTTTCTACACCCAGTACAAGTACTATTTTAATATTATGAAAAATATGTGGAAAATAAGGCGTTTTACAAAATCCCTGTTAGAGCCGGCAATCTATAAAAAGTTCATTTACATTGTCAGGTTAAATGATTGTGAGTAATTTGATTGTTCATTAATTCATTGCAAGCAATATGATAATCGTGTGCATTTTCATTGAAATGTATATTGTATTCGGACAATCAAAATATTGTCATGTGAGACCCCATTTTATTTTGCAAATTATACCTTGGCCAGCATGTTGTGAAGGGGACACTTGGTTCTCAAGAGGGATCCAAACCTATCGCCACGGCTATTATGTGTATCTAATATTGTGTGGTACACCCCAGGGCATGGGTTGTGCAAAGTTGAAGCGCTGGTTGAAAAGGTAGATCAAAATCCATCATCACCACTTCTTGTGCATTAAGAGAATATAATACATCTCGTCCCACGTGTTGTGCAATAAAACTTCTGATCCAAAAACTGGGTCAAGCCCCACCGCTATTGCTTCCCTAAGCATCAAGGACCCCTAAAAAATCATTTAATATACCCGGTCAACAGATTGTTCAAGTAATCCGTAGGTCTCAGCCCCAGGTCCACCGCCACTGCTCTCCAGAGAATCAAAGACCCCTTTAAATATAATATAATACACTCCACCCACGGGTTGTGCAGGTGTACCGCTTGCATTTCATATCATCTTATAGTTTAATTGTCAGAATATACAATAAATTTTAACGAATGTGCAGAAAATGAAATCACTCAAGATCAAATTGCTTGCAATGAATTAATTTAGCAATCAAATTACTCACAACCATTTTACCTGACAATGTTAATGATTGTAAATCTATTGTAAATGTTATATATTGTCCGGGAATTTTACACATGACCGCTCTAACGCTGAGATTGAAATTTATAGTAAGGAGGAAAAAGTTTGAAGTATGTACCAGCGAGGGCCAAATTATTGTTAAACTAAGTAGAGTCAAACTTGGTCTAACGGCCACCTATTTTAAGCGTGTCGTCACACATTTTTCCAAATTTATAATTATTAGAAAATAGAAAACCTGGTTTAAGAATTCACATGCACTAAGTGCTAATTTATTCCATTTCATTGACTGAAACATAATACTAAACACCTGGACAAGAAAGGGTCAAGCACGCCTGCTACAAACGTGTTAGAAGATCTGAGAAATTACTTCAATGTCATTCACAGTTCATATGGCCATTTGTCATAATTTTATGAAGAAAAAAAAATCCACCCCTTTATTAGATTAAAATAACTCGATTGTATACCTATACCTAAAAAATAGGCCTGTGACAGGCTTGATATTGGAATTTAATAGATTCTTAAAAACTGTGATTTATGAATTTTATAGGTCTTAATTTTTATATAATTAATACTTTTTTTTTCTATAAAAATATGACAAATAGGCAGCAAATGGTATTTTGAACTTATGTATGAACCCTGTATATCTTTCTTGCCTAGCAAAATTTAAAAATTAATGAAGGTTGAACGATTGAAATTAATTGATATTTCAATATATATTAAAGCATAAGCAATTAGTTAGAGCACAAAATAAACTTGAGCTCTATAGCTTACGTACAAGTTGAGAAGAGGACACTTGAAAATGATCAACAAATTTCTATTCGCGTACTTCAAGCAGTTGGGGTCTCCAGGACCACCTTCTATGGCGCCAACAAGTCTAAAAAGTTAGAGAGGAACAAGGATCTCTCAAAAAGGTCTAACTGGACACGGAGGAGTTAACGAAAACAGCCCAGCCCAATCCTCTCTAGTCTGCCCCCCCCCTACAGCCTTGATGCCAACCCCTCTACTACACTTTTTGGGTGCATATCAAGAGGCCTTCAGTGTCCTTCATCGAGAAACCAAGGCTCTCAGAACCACTATCAGCCAGCACTGGTACGCCATGACAGAGGAATATATACGCAGTGGGTACTAGGCCTTCTGCCATCACCTGGAAGCCATCATTGCCGCTAAAGGGGCGCTACATTAATGATTAAGAGAGTTCAGATATTCATCTATTTATAGTATTAATTTTGTTGAAATTCTATTGTTGATTAATAAAATATATCTCATTGAAGTTTAAAATTCAAAGAATTCAGATTTTAATAAACAGCTCGATACTGGAATGGAATGAAAATAGTTATACTGAGCATATAATACTTAAAATGTGTGGTGCGTTAAAAAATCATTAGAAAATTTAAAAAAATGATAAATGTGGCGCGTCGACGCAAAGGCAAGCTAGAATGATTTTCATCAACATTGAGTATGGAAGACATAAATTGAATTATCGTCAGTTCTTATTAATAAATTTTTATTTTGAAGTAAAAAAAATACATTGGGATTTCTCCTTATTTTGTTTTATGTACAAGATTGTTTTCATATTGACGGACCACAGAGGCCTAATTTTTGCTTTTTACTAGAATTTTTTTTGGTGACGATGAAAAAATTGTACTCGAAAATAGGGGGGATTTTTTTTTTCTTCTTGAAAGAGTTATTTCCTAATTTTTTTTTTTTTTTGTAAATAGCTCAGGATTTTCGAAAAAAAATTCCCAGAAATTGAATACTTAATTTTTGAACATTTTTTTCAAAAAATTAAAGTTTTTGTGAAAAGCTTTGGAAATTAAACATTTAATTATTTTAATTGAATTTTGCAATTTTTTTGGAAAAAATTTAATTTTTGTATAAATAGCTGTGGGTTTTTGAATTTTACATAGAAAAAATTTAATTTTTGAAAAATTTTTCCCAAGTTTTTATTTTATTCTGAATAACTATGAATTTTTGAATTATTTTTCAAAAAATTCCAAAAACTAAGCACCCCATCCCAAAAAACAAAAAAAACAATACGTATACATATTATCCAAATAATAAACATATTTTCATCAATTATATGCTTTGTATTCAAATTAATGGGATAATTTGGTCTACTTAATAATGTTAATTATAGTTTATAACCTGCAGTTCATTTATGAGACAATATTTGGCCCCGATATATTATTTTAAATAAAACTTTTATACATTTTAAATTCGTTAATTGTAGCTATGAATTTTTGATACTTTAAATCGTGCAATTTACGGAACATCTAAAAGATTAATCAGATAAAATGATAAAATCGACAAATAAATTTTACAGTAAAAAAAATTTTGAAATCACAAAATTTACCCAAAAATTTTACTATTATAATTTTTTGGAAAATTAATTTGAAACATTACTTTTCTGACCAAGAAAAAGTATTTTAATTGCAAATTTGACAAATAAAGTTTTAACAAATGGGGCAAATGATAAAATTGACGAATTTCTTAGGGGGAAAACCTTTTTGAAAAATTGTATAGGTAAAAAATTATTCAAGACAGACAAAATTTAAACAAAGAATCTTACAATTATAATTTTTTTGAAGTCAAATTTGAATCAAGTGTATTTGACAAATAACCTTGGACAAAAAAAAAAAAAAATTTTTTTAAGGGAGACAAAGTTTGGAATATTTAAAGATAACCAATTTCACAATTATGACAACAAAAAACGTTTTCTCTTCAAAATTTGACATCAAGCTACAACTATGGTCAGGGGCGTTCGCAATTATTTTTATTACTTTTTTTTAAAGGGGGCTAAATTTTTGGGCTAAAATAATAGCTTTCTATAATAACTTGATTAAGACAAATTTAAAAAAAAATGTTTTATTTCAGAAATAAGTCAAAATAAAAAGTATTTTAAATGGCAAATTTGACAAATAAAATTATATAAAATGGCAAAAATGATAAAATTGACGGATTTCTTTGGCGAAAAAAAAATTGAAAAATTTATAAGCTAAAAAATTGTTAAAATTTAGCCTAATAATTTTATGAATATAATATTTTTATGACACATTTTAATAAAAGGCATTTTTGAGCAATTTAACAAAAAAAAAATGATTATTTTCTTTATCCGTTTCGCCATTTAAAATCTTTCCTGCAAAGGGATACTTTAGTTGATAAGGACAAAAATTCTTTGATTAGAAGGGAACTCAAGTCTTCCAGGAAGCCCACTACGGACGACGCCCCTGATGGTAGCCACGGGCCTGTATGTAATCCAGGCTCAATTTTGAGGGAAATCATTCTAGCTTGTTTGGTTTTTTTACGGCTCACATATAATTAATTAATGATACATAAAATGAGTGAAAAAACCTACCTCAACGTTTTGTGACATTTCAGAAACTATCAATGGTATTTTATTGACATATAAATCCTTTATTCTGGTTTAAATACTATGTACGAAGAATAGTTTAGTTAAGAGCTTGTAAATTTTGTAGCTAAACGATCAAATCTAATGAAAACAATGGAGAAGAAAGGAACTGATGTCCACCTATACTCGAAGTAAAAATAGAACTACTTTTAATTCTTGACAACTCCAAGTAATAAATCGCTCTCCTTTTTTATTATTATTATACTCAGGAATGAAGGGCGCTGGTCAGGAAGATACATCATGGTTACATTCCAAGCAGGAAGACAAGAAAAAAATTAAATATGTGGAGTCAACATAAAAACAATCTTGAAAAAAATAAAGAAAAGGAGAAAATACAATTTATTTCTTCGTCTATACACTCAGGTTAATATTTCATAGACATATTCGACTCACTTATAGGCTTATTACTCAAATTACTGGGATGATTTAATCTACCCAGGATTTTGAACTACACACCCTTATTTTGGCAATGGCTTTATCCATCAATCATCCTTTTAATATTGCGGATAGGAATTGAAATATGTGTGGTGCGTCAACATAGAAACAATATTGTAGAAAAAATCAAGAAAAAGAGAGAAAACCCCAATATAATATTTGACTCATATATACGTACATTAGAGTGTGTGCGTTGAACCAAACTTAACCTAAACTAAAATCCGAATTGATCTCAATATGAATTTAGATATTAATAGAAATACACTGCAATATCAATTTTTGTGTAGTCGGTATTCGAAGGGTTCCTTCCGATAAAAACTTTTCAACAAAATCGGATGAAAAAAATAATTCATAAAAGTGTGTAAAACAAAAAAAAAATCGATTGTTTGGCAAAGAAAACATGTTAATTTATTTCATTCATTTATGGCCTCATGAACCGTAGCATATATAGTAATACAATACGCAAACTACAGTGTAGGGAAGCAAAACACGGACAGAAAAAGGTTTAGTGATTTTTTCTCTCCGTCGTCCTGCTTACATAAACAGACTATACTAATCCTTTAGTCATTTCAGTATCATGAGCTAGTAACAAGCAAAAAAGCAAAAAGGGAGTGCATCTCAGATCTCTTAGATGCTGGAGTTGATGTGATGAAGATTAAGGACATTGTTAAGTGCTCTAGAAGCCTGGTTTTTAAGTTAGCCAATATGAAAAATAATGAAGAAGACCTGTCCAGAATGTCAGGAATATTTCGTGTCTTTTTCTAGACATGAGAATGTTATCCCTACTGTTTTATATAGTCGACGACCTCACATTTGGCCATGGATTTCAAATGCCACTTATTGGAGCCAATATCAAGTATTTTTGTTTTATCTTTATTGATATCAAGACAAGATATCTTTTTAAAACGTTTGTACAATTTCAGGCTAAGCTTTGCTTGTTTCTTCAGTTCCTGATCCGAAGCACCTTAAAAAAAATATAGTTGTCTTCTACATAAAATTGACATGAGACTTTCTTCCTTCCAAAATTGATGTTTTTTTACTCTGTCCAGTAATGGTAAACGTGCCAAATTAAAGAGGTATGAAGATAGAAGATCTCCATTGTGGGCACCCCTCTTGCAACTTATTGCTTTTGAGAAGACGCCATCTATGTAGAGAAAGGAGGGCACATTTTAAATAAAGCCTATTATCATGTTGTATATGTCATGGCTAAAGTTTTTTTTCAATTTGTCAAAAACCAGGCAGTGACTTCTTCTTGTATCAAAAGCCTTGCGGAAATCAACTGCTATTATTGCACAATATCCCCCCCCCCTCTTCGACTTCGCATTTTTAATAGTTCCATCTGTGTCCAGCGTATTATCGTAAATGTGTCGCGTAGGCATGAAACCCACTTGCTCTTCCGGAATTATTTTTGATAAGTCGGGCATCATCTTTTGTGTAATGGTACATGATATTAAAGGATTTGAATATTATTTTGTATTTATGCAATTCTTAATTTGATATTAAAGTGTTATTTGTAGTAAAACTAAATATATTAATCAATAACATAAATTTGAAATCCTTTCATGCGTGACGTTTTATAAATTAAACAACTTTATGTATTGAAATAAATTAAAGAAATGTACCAATTATATACAAACATTATTAAGGTAAAAAAGTAAATAACATATTGTGTTTAACTTAAAGGAAGATAAAGTAAGGTTGTTTTAGTGTTAACGGAACGCCAATGTAAATGATATCGGTCCTTAATATGATTGGACTTAAAAAAACGTTCCAAGTAGAAAATACCATTTATGTACATGGCATCCTTTTCATTTGAATGATAACAAAGTAAGTTTGAGTAGTCTAGGGATATAATTAAAAGGGATAGGCTATAAATGCGCGCGCCCAAGTTTCCCCCACCATGGATAGAAGAATTTTACTTGACTACTACAATGTACTTTGTGTGTAGTAAACTGGCAGCTTTAAAGCAATGTCTTTAATTGACAATTTCAATATTCCAAGTTGAACATCACTCTCTTTTTGTTAACATTGTTACTCTTAGGAATAAAGGGACGGACATCAATCATGGCTCAATGACCAAAATGAAGAAAACCTCAAAACCCTAACATATTAAATGTAAATAGTATCAATCCTAAATAGAGCGTCATCTTTGTTAACATCAATCGTTTTGAGGTCCTAAACAAACAAGTTTTCAGAGAATAAAAACCCTTTTTTCATTAAGATTAAGGAAAAATATTGAACCAATTTGAATGGCAAATTAGAACTATGCAAATAAAAAGACTTAAGCCTTTCGATGGCTCATTTTTTGACCTTTTATGAGTAGAAATTCCTCATTTTTGTAAGCTAATATTAAATAAATAAAGAAAAATTAGATTTTAGTTAAATTATGCAAAAGCTTTTGAAGATATTTTTCGAGGGAAAATCCACTTGCAAAACCCCCTTTCATTAGGCTCTCTTTTTAAAGGGGAAACTATGGTTATGATACAATTAGAGTTATGGTTACATGATAGGATATGTGAGGGAGCCAGATTCCAATGACAGCCAATTACAGGAAATATAAATTTGGGGCAAAATTGGCTGTTCAATAGTCACCCTTGAATCTTGCAACTAAGGAGAATAATTTTGCGCCAAATTTGATCTTCTCATCATCCATTTATGCAAAAGATTGAACGTATAATCAGTGGTGTTGATGGTAAGATGCCTTCATCTAACAAGATTCCTGAAGGTCTTGCCTACTTCAAATTTGCTCCAACTACTAATGTGAACGTTGAAAGGGTCTTTTATTTTGTTTAAAAACTAACAACACTGATGGAAGGGAAAAATTAAGGGGAAAAAATCTTTCTAATATCTTGATTTATCAATATAATATAGCAAAATGTATTAATAAATCGTGATAAATTAAAACAACGCTCATTACTTTAACTGACCAATATAAAACTGTGTTTTTCTTAAAATACAAATTGCTCCGTTTTGATATTTTGGTTGCTCTTTTTTTAGAAACTTTAGCACTCTTTTCTTTTCTAATTTTTGGGCAAAAAATCGCACACAAATTTTTATTAAATTTAGGATTGTATGTAAAGGAGTTTTCTTTTCCTTGACTCTTATAATTATTTTTTAACTCCTGAGTAAGGAACTTCTTTTCTTACAGGATTCAAAACCTGATTAAACATTTGTGTATGGTCATAAAAGACGGAGAGTAAACCTGACGATTTGTTATGGACTTATAATTGTAAGTCCTTGTTGGGCTCAAAGTAGAATTGAAAATCGACAATTGAGTAATTGCGAGACTATGTTCCCGGAGTAGGATTTTTTAAATTAATTCCTTGATCTGTTAGCGGCTTGCAGGTAATCTAATGAAATGGCATAATAGCTAACGTAATCGTCTATCAAACATTTTTGAAATTTGTTTCTTTTTTTTAGCATACCGGCAAGTCATATTTTCTAAGACTCTGTCGATCACCATTCACCTTGCATCACATTTGAGAGAATAAATAAGAAGATCCCAGTATTAAAGGGCATTTGGGGGACCCTAACCATTGTAGCAATGTTATTATTCCATAATATTTATTTCAATGAATATTAATATTTTTTTTTTTTTGGGATAAACATGTTATTATTATATAACGAAACAGGTCAAAGAGTAACAAATAAGTATTAAAAATAGTGATTGGACGATCTTAAAAAATCCTATCCAAATTTCGATGCGATTCTACAAAAAATTAGCGATGCCGATTTCAATTCTTTACTATTTTAAGTAATAATTTAAAAAGTAAAATTTTGCTGTCGGGGGCGTCCACAGGGTTATATTTTAAGGGGGCTTGGTTTTTGAATTTTTTTGAAAAAAATTCAAAAATTAAATTTCAAATATGAAATTTTTTGAAAAAAATTGAAAGATAGAATTGGATATTTAATTTTTTTAAGAAAATCACAATTATTAAAAAAAAAACTGTTTTTTGGAAAAAAATTTCATAAGTCCACTATTTTAATTCAATTTGAAAAATTAACTAATTTTTTGGAAAAAAAAAATTCCAATATTAAATTTTTTAGTAATAAGGAAAAAATCTTTAATTTGGGGAGTGCTAATTTTTTCCTAACATAAAAAAAGTAGTAAATAGTTAAATACATGTAATAAATACGAATCGGAATCTCTAATTAAGCATTATTTTCTCGATTCCGATTACAGACAACACCAGATCTCCGATTCCGATTAATCAATCCATCACTAATTCAAAACCCCTATGTATAAATATATCTACAGGACAAAAACCATTAAAAACCAGTCACACTTTTGTATATTATTCGTAATAAACAACTTCAAAATATAAATAAATAAATAATATTTCGAAATAAAGCCTGTTTTTGGGCTATAATTTTTATAAATTTATAAGTATAAGCTGGTTTACAATTAGGGTAACTAAATGAAGAGGAAATATTGCAACAGCAGTATGGAGCCTAGCCCACATTACAAATGAAGTACAGGAATATTGCAAATCAGCATTGCTTAAAATATATCATGCCACTATGTAATAATAAAAGAAATTGAAAATGAACGTTGTAATCCTGATCATTTGAATAATGTTTGGGAATAGAACAGCTAAGCTCTCATGGCGTTATATTAAATCAGCTGCAGGCAGCCTTGAGTGGAAGGAAATATACAAAAATCTCACCACGTATATAGCAAGTACTTATAGGGTTGATCTTCTATTGGTACACTTAATTTAAATTTTAATAGATTGACTCGTTGATTTTCTATACACTTGCTGAAAGATAGGTTTTGTGACTCAAAATAACTTCTATAAAGTTTCGACTAAAAAACACAAAGGAGTGAAATTTTTAAGCTTCTCTCATGAACATATTTCCCACGGCCACATCCAAGGAGCTCGGGTGCTGCTGTGTAACTGTTAATCGTGCCAGGGACATACTCACGGCCGCCATGGTCTTGGGTGTCGTGGCTTGCAAAGGCGAATTATGCCCTCCCATTTTTGTGGAGAGGGACGGGTGGCTCAATGCAAATGCTTTCCTCGAACTTTTGGATAAGAAATTGCTACCTTGTACAAAGAAACGTTCCGGAACAACTTCTTTTTTATTTGAAGACGAAGCTCCGTGTCATCACGCCCCTAAGACCTAGGCCATTCTGAGAGAAACTATACAGACTTTTGGGACCTCAACATGTGGGCACCCACCTCCCCCTCTCCAACCCCGTTGGACTACTCTATTTAGACGCAGCTGAAGGAGAGACTGTGTGCTACTCCTCAAACGAATGTCCAGTCCCTTGAGGCTTCCATAAAGAAGGAGTGGGCCAAGCTCGAGTCGGACTACCTTGTCAAGGTCTGCTAGGGATTTGGGCATTGTATTCAGGCCATTATTAGAGCGGAAGGCTAACTTATTGAATAAAAGTTGTGCCAACCACTATTTCCTGATTATTATTTTTTTTTAAATAAATGTCCTCAGAAAATATCTCGTTTAAATTTTACTCTTAAAAATTGAAAATAATAAAATATGTAACACTAAATAAGACCAACCTTGTATAGGCTTGAACTACTACGATGACCAACAAAGACTTACACTTGTAACTTCCGAAGACACACCCAATGTTAATCTCTATCTAACAAGAGCACAAGTAATTGTGCAGGGGTGTCCGCAAGTCTGGAGAGTCTGGAGAAGTCTGGAGAGGCTACAGCCTCTCCAGACTTCCCCCAAATTAAGGAATTTTTGATTCTTACGACCAAATTTAAATTTGAAATTTAATTAAATTTTTCAAAAAAAATTAATTGTCTGTGAATAACTCTAGATTTCTGAAATTTTTCTCTGAACTTCCAATATTTGTTCTTTTCTTTCGAAAATTTTTAAATTTTATTCGAAAAAAATTTCAGTTTTTGAGAATAGCCATGAATCTTTAAAACTGGACCCTGATAAGTAAAAGAAAACATCCCAGGCCCATTCCCTTCAAGTCTTTATGAGTTCATGCAAGAGATACTTGAGTTTCATAGCAGAGAAAAAAGTTGATGGAAAGAGCCTTATGAGGATAAAAGGGCCAATTTTGACACCGGCAATGAAGGAACGCCCCATCTTTTCCGTTGCGAGAGTCTTTTGAAGTTATTTTTACACTTTTCGCCCCCTAAACCCTCATGCCAACTCCCTCGACTACACTTTCTGGATTCATATCGAGAGAAAGACCTGCAGTCGTCATCACCTAACCACCGAGGCCCTCAAAGCCACTGTCAGTGAGCACTGGGACGCCATGACAGAGGACTACATATGCAGCAGGTGCCAGGCCTTCTTCCTGGAAGTCATCAATGCTCCTAAGGGCAGCTCAATTAATGATTAAGAGAGCTCAAATGCACATTTATTTATGGTATTCATTTTGTTGAAATTCTATTGTCAATAAATAAATTGGATATTGTTGAAGTTTAAAAATCAGCGTGTTCATATTTTATTAGATGTTATGGGCTATTTTGCGACTATGAATAGGGTTGTTAGTTTGATCTTACCTTATAAGTCTTTAAAGTCTAGACTACCTATAAAAAACACATCATATTCCTACGCTCTAACGTTTTTACTAGGTGAAAGTAGAGGTTGAATAACCGCTTCATGATGTCAGGGAGTACATTAACTGTACTTTTTGTAACCTCATCCACCTATACAGCCCCCCACACACATTTTTTTTCTCTACGCAGACTATGTGTATGGTTAAAAAAATTAGAGGTATAGTAATGTTTTTTTTTATATAGCAGGTAGGACCTTTATACATACATGTGTTGGTTAAATGATCCTTTTCTTTTGACAAACGCATATACTAAGGTGACCCTTAAAAAATTGTGATAGAACGGTTCAAAAAAAAAAAAAATCTCCATGCAGATTCCGAAGGGATTCTAGTGAAAATTCCGGATTCCGATTCTTTAATATTTTAAATAATACTTAAAAATACAATTTAACTATCAAAGGAAAGGGCTTTTCGTTTTTGTTCTTTTAAATTTATTTTGAAAAAAATTTGAAAAATTAAATTTTTTGAATAAAATTTCAAAAATTTAATTTTTAATATTAAATTTTTGAAAAAAAAAATTAAAATATAAATTAAAATATAAATTTATTTTAAAAAATCCAGAGCTATTCACAAAAAATTAAATTTTTTAGAAAAAAATTCAAAAGCATATGGCTATTCTCAAAAAATTTCAAAAATTCAAAAATTAAGTTTGTGATTTATAATTTTTGGAAAAAAAAATTTAAAAAATTGAACTTGCAATAAGAAAATGTTAGAAAAAAAAATCAAAAATTTAATTTTTTGTAGAAAAATTTCAGATATACAAAGTTATTTGCAGAAAATTAATTTTTTTTTATAAAATTGAAAAATTTAATTAAATAACAAATATTAAATTCTCTAGTAAAAAACAAAAATTCCATTATTTCTATTACGTACTTTAAAGTACTTGTTTGAAGGGTGAGTTTGTAGCTATAATACGATGAAGTCCTTTTTCATAGAAGCTTATAGAAATAGTAAAAAGATGGATGAACTGGTTAACAACATTACTTATTTATGATACTGCCTTATAAATCCCACTAGTTTCTAATAAATAGTTAAAGAGTAAATTTGATATTTCAAAATGCCATAATCGACGCTCCCATTAACGTCAACAGTTAGCAAAACGTAGGATTTTGTATGTTTGAAATTATCTTTTTATTTCTTGTTAATTCAGAAAAACTGAATTAGAATTTTGGATTTATCAAAAAAAAGTTTATTCTCCTAATAATCTTACCAATGTTTTGGTGTTTCTGCCACAGGAATAAACTGAGCTGAGTGATGAGACGATGAGCTAGATGCGATTGACAGAGCTGTAGATGTAAAAAAAAAAAAAAAGAATATTGGTCAACCTGCAGAATCGCAGAGTAATGTTCCGGAAGGGGGATATGAAGAAGATAAAACCTTTGCTGACGTTGGCGTCAGCAACAATCCTAAAAAGGATAATTATAGTAGTAAAAGCAACCAGAAAGTTTGCTAAACATCAGATAATTTGCCAAGATTAAATTTGTTTTTGAATGGAAACAGTCAAGCACCAAGAATCAGATAGGATCTAAAGTTGGACAATATGATTATAAATATATTCAGACACTTGAAAATATTCCAGTTGATTCAGACGAAATGAAACACCTCCTCGATTTTTTAAAACTCTACATTACAGACAAAATCTGCAGCAAAATTGTTGAGGAGACTAAAAAAATGGCTATGATGGATAATGACATGAATTTCGTAGATGTAAATATGATCAGGACTAGTCATGCCTGAGCTTATTTGAGTGGCTATATGACTGCCTCTTCCGAAAGGATTAACTGGGAGGCTAAAGAAGATACGGCCAATAACTTAGAAAAAAAGATGTATCCCACGATACAACCATGAAAAACTGATGAGATATACCCACTTCGAGAGCGATCAAGATACTGAAAATATCTTTTGGAAAGTACAGCCCTTGATAGACTGAATAAATGAAAAAGTAAAAAAAATATGTAGAGCGATCTGAATATATCTCAGTTGATGAATCAATTGTGAAATATACTGGACTTAATCCTTAAAAACAATTTTTGCGAGGAAAGACTGTACGTTTTGGCTTTCACATCTGGTGTGCATATACTCCAACTGGAGAGCTCCTCCATTGTTTGTTTTATGGAGGTAAAAACAAAAAGGAAATATAGTTATTTTTTTGATAATTTCTTTACTTCGCTAGATCTAACGAATTATTTCGGATCTAAAGGGTTTGGCATAGTCGGGACATTGGGATAAACTAGGCTCAATAATCTGAATCTCCCAACTAAAACTGAACTGAATTAGACGAGCAAAGGAGACATTAAATCCGTGCATATTGACAATGGTTTATGTGTCACTGCATGGAAGGATTCTGAATCTGTCCACATTGGATCGAACTATTTGGATTGTGAGCCCATTGATTTAGCAACCCGCTACAACAAAGATCATCGTAAGGATTTGTCAACAGTAAGTCTAATTCCAATATCGTTTACAATAAAAATATGGGTGGTGTTGACTTGTTCGATAATTCTGTTTCCAATTATAGGATTTCTTTGAGGAATAAAAAGTGGTATTGAGTGTTATACAATTGGTTTCTAAACGTGTAAATGGTACAGACCTGACGCTTTTACAGACAAGTTGGAAACATAAAAAAGATAAAGCCACAATGCTACAAGTAGAATTCATTTGGAGTTGTGTCTCAATGTTGGAATTGCTTCATGGACATGAGGGAAAAAGGCCTTCCATAAATACATAAGGATAATTCCCAGTTAGGAAAATTGACCGTATATTGTTCAAACTTCATGATGAATAATAAGACATTATATATTCATTTGTAATTCGGTTGTATTGGAGAAGAGTGTCTCTTGATAGATCTTTTTTTATCTATGGATTACTTTAGAATAACTAATCCATGTTTAAATTAAACGATGAAATAAAGTAATTAATTGAATCAAAATTGAGCAACAAACAAACGGATTGCGATAAAAAAAGGTTGAGTAACAAACAAACGGATAAGGATGTGCGATCTTCTCCGCCCACAAGTCGATTCTCTTAAAAGAAGATCTTCCCATAACACACTTTTCTGAACAGGAGAAATGATTGCTTATCAGCAGCAGAATCAAGAGCTCAGGTCGAAGGAACCTTCAGGACCAAACATTCAGCTCAAGTCATGGTTCTCGGGTTCATGGCTTCCTACGGTAACAAGATACCTCCTACTTCTTCAATGCCAACGAGAAAATCAACACGGCCGTATACTACAAGATCCACATGTCTTGCCATGGTTGAAGAGCATGTTCCCAAGTATTTTCAATGGAATGATGTTATTTTTTTAAAGAAAAGTAAACAACTACAATAACCTTGCTATGCTAAACAGCCGAACCAAAGTACCTTTGTCGTATTTGCAGGATCGTTTAGGATAAATCTGGACCCTCTTTAACTAGATCTTGTACAATAAGGAAAGCATTTAATTCTGTAATTTTATCGTGAAAGGTTAAGTCTTAGCTTTAAGTTAGTTGCCCAACTTTTAATTCAAAAGAAGTATTTACGATGTAGGAGAGCCGGAGGAACACTATCATCAAATTTAGATGCTCAGATACCCAGAGCACACACTATGAGGTTTACATCCGCTGGTAGGAGGAGGTGGGATATACAAGAAAAGCCCACAGTCCTGGAGTGATAAAAAACGCACTTCTATTTTCCTCGTAGGCTTGAACCGTTCCTTGAAGTCATCTCCAGGGACGCCGATTAATGTTCTTTCCAAAAAGTGTCAATTAAGCCGTGTAAGAGTCTCCAGGGCTATAAACACTGACTTGAGGATGAAGTCATACCACCTCTGCAATATACATATCTTTACAAACAAAGTTAAGAACCCCCATGGACGATAATTGCTGAACAATTTGAAGTCCCAGGGTAACTGAATCATATTTAGTTCGGATGAGAAGCAATGGAGATATCCCACAATATCCAGAACGACAAATGGTTGGCCACTGAGAGAGCTAATGGTCCTCACGACTTTAGAAACCAAGTTTCCAATAGATACTGTGAATTCTTGTCTGACATTGTGATACCTAGGATGAAAGCTGTGGCCAATGGTATCGAGTTTCTGCTTCAAAAAGACTCGAGCCCCTCTCACAAGTTCCATAAGATCCAAAACTTGATTAAAGAAGAGAAGGTGCCATTTTTGGACACCCAGACCTGGCCTTCTAACTTCCCCAAATGAATCCCATGGATTACATCTTTTAGGAGACGTTAAAAAGGAAGGTATCCGCCAATTCCCACAACAGCATCAACTACTTGCAGCCCTCCATCGTCAAATTCTGGGACAAAGTCTAACCCACAGACGTGGTAAAGGCCTGCAAATCTTAGGGACTCGTATCGAGCGAATAATTGGCCAATATGGCAAACATAATCAATGATTTTTTTTTCTTTTATATAATTATAACTTGTATATAAAATTTCAAACCTCAACTTGCTTCCTTTATTCATCAGGATGCAGTTAAAGATAGTCTGGATTTACCAGAAACACCTTATACATATTTATTAATCTATGAAAATAACTTTAGCTTTTGAAAAAGTCGCGAAACAAAGACCACGTAATCAATATTTGCAAGAGGGAATACTGACGTCATTAGGTTCAATTACTCCGATTTGAATTGACTTAGACGTGTCAAATCTAAACACAACAAGTCTTTATATGTCTGCTATTGTTTGAATCTATTTAAAGGTTATATTTTCAAATACAAATATTTAGTGATAGTTTGATTCTCGATTTTTTCAATTTTCACAGAAACACAACCATTAACTCACTCAAACGACTGTTATATAACAACTCCGCTTCCAAAATGGCTGAAACTTTGGTTAATAACGGTCAACAGATGCTAAATACATGTGACTAGTTTTTATTTACGAGTCCTGATATCTTTGCCTTGAGGCCGTATACTTTTCAGAGTACCCTCGTATTTGTAGAAGAGACAAAAAACTTTTTCTTTTAAATTTTAAAGTTAAAATTTCTGGAAAGACCATAAATTTATAATTTTATAAAATGTTTGGTTAATACAAACTTTTCTGTATTGCAGTAACTATAAAAAAACACTCCCAAAAATGGCCTCTATGTTTCTAGGGATACTATCTCGAAATTGACATTTGTTCTTCGCTACCTTGTTTTGAAGCTTGAACTCTATTTATTATCTATGATTTTGTGTCCATGTTTTTTTATATTTGGAAATAATGGATAAATATAAACGGCACCTTGTATCCCCTACTTAAAAGAATAAAAATGAAGTTCTATTAGAGTTATAAAAGATTATATCTACGAGTCCAAGTCCCGTTGATTCCTGACTTTAAGGTACATTTCTTATATTATAATATAACATGTTTTTGATATATCTTTAATAACTATGATTGTAAAGAGATTGTATACACTATACACAGTCGGGTGTTTCTTATTTTCTTTAAGTGCCCGGGTCACCAGATCAAAATCCGTTCATTTTCATAAAAAATACAATTAATAAAGTTAGAGAAAAATTAAACAATTTTCAGAGGTAGCTCAGCGATCTCAAATTATTGAAAATTGCTTCCTTTTTCTTTATCAATTATCGTGAAACTGGTTCAAGACTCAGCTTCTTATGGTTTATAATTTTTTCAAGATGACTTAATTTACTCAAAGAAATATTGATATTGTTTTGGGGAAGAAATATATAGTTAGAATTATAAGGCAAAATAGTTAAAAAGAAAACCAATACATCTAGAACGTGTTGGGTGTAGTGTTCTTGTATTTTCCACATTTTTCAAAAAGTCAAAACTCTTTGTTTTGGTTGTATGAGTCCTTAATTTGGGATGTAAAATCAGTTCCATATATCAGTCCTTCATAGCTGTCCCTAATTTCAAATTCCCCTGTATGAAGCATCATTGCTCATATGACCATATAGAGTGCTTTTGTTTAAAACTTAAATTTCCAATTAAAGTTCTATTTTGTTCAAACTTTGGCAATTGTGTTTTTTAATCAAAAGGAACGGATTTTGAGACGGAAATCCGGAAGTTTCAACTAAATGAAAATAAGAAACACCCTACTATACAGGTATTTTTATAAATATATTTTTTAAAGATATTACACAACTTTTTTAATCATAACAGTAATGATAAGTCTATGACGAAATATATTTTTATAACGCATACAACCTGGGTCGAAGGAAGATTTCCCACAGGAATATGGTCATCAGTAATTAATGGTCTGCAGGATCATTGCCATCTAATAAAGAAAACAATAGGTTGACCTTGAGCGAAAACATGCTATCTGGACAAAAGCTTCAACTGAGATATTTAACACTCAATATTTAGGTGACCATATCTTCCTCAATGTTGGAGTTTAGAGATTCCTTTTTTTTTCTAGGATCATTAAAATCATATTTAGTCACTAGATTCTCAAATTTTTAATAATTTATTCATATCACGAATAGAAAACTTATAAAATGCATTCATCATATAGTACATTTTTGAAGGTAAAATATCTTCAATTCAGTGCTAAATTATGCTATGTAGTTTAGATTGTATAATAATGTTTACATTTCTAGGCTAAATACTATTTTATTGTACTAAGCGATGACACAGTTTACCAAAAATACTGTTATACCGGGTGGTCCATTGAAATCTGAACACTTACTAATTGAATAATGAATGAAGGTTGAGTGATTGAATTTATATTTCTTAAATTTAAGTATAAACAATTAGTTATAAAACAAAACAAACCTGAGCTCTGTAGCTTACATATAGATGGGTAAAATGGCACTTGAACATGATTGACGAATTTCTATAAACACACTCCAAGCAATTGGGCGACTTCAGGACCACTATCTACGCCGTAAGGAAGCCCAAAACGTTGGAGATGGAGAAGGGCTTTGACAAAAATGCCAAACTGGACGCGGATAAGTTAAAGAAAACACCCCAGCCCCAATCCCTTCCAGTCTTTAAGGGCCTATACAAGAGATACCTGAGATTCACACCAGAGATCTATAAAAAAAGTTGATGGAAAGAGTATTTTGAAGGTGGAGAGGACAATTTTGACACCGGCAATGAAAAAAACTATCTTTTCCGTTCTAACACTCTTTTGAATGAGTCTTGTACTGTTTTTTATACTTTTCGCCCCCCCCCCTACAGCCCTGACGCCAAGCCCCTCGACTACACTTTTTGGATGCACGTCGAGGGAAAAGCATTTTGTGTCCTTCATCCAAAGACCGAAGCTCTCAAGGCCAATGTCAGCCATCACCAGGACGCCCTGACAGAAGTAGTAGTATAATTATCATCAGTTTTCTGCAATTGGCAATTTCCTAATGACAATGTTCCAGAGAGCAATTTTCCTCCAGATAATACTCTTCGCACAGTAAGATCATAGTATGTCCCATTATCCCTCGAACACGTATATTATGTAAGAAATAACTTTGTTAATAATATTATTACATAATTTTCTATTGATAACATGTTAAACGACATAAATAGAGGAATTATGTAGGGTTACCACATCTATGATTTGTGGTTACAAAATGAATTATTTACAATAACAATTATCCCTTTCAATGTAAAATAGTTATGTGATTTAAAATGTGTCTATTTTGGAGTAAAGAACCTGCCATGATAGATAAACATTTGGAAGTACTAAAATTACTAACGCGGTATTGCCTCTTTTCCATACATGGCACATTTAAAAAAAAAGAGAACCTCCTTCTTCTGAAAGGGAGAATGGATGAGGTTTGAAGATTATAATATACAATGTTCTTAGAAATAAATAATCTATTTGTTCGTATTGTACACGTATATATAGTGTCGAATGCATATACGACATAGACCTGTTCAAATTTTAACTTTTTTTTCAAAGCTTTTAATATTTGACTTTTTCCCCTACCTCAAAGTCTATCCAAACTAAATATACCAGTCATTTGGATTTTAGAGCACAGCTATGCCTCCCTCCTGGCCCTTGAAAATTTATTGTTGGTGCCTCTATAGAATTTTCTAAATAAAAACCACTTGATTTGTTGTATTCTTTTAACTATAGCTTCGGAATGGCCTAACGTATAACATTAATATGGCTATCAAATTAAAGCCAATAAACAGTGGTTCAATTAATATAGCTATCTTATAAACCCTTTATATGTGTCCATGGATAAATTGTCTGTAATATGCACATAAATAATATCTTCAATGTACTTTTCTTTGTTTTATGATCTGTGCATTTATCCATGTAGCAGCATCAAAGTAAATACATCCAATTACTCTGAACACTGAATTTTTTCAATGTTTTAGGTATGACGAATTAATTTATTGTGTACTCTGGTCTTAATTTTCTTTATATATGCCACGCATCATGCCAATTAACATTCAGTTTTCTTTTGGTTGCTCTACTTTATATTAATAGTATTGAACAACTAAGATATGTCATCTGGACAAGAACTCTGGAGCGGAAAATATAGAAAGCGAGACACAAAACAAAAGTTCACCTTTACTTTTCAAAAATGCTGTCCTCTAGAATAATATATCTCTCCACTATTTTCCTTAGCCTTTGGCACATTATCCTTATGGTCGAAGTTGACATTTTTGCAGTGTGCTCCTCCACAGACGTCCTTAGCCTGGTAAAATTTAGGTTTGGAGTAACACATACACAAGTCTTGTTTTCACAATGGCACTCCACATACCGAGTAGGTCATTAAAATCTGAACACCTGATTGTTAAAATTCAAAAAGATTTAATTTCTAAATTAATAAGAGAATTTCAACAAAATTAATACTATAAATAGATGTGTGTCTGAGATTTCTTAACCTTTATTGTACCCGTCCTTAACGACAATGATGACTTCCTGGCAGCGGCAGAAGCCCTGGCACCCGCTGCGGATGTAGTCCTCTGTCATAATGTCCCAGTGATGGCTGACAGTGGCCTTGATGGCCTTAGTATTTGGATGATGGGCACGGCAGACCTTCCCATTGACATTCACCCAAAAAGGTGTTGTCGAGGGGGTTAGCATAAGGACTGCTGGAAGGCCGAAAGCATTTAAAAAGACTCTTTCAAAACTCACTCAAAAGAGTTTTGCAACGGAGGTGATAGGTTATTTTTATTGTTGGTGTCAAAAGTGGTATTTTCGCCCTCACAAGGCACTTTCCACCCACTTTTTTGATAGCTCTCTGGACAGCCTGTTGTAAAACCCATAGATCTATAGAATAGGCCCAAATGGCCTTAAGGAGATTGGCCTGATCTGTTTTCTTTAACTCCGTCGGGTCCAGTTTGGCCTTTTTTTACAGAACCCTTCTTCTTTTCCAAAGTTTCGGACTAGCTGACGGTGTAAACGGTAGTCCTGTTAATGCCCAACTGCTTGGAGTGCACAAATGGAAATTCGTCAATCACGTTCATGTGTCATTTTCTCAACTTGTACGTAGGCTATAGAGCTCAAGGTCTTTTGTTTTGCAACTAATTGTTTATGCTTTAATATATCGAAATATGAATAAATTTTAATTACTTGGCCTTCATTATTTATTGAATTATTAAGTTTTCAGATTTCAATGTACCACCTGGTATATTAGTCAAGAGGATTAGGTATGGTGATGACGGAGGCCAAAGTTCCTTTGACTAAAATTCATCTAACCCTAAATTATATTTTTAAGTAGAATTGAGGTACCTTTGGTGCGTGGCATGGAGCTCTTGCTTGAGTCTATACCCAATTCCCAAAATTATATACATTATAAAGGTACTATAGATATCTTCAAATTAGAATTTTTACTTTAAAATCATACAAAATGATATGATTCCCATTTTTTTAAAGTCTAAATTTTCTAAATATTACGAGTTATTAATTTGATATTGGACTTTAGTTATCCTGCCTCAAAAGCCGGTTTTTTACTTACGATTTTCAAAAATGCAACCATAGTTATGTACAACTATTTATATTATAAGATTCAAGATAAGTCTATGATGAAATAAAAGGAGATCCCTGTCTCTAAAGGCTTGCATCGAGAAGGAGTGGATGAAGCTCAAGTCAGACTACATCGTGAAGCTCTGCAAGGGATTTAGGACTCGTATTGAGACAATTATTATATTTGAAGACTCACATATTGAATAAAAATTGTACTGAACACTATGTTCAGATGATTTGGTTATGTAAATGGCCTCCCAAAATATCACGTTTAAATTTTACTGTTGAAAGTAATAAAATGTGAACCACTCTATAAGATCAAGCCTCTACTACCCGTAGTACTCGGTATAATCCAGAGTTCCTAAGAACTCCGGATAAAAGATCAAAAGGGATTAAATAAAGACATATTTCCAGATTAATGTTGATCTTGTAGGTCATTTGGAGGATTTAGCATCCCAGTCTTATAGAGAAAAAAAAAGTTGGTACCTATCGATTTCAGGGGGAAAAAATTATATATCACTTAATATTACCGAGCCTTCATCCAGAAAATGTGAGGCTCAAGCTAATTTAGTTTTGAAAACTGTTATGTATTTCATATTTCCCTTCATGTTTTTATCTTCTTGTATATTCGTTTATGTATTGAAGTACTATGTTTTACGTATTATAAATAGTCTTGTATTTTGTAAATATATTAGAGTATAGTTAGAATACACATGATCTTATAAACAGTGTTACATTATTCCTCCACGTGAATTATTCTCCTCATGTCTCTTGGTCATCCCGGATCTCTCCACCCTATAAATAAGTTTGTGTCTCTCCCTCGTCAAGACGCAACAAAAACCATTCAAGACTGGGGCATAGATGAGACTATTAAAGCGATGTGCCATGACACAACAAATTGCAATCCTGGAGTTTGTATACGTCTAAAAAAAATTGTACAGGAACTTTCACCTTGTATATAGACACCATATTATAGAATAGCCTCAGTTTTTCAATGATGTTTGTGATCAAAATCAGAGGTTAAAATTTTCGATCTTTTTTTTTTTTTCTCCCGATCCTAAGGTTAATGATTAAAAAAAGAGGCTCAAGATACTTTTGAGCACCTAAAAGTTATTAATAATATAAGCGAGCGAGGATTGGGTCTAATTCAAGAGTAAACACAGTAGCTTATGAAAATTTGATGAATCACAGATACAAATCCTCCTCCATGCAGGTTGAAGTTTAACCGATTCTAGGAAATATAATCTTTAGACATACGAATAATCTTTAAAAATTTTAATTACCATTATTACTATTCTTCTTTTTTTTTTGTAACTTGGTAAAACTATATTTCCACTTATTATTTTATAAAAACATTAGTTTTAATTTTGAACATTTCAAATACAATATTCTGCAATATTATCTTAAAGTCCTTAGTCAATGGTGTTTATGTACATCTAAATTTTATATAACATAACTTGTACTTTTGCAGTTATGTAATTGATATCCGCTTGATATGGGCATGTATAAAGAATAAGAAAAATCTTTATGCACAAGATGCAACTTAAAATTGAAAAAATAAACCACTCAATAATCACTTGGTATATGCGTACACTCGAATAAAAAATGTGGAGATGTCTCCAGTGATTGTTTACAGAAGAAACATGTTCTCTCTTCCGATGTTTTACCATATAAACTACCCAAGGTTAGCAAGTTGGTAACTACTTTAAGGCCTCTTATTATCTACCCGACCAAGGCATTAAAGCCAATCCTATCTTTCTTCTTCTTTATTTGATCTAAAAATTGATTTTGTTTTGATTTGCCCACTTAAAGCATTCTCAGCCTTTTCATAAAATTAAAAAATCCATGCAAGTCATGTAAGTTATTAAACCAGAATTTTATTAACCCCAATTTTGTTGATATTGATTAAAATATGTTTAAAATAGATTTTAATGTTGGAAACAGCAAAAATAGTCTTTTCAAACTTCTTTTAGAGGATATGCAACTTTTTGATTAAACAAAAATGTATTTTTTTGGAAATATTTGCATTTTTTTATAATTTTGAATCAAAGTTATATTAATATAGGTTGATTAATATTTTTAATTTTAAGTCCTTTTTGTGCTTTGTCTATTTCCTTTATCTTAATTTAAGATCTACGCATTGATAAAAATGTAATATACGTTGTTTACCCATATATCACACTCAAACTCATTTTAAATTTTTTAGTACCAAAAGTTTGTTAAAAGTAATTAATGTTTCAGATAAGTTTTAATCGATAATCAGATTAGATTTTTTCAACTATAATTATCATAATCTATGTATATCTTGATGATGCCCAAATCTAATGTTATTATTATTAATTAGCGTTGTTTTGAGTCTATATCAACTGTATATTAAGAAATAATTTCGCTTCATATTTGGGTGAATGTTTATCCCAAGATAATTAACTATGTCAAAAAAAGGATGTTACTGGCATAGGGTTAAATTAGCATAAATGCCGGGGGGAAAATATCTTTATTCGATCATTCTTGAGCAAGTTAAGTTTACAACCCACTCTTTGCCTCAACTGTCAAAAACAACAACAAAAAAAATAGTTGTAATAGTAAAAATAAGAAAACAAAGGCTGGCCTTCTGTATTTCTGTTTCTTCCACCTGTTAATTATTATTTAAAGAATAGAATTAGTATACACAGTGAATTGATAACCTTATCAATGACGGAGTATGAAATGACACGATCATTTAAAAGTAGGTCGTTGATATATATAAAATAATTTATGTGCGTATGATGTACGTCCGTCCCTCTTAGAAAAATAATGATGAAAACGCATTTATTTCCAAAATGGAGATAGATACACACTTTAGATATAAATAAATGTGTTCTAGAATTTTGAGTTCCAGGGCATGTTTAATTCTGATCAGACCATATTTCCTAGCTCTGGAGGGTAAGTTTCATTTTTTGCAAAAACAAGATCCATTCCCCGTGTCTCAAAGTTTTTTTAACCTATGGGCTGTCGATTCGAAAATGTAAACTAAAAAAACAAAAAATATGCTACTAACAGAACGTATATTAAATACAAATTTAAAAAAAGGGAATTAAGCAAGTTAATCTTAGTATGCATATTCAATCTTCATTATGGTTGAAGAAGGAAATGGCAAGTTAGCGATAGCAATGACAATCACAGGTTCAAATATTTGAATAAATTACTTTATATTTTCCAAAAGCAGTAGTAATCATACAGTCAATTATATCTTGTATTTCAAGAGTGTCAAAAGGGGCAGGCTTGATTATATTTACATCAAATGGACAGAAACAAGAAAAAATGTTGCGCACAAGGAGGTTTTACAATAGAAATTTACATATTATATAATTATAGCTTTTGAAAATCGTTTCAGTTTAGAATTTTAACATAAAAGAGATGAATATAATCTTCTTATTTGTTTCATGGACCAACTTTAAAATAGCGTGTTCCTGATAGTATATATAAATATATATATTAATATAAAAGTCCAAATACTATACAATATCCTTTTTGAACTCATAATGCATGGAGTCAAGAGCGCACGGAGAAGGAGGAGCCAGACATTTGATTGATACACCTGAATTATGACTCTTGCTAATAGCAAGTCCCAGATACAAGATTTTGGTGAGAGAAAATGAATACCTGGTCTAAAGAGGAGAATATTCTACATATAAAATAGCATTATTGCATGGAAAATATTAAAAATATGTTTAAAATCATAAATATGATTTTATAATACATTTTTAAATCGATTTACACCAAATTTCTTCTTTTAGAAGGAGATGTTAAGACAGCCATGGCTTATTTGAAATTACGAACAAAAAAGAAGAAAGAGCTTCTTTTTTAATCCCTATACTAAGTTTTTTTCCTTTACACACATCCATCCTTAATGTATGGCTATAGATTTGTAGCTTGTAATGAAAAACCCTTCTTCAAAAATTATGAAGGAAAAACGGTTTTTGCGTGTGCTTTTTTTTAAAACTTGTCGTGGGTGTGTCTGTAATAATATAAATAGTTTTTTTTTTTTTTTGTTACATGGTTGATATTATTTAGTGGTACTCTAGTGGTCCAAGGTAGAAATTTCTTATCCTGAAGTTCGATGAAAGCATCCACATTGAGCCGCTCTTTCTTCTCCACAAAAGTAGGAGGGAAGATTTTGCCTGTGCTGAGAACAACGCCCTAGACCATGATAGTGGTGCATAAGTACGATAAACAGTGCTACGGCTGCATCCAAACTTCTTGGATATGTTAATGGAGTACATGCTGTGTGAGAGAAGTTTCAAAATTTCACTCGGTTGTTGCTCCATTTTACTCGTTCTTGTTTTTTTTTGTTTTGTCGGTCGACAAACGAGAACGAGTAAAATGGAGCAACAACCGAGTGAAATTTTGAAACTTCTCTCACACGGCATGTATTTAGGGATGTTGAGTTTATGCCCTTCCTCTCATAGCTCCTTGCTGGTATTCTAATAATAATTGGCCTAACCTTTTTGCTTCTTCAAATTGAAAAAGAAGGATTATATTCTTATGTTTCATTAAAGAAAAGGAACTTTAATGAAGTATTTGAAGTTCAACAGTAGAACTTTAAAATTGTAACTTCTGAATCCCTTTACAAATAGAGAATATGGTTTAAAAACTATTTTCAAATAGCCATAGAGGTAAACTAAAAAACATCCTTTAAAGATTGTAACTTTACAATTATAATTTTTCATTAAATACAGAAGAAGATCGAATTAACAGGTCACTCTAAAAATTAGACACCTTATTAAGCACGCTAAAATAAAAATTTAGAAGAAGTTGATCTTTTTTCTAACCTTCAAACGGTACTTTATCAACTTAAAATGTTATATGTCAATTGCTTTAAGCATAAAAAGGCTTTAGTGTCCACAACATTCTCGAGTTTCTTTAAATTACTTTGAAAATTAATTATTAATTAAAAAATACGTGTTCATGTGTGTAATTTTGGGGGGAGGGTTGGCCGGTTTTTTTTTTTTTTTTTACTTGAATTAACATCCCCTACTATTAAACGTCAGGACAGCCAAACTACTCTCAGCCCCAACATCCTAGAGTTTCATGTCAAAATCACAGACATTCTCTCGATCCGTGATAATATAATAAACATACAAATGATTGTCTTGTTCTTGTTTTCCATGATTGCATTCCAAATTGAAATGTTCAAAAAAATAGTAAAAGATTTCCACAAAAGATAAAAATGATCTTATCTTTTGCCTCAAAGAATTGTGTGTGTGTGTGTTTGTTTTTTTGTTGTTGTTTTTTTTATCAGCTTTATATCCTGTGGCAACAAGTTTAACTTGATTATGAAGAATCAAAATTAAATTGTTTTATTTAAAAAAATATATATATTAAAGAAGTAAATATATTTTAAATATACACTTTTTCTAAATAACATTCAATGAATTACAACTAATCATGAAACTGTCCAATCCCCATATTTAGCTAAAGGCGTCTGACAGGCAATAATACAAATTGTGGGTGCCTTCGACCAAAAATTTAAATTTTCGTTGTGCCTTTTTCAATAATTTTTTGGGTAAATTAATTGAATTACATTTTTTTTTAAATAATATTTATTTTTATTATTAAAATTATCTTTTTAGATTAAAATTTTTTATGAAAATTTCATATCTGTGTGAAGATTATAATTAAAATATATACACAGTGAAGATTTTAAATTTGGAAAATTTAAGGATAATCTATGTATGTTACAATTTATTTCCCAAAATAAATTCAGTCATTCAAAAATATTTTGGTCTTAGATGATAGGGTCCACATTGAAGTCATTCAATTATACCAACCAGCTCCGGCTTCAACCTCAGCCTCCCACCTGTCCCTGAACCTGTTACAGACCTTTACGGGAAACTCCTTTTGCATGTTGGGCACTGGCTCGAGAATGGAAGCCCGAATGGAGTTAAGAGTGTTATGTGTACGTTTATTGGACCCTTTCTTCAAAACGCCGCAAAACATAGTAGTCAAAGGGGTTTAGATCCGGAAAGCGAGGAAGCCACATTTCCTTTGAATTTTTGCTTCAAGAAGTCTGGAGGGCGGTTTTTTTCTTTTCTTTTTTGCACTCTAAGCCTTAGCAACATCGTATACAATTGATTTGGGCAGCTTTGTAAGTTCAATAATTTCCTTAGGCGTGCACGCAGTGAGGAGGCCCATAATAATGGCCGCACATGGCTTGCATTCGGAAGACATCTCAAGTATTTTGTATATTTACTGATGAAGTTATATCAGTTAAATTTGATGAGGCAACTTTCATCCACATAAATCTCAGGGTTACCAAATTATTGAGGTCTAAACTTGTTCCGGATTTTAAATCTCAAACCTGTTTATACTACATGCGGCTTGTTACTACCAGAATATACCATAAAAATTGATAGTTTTCACATAAAGTGTGTCAATCACCTGAAAATTTTAATTTAGAGTTGTATTTGTGTTTTCACCTCAAGCCAAAGGCAGATACAAATATTAGCAATTTTTTTTTAATAAATCTGTTCATGACAACTCCTTATAATGGAAAACTCGTTACAAGAATATATCAAATATGTATGATCTTTTTATATCCTTGAGTTAGGGTGGTCTTGGATTACTTTGTATAGTAATTATTCTGAAAAATTTCGCTCTTTTCATGGGTCAACAGTATTTTAGGTAATTATTCAACTTGCTTGGGAATGCTTCTTTAAGCACGATCTGTTGTTGACAGTATATCGATACAAGAAATTTAAAGCTATAGACCTGTCAAATTATTGGGAGGAATTGGGGGGGAATTAAGAACTTTTGCAGAATATAATCCACAATACAATATTTTCGAAGATCATTAAAAATATGTACCTTTTATTAAAATCTTGTATCGGTGAGATTACAGGTTCTTGAATTTACGGACAGAAGCACAATATAAGAGACCCATCAGGGATGTATTTTGTTCTCAGCTGTAAATTCCTTCTTCTCCCTTGATACGTCATGACTACTTCATAGTTCATTCTTTTTGATAAATACACAAAGTAATAAGTTATTCTATACATATGCTCCGTTTCGTAAAGTACAGGAATACAATTTCTTGCTAATCCCCTGTCGTTAATATAATATATATATTAGCCAGTTTATTATTTCTATGAGGAAATTTCGGTGGTTTCTTCAAAGAAATATATAATAACTACTCTTTTAATAAAACATTTCTAAGCAATATTGTAATACATTATCGACTAAAATACTACGTAGATTTTAATAATATCTAATTCATTTTAAAAATTGTTAAAAATAGTAAACGACAGTTGGTATGATTTACTTATTTGGCAAACTACCAGATAATTTTGGCCCTTTTTTCTGTGTTTTTTAAGGGAAAGGTTGCGTGATACAATAAAGGTCACGAAGCGATATATAAATGTACCGGAGAAATTACGTTTTTTTCCAAAATCGAAAATTTATTTTGTGTCATAAATATCTATTATGACTTAAGCAACCACTATAAAATAATTATTCGGTTATTTGTTCTCAGTTACTTCAAAGTAATCTGTATCTTTTAAAAAGATTTTATTCAGTATCATCGACTGACAAATAGTTATGGATAGGGAATTTCTTACAAGTTGCCTGTTAAAATGCTCAGTTTTGCAGGGCACAATAACCCTACATAAAAGCTATTCTAAGGAAAATCTTTCTTCGATTTTTAAAGAAGTCATAGAAGAATGGAAATTATCAAGAACAGAATATTGTAAATGCCGTCAAATATACATTCTGGGGTAGACCCACAGATTAGCTATTCATCGTATACATTAAATGAATAATATACCGTGTATATTTTATATTAATCTTTATTTTTTTAGAGAAGTTAGGTATATTTAGGAATAATATATTTCTTCAGAAAATAAATTATTAAAGAATATACTATAAAAAAAACTGGAAAAATAATATTAATTCTATTTAAAAAGACATGTTACTATTATATCTTACCTTGCCGGGAAGAGGGTGTACCGCGGTTCTTACAGAATTGTGGGTTTAGCGTATCGTCCAAACCTTACTTAGTATGTCAATAAATAGAATCCCTCCCCCCCATCCTTTCATATTATCAAACATTTGATAGTTGATTGAGGTGGTTAAATTTCATAATCAGCATTCATTTAAAATATATGTAATGCTCTTTTTTGGTTACTCATGCAATGATAAAATACGTAAAGTTTTTACGAAGTAAACTCCTTCCATTTTTATAACTACTAGGGAGTTTTAGGAGAGGATCAAACCAAAATATACAATTTAGAATTATTGGTTGTTTTTTAAGAACATGTATAGCCTCTTCAATTGTAAATAGTTGGAAGTAATATTATACATTGGCTAATCCTAGGAATACAACAAATATAGAACTAACGTGGTTTTTTTGTTGATTTTTTTGACATACTAAGGGATTTTTTTAAAAAGAAAAATATTATGAATTGGAAAAAAAGGGAAATAAATAAAATCAATCATTTAATGAATGTCTCAAAGTGGGCTATGAGTATTTATTTGGTCTAGTCCAGTCATTAGACTTCCGACTATCAGTTCTTCGAACTATCAGTACTAGAACAGGTTAAAAAAGAAGAAATAAAGTTGAGTGACGTCATCAAGGAGCAAACTTTATAAGTTTTGAGACAGATATGCAGAACTGAACTGAACCAGGATGAAACTGAACTATACAGGACTGACAGTGTTCAGTGTTAAATAAAGAACGATTCAACACTAGTTATCACTGGTCTTGTATAGATCCTTCTTTCGGACCCCAGTCCTGCCCCTCTAGTCGGTCCTTTAAATAAGGTAAAATCGATTCCTTGTGACGTCATTGAGGGTGTATTTCATTTTTTAAGTATTATGTTAAATAAAAGGCCAAATTGTATATCTACATAAAGAAATGCTACATAAAAATGTTCGGTATAGTTATAATAGATGATTAAGAAAATTAATAAGTGAGTACATAGAAAGATTCCTTATAAACATATATACAAGAGTGGATTAAAAAGTATCTACGAAGTCCAAATGATGACACTACTGGTGTGTATGGAGATTATGTTTAGTTAGTAGCATCTCATGGAAGAAAGCATACCAACTTTCTGCCAGATCGGTTTACTTCTTTTAGTTTAACATTTGTTTGAATTGAGGAAGTGGAGTGAGTTTCAAAAAAAGGAAGAAGAAATGTTGATTATTTCTATTTCTATTATACGCATAATCCTTGTTGATAAAGTTGAAGAATAATAATTATTTGGCGAATAATACAAAATATGTAATCCCGAATCAATTTTGAGAAAAATCATTCTAGCTTGCATTTGTGTTGACGGCTATACAAATACTTTGTAATAGTGATGGGACAATTACGAAAAAGAATCCCAATGTTGATTCGGATGCAATTTTGATAAAGGAAATTCCAAAGTCCAAAACTATTCACAAAAAATTTAATTTTTAGTATAAATATTTCCAAAATCCATAGATTCTTACAAAAAATGATTTGTTTTGTAAATACTAAAAAATTCCCAGCTGTTCCCAATAAAGTAATTTTTTTGGAAAATAAATTTATAATATAAATTTTTGAAAAAAAAAAATTAAATATTGATTTTTTTAGAGAAAATTATAAAAAACTATTTTTAGATCATTAGAAAAAACGTAGCTTTTTGGTAAAAAGTTTGAAAAATTAATTTTTTGGTAAAAAGTTTGAAAAATTAATTTTTTTGGTAAAAAGTTTGAAAAATTAATTTCTTTTATATTTATAAAATTTTTATAAGAAATTTTGAAAAAGTAAATTAGATTTCAAATATTAAAATTTCTATTAAAAACAAAAATTCCTTAATTTAGGGGAGTATTTTTTTTTTTTAATCATTAAAATTTATTTTTTGCAATACCGATCCCGATTCCATTAATAACACCCATTTCTCCGATTCCAATTAATCATCCCATCACTGCTTTGTACTAACCAAATGTGATTAGAAATTTATCTAAGTTAGGGGTATACACTTTTGTTCAAACTCGAACCAAGAACGATTTTTTATTTATTTATTTTTTTGTGTTCAGTTTTCAGTGATATTTTCTAGATCGATTTGGACCCATATTTCTGTCCAGACTCCAATATTGAACCGTACACCGAAATTTAAACGTTTTAAAATTTTGAATTTACTTTTACAATTTCAATATAAACAGGGTACGATCGCTATTGACGCCGTGCTTAACATTTCACAAAACTTCTCAAACAGGACTGGACACGGGTCCAGGGGTTCACGACGTCCTTCTTTGGGATCTTGGAGAACACGTCCAATATGGAGACGATGAGATATTCCTTCATCCTATGGTGGCAATTAGTTCCTTTCAGCTACGCTTTATTCAAAAACGTCCAGGGAATTAACGTAAGGGGAACTTGGAGCCAGACATCCTTCTCCCAGTTGTAGGGGAGGTTCTTGGAAAGCCACTGCTGGTTATTCTTCGAGGTGTGGGCAGGGACACCGTCTTGCCAGAAGATGTATGACTCTTCCCCTGCTACCTGATCCATCCATTGTTTCCTCACCTAGAAGCCCAATATCCAAATCTCTTGAGCTATGACCTTCATTGACATTTCAGAGATATCATTGATGATATCATAGATTTTAGTGACAATATCGTTGGCATGCACGCCACTACGGCGCTTTCCATTCTCCCTCTTCATATCAAAGCATTAGGATCACCAGCATCCTCAAGTTACTCCTTTCAAACTTGTCTATAGTTCTTGATGGCATTGTAGGAGATGTTGTTGAACTCTGAGATCTCTTAATTGTCTTGTTTGTTTGTTTGTTTCGAGTGGAAACCATTTAACATGGTTCCTCTATGAGCCATCTGTATGCAGACATTCTTAGTTTCGACTCAACCAAAACTGTCCTGTAAAATCCTTTTGTATGTAAATCAGCTGATACTCAAGTTAATCCAGTACGGCAATTGCATCCCTTATCTAGCAAACTTTTTTAGGTCTAAATCTGTGTAGTACCGATTATTTCGCTATCCTGATTTACCGAATTTTACATTTTTTTCTTCATAACGGTCTCAGACTTAGTTTTCCATTCATAGTTTCGTCTCATACGAAACCGTCCTGCAAAGACCTTTTGTATTTAAATCAGCTGATTGCCAAGTCTGCCCAGTACGGCGATTGCACCCCGTATGTACCGACTTTTGTAGGTCTCAATTTGTGGACCCCCGATGATGTCCCTGTCCTGATTTACCGAATTTTACTTCTTCTTTTTTTTCATAACGATCTCAGACCGGTTGTGTTTTTCAGATCAAACACCAACACTAGAAAATGACATAATTTTAAAAAGATAACACTTTTGTCATAGTATTTTACGTACCAAAAATTCAATAAACCGCAGCTTTTATATTTGATAATAATATGTTATTGAGCATAGGGACAAAAATTCTGGATTTTAGTTTTAAAAAAACATGTTACGAAATCACATCACAACTGTATTAATTCTTCTCCTGCTTTTCGATTGTAATACATATTGTTTAATTATATACTTAAGGCCTATTTCTTATTTCTTTTTGCTGTTAATCCTTGTAGGGAGAGGCGAGTCAAAATTATTATGTAGAAATGGCTGGACAAAAATTGGAGGGTATAAATGTATTAAAATGATGGAAACAAAACAATCATGGACTAACGCAAACCAACATTGTATATTGGAAGGAGGTCAACTTTTAAGCCTGGATTATTTGACTGTAATCAAGCATCCCGTTTGGATACATAACTAATAGTGATACGAAGGTTGGCATGTCTCTGGGGAAGTCTTCTTGTCAAATTTGGCAATTCCCATTTTTTTTTTTTTTTTTGACAAATTTGCAATTAACATTAATAATTGAGTAGAAAAGAAAAAAACAGATTAATTCTTTCATTTGAATTTTTTGAATTATAAATTTCTTAAATTCAATTTAGAAAAAAATTTTAAAAATCCCAAAAAAATTTTCAATAATTCCAAATCTTACATTTTTTGCAAAAAAAAAAAAAAAATGTCAAGCTATTCCCAAAAAAGGATTTTTTTTGGTAAAAAAAATCACATATGAAATATTTTGCTCATCCGTATAATTTGCCCGAAAGACCTTTTTTTTTTTTTAATTTTTCAAAAAAATATTCACTTATTTTCTTGTAAAATTTATCATACTGACCAAAAAATTCTTAGTAAAAGCAAACATACCTTAATACAGTTAATAGACCTCCACTTTCAAATACTCTATTTGAAGCATACATCCTCTTCATCCAAGGCCTTAGAGATAAATTATATTTTTTTGTCGATCACTTTTATTATTTTTTGAACATAAAAAACAGAATATTTTACACGTTACCCCTCGTCCAATGGCATTTTTATCCCAGTAACTTTCTTAAAAAATATGTTCAACCAAATGTGGCTGGATTTTTTTTTTTTTTTTTTTTTTTTTTCAGAGTGCTTAAAAGATACTCTTACATCCAAAAAGATGGGTTAAAATTTAATTTCCTTATTTCCATAAATAAATAAATTCAGACAAGCTTTGTTATATCAATATAGATATGACATTTAGACCTTGCAAGTACCCCAGGCCGGCTATAAGTCCAACTACGTATAACTAATATAACTATATATTAAATCATATTTTCTTCAAACAAGGATACTACAAAACTTGCTCACAATGGTACAATTCACGTTGGACCTGGGATAGATGCAAAAGCAGAAAGCTCAAATACTCTATTAATGTTTGTAGTATTCATTTTATTTATATATTTTGTTATATAACACTCAACTTCTTGGATTTCAGGCCTGTGAAGAGTAACTCTATGGAATTTGGTGGCTCATGTTTGGAGTGGGTTAGTGAAATGGACTTGATTCGGGATATTGACTGTAATGACGTTCCAAATTCATTTACTTGTATTATTGAAGGTATTATAATTTTGCTAAGTGATGACCCATCACATAAAAAAGGGGTCCTCCTCTACCAGGCTTGGAGAGTGAGCATAAAATGATTGTCATTTTTAAGGAACTGACCAGGGGGGATTTAATTAACCAAGAAATACTCATAACATAAACACTTTTTTCAAGTGTAACTGTAAACTTGAATATTATTGTCAAAAAGTCTTTGTCATCTTTTTTCTTCTCTGAACATTATAATCTCCTTTAAAAAAGTGTACAGGGATACATACCAATATGCATCGAGAATAATTCTTAGTCATTTACTATCTTTATTTTTTCTTTTAAATGAAGTAGTCGTTTAAAGTCAAAAAGTATGTTATTAAAAAAATGATCTTTTAAAAAATTGCCCTAACCATTTATTAAGGCCTTAAAAACCTACATGAAGATGTTAGCAAAATCTAATTTTTGGTTTGAGCTTGATTTTTTGCAAAAAATTAAAAAAAAAACTGCTATTCAAAAAAAGAAATCAAAAAACCACAGGCATTTCCAAAAAATGCAATTTTTTGTAAAAAAATAAAATTATAAATTAAATTTTAGATACAGTTTTTTTTTTGGAAATAATCTAAATTATTTAAAACAACTTCGTAGAAAAATTTCAAATATTCATAGCTATTCTGAAAAAATTTAATGTTTTGAAATTTTTTTTTGAAAATCTAGAGCTATTCAGAAAAAACTGAAATTTTTTACATCAAAAATTGTAAAATTAAATTTCAAATATTAAATTTTTCGTAAAGAACTTCAAAAATCTATTGCTTTTCACAGACAATTTAATTTTTTGAAATGTTTTTTGAAAAATGTTATTCAATTTTCAAGTAATAATCAAAAATTCCTTAATTTGAGAGGGGCTACAGCCCCTTTCAGCTCCCCCCCCCGTTAGAGGCCCCAGATTTATTATGTACTGGTAGGAGTACCCAGTAATGTTCTGAATTATTTGACGTCGATGAGGAGATAAAAAGAGAGGTGTACTTCACTTGAATAATATAGATTTGTATTTACTTTTTCTTTTTTAATATGACAAGCTGAGCTTTAGCTACACACACTCGTTACTACAACTCTTCTTAATTCACATTCATTATTTTCAATGTTATGTACGCCCACTTTTCTGGAGAGCGTGCTAAGCTTTAGCTATCCATGTTCGTTGTTTAAACTGAGTCATCTACAGAGAGGCCTATAATCAAAATAAAAAATAAAAAAACTTTTTAATTCACTAAAACTTTCATTAAATGGTTGTTTTAATACATTCCTATATTTTCTTTTCATTTCAAAACTATTCATCAAAATCATCTATCAGGAAGCTGATACTAACAAACGTCTTAATTCTGTAATATCAATTGTCTCACTCCCATCTTCTCCGTGTGTTCTTTAAAAAAAAACCATCTCAAGCAATAATGCTTACTTACCACGATTACCTATTAAATAAGGAACAAAAAAAAAAGAAGAATAGCAAATGCAACAAAAAGTTTTTCCTTTTCTAATTTTTAAAGATAGTTTTCTGTTATCCTTATTCTTTAATTCTTAAGAAAAACACCTAAATGTAAAGTTACAGTGAGTGACTGAGAGTAACACCAATGATTTCTTGGGGTGGTATAAGTGTAAGTCCTTGTTAGACTCAGATTATAGTTTAGAATCGATATGGAAGTAATTCCTACCTGTTTTCTTGCTAGATAAAGAGAGGGGCTTGCGTTTATTTCCATCCTGTCATAGATGCTTATAGCTAATGAAATAAAACACCATGCAGCTAAATTGCTCTCCGCCCAAAAAATATTTTTCAAATTGTCAGGGTTACCTCGATAATTTTGGTTCTTTCAACGTAGGAGGAGGTCATAATTATAATTAACCTGGGACGTATTTGAGGATAATAAAGTTACATTTTACAATCCCCCCCCCCTTTAAAAATCTTATTTGTTCCACAGATATACTTATAAATTGTGTAAATAACATTATTAATCATATCATTTATTGATTCAAAGAGTCCCAAGAAACAAGACAGCAAGATGCAGGTAAGAAATCATTGCACTGTGTGTTATACCGGGTGTTCCATTGAAATCCAAACACTTACTAATTAAAAATTAATTAAAGTTCATTCATATTTTGATATATTAAACCATAAACAATTGATTAAAAAACAAAACAGACCTGACCTCTCTAGTTTACGTACAAGTCCAGAAAATGACAATTGAACGTGATCGACAAATTTCCAATCATGCACTCCAAGCAGATGGGCGTCTCCAAGACCACCATCTATGTCATCAACAAGTCTGAAACGTCGTAGAGGAAGTAGGGCTCTGTCAAAAAGTCCGAACTGGATCCATAGGAATTAAAGAAAATAACCCATGCCAACAGCTCAAGTCCATGAGGGCACATGCAAGAGAACTCGTGGTTACACACAAGACTGTTTAGAAAGCTATCAAAAAAGTGGGGGGAAAGAGGTATCAGGTCTTCTACCACCACCTGGAAGCTATGATAGTAGTAGCTAAGGGCGGTTATATTAATGATTAAGAGGGCTCAGAACTACATCTATTTATAGTATTAATTTTACTGAAATTCTATATTTAATTCTCTAAAACTTTTAATTTTTGTAAACTCCTGTTGATGTTTAAAATTGAAAGTGTTCAGATTAAAATGAATGAACTACTCGGTATTTAATTAATGTTCCACTAACTTATTCCATTTATTTCATAACACATTATTTAGTTAAATGCAATGACGGATGGATAGAAACTCACAATCAATGTTTCTTCTTTTCAACAGAGGAAGTTTCCAAATATGAGGAGGCCGAACTTAAATGTAAAAAACTCGAGTCAACGCTTGCTATTATTCGGAATGAATACGTCAATGATATTGTTAAGAGTAAGTATTTATGGATAGAGTTCTAAATCCTGAGCATGTACCATATGTAAATAAAGAAGATTAAAAATCAACATGGTAACCCCAACATTTTTGAAGAATGACTGGGAAAAGAGAAGGTTAGCGGTCGTGACGATTCATTAGATCTCCTCCAAGGTGCTGCTACTACGGATAGAGAGGGAGGAATAAAATAAACAAAGACATAGGGGCAAAGTTAATTGAAATACAAGCCCATACCATAATGCTTTTCCACTTTAAAATAGCTGCATGTTATTCAAAGGCAAAAAATCGCCGAACACGCAAAATGCTTATTACAGTTATACCTCTCACAAACAATCTAAACATATTATTTAGCTGAAAATGTAAATACATGTTTGTGGCGAGTGTAATCATAAAAAAATAAAAAAATCGAGCTTACCAAATGAACGTTGCCTGCAAAATTTGAAAAGTCGCATTACCTCCAATTTATTTTAATTCAATTTAAAATGAGAGGATTTATTCATATGCTATATGTCATATGGTAAATTGATTAGTGTTATTTTGTAGAAAAATATTTTTTTAATAATTATATTAGTTAATGATCGTGTACACAACAAAGTAGAAGAATACCCATGGATTGACATAATAATATCAGACAAAAAAAGTTACCTTCCCACAGAGTTGCCTGCTCTTGTCTGATATTATGCTTGTTCGTCAACCCATTACAGACTTTCCACATCGCCGGAATGTCTTGCAAGAGTTCATGTCAAACTCATAGGACAAGTTATCCACGTATTAACTATTGTAGCCTTCAGTGACTCCATATTTGTTTGTCAAGTTTAGTTGATTTCCCTATCCATTGAGCCTACTGAGCAAAGTCCACCAAATTCAAATCTGGCGAGGAAGAGGGACATCTATCTAGCCTCCTGGCCTTCATTACCTCTGTCATTAAAGGTGGCTTGGGATCCTTGTATACGAGGAAAATCCCATATCGCCCTTTACTGACCTCTTGAGGGTCTTAACAACCACGGAAAAGTCGTTGGCGATGCAATTGATCGATTTGGTGCGTTCTTTCTCCAAGATGGAAAGTAACTCCTGATCCTTTTTTAAACTGCCCCCTTCACTTTCTGCTTAGTTTTTTTATGCAAAGAGAATGGCTGAACCAGAATGTCAAAAAATAATCACTACACCTTTTTTATTCACGCGAAAATTAACATTATTTGAGAATTAATGTTTCGCCGTAGAACCCTCTACAAATATTGATCACGTGGTCTTTGTTTAGCCACTTTCATTATTGTTATTCTCTATGACATCTCATGGCTGTATTTTCTTCTTCTTTCAGATCAAATTGGAGGGACGGCATACATTGGACTAATAGCCAATAAACCAAAGTTGTACTTTGAATGGGCGGACGGAGCAGTATTAGGACATGGAGACTTTACATCTTGGGATACAAATTATCCAGTGAAGAATGATACAATTTTATGGGTGGAAATTGATAAAAATGGTAAATGGAGAAACGTGGGTTTTGAGGAAAAGAAATTCTATGCTTGCTCCAAGTATAAAAGTAATCTTAATAGATCGTTCTTTTAAAAATACTAATTTGAAATTCTCTATTTAAACCCATAGTTAATTGCCCAAATGGATTTTTACTTTTTCAAAATCAATGTTATTATGTTTCAACGGACTCTAGAAACATTGACGAAGCAGAGAAGGATTGTGAAAGTCGTGGAGTTGGCGGTGCATACTTGGCAAATATTCCTAATAAAGAAATAAATGATTTTATTGCAAGTAAGTGAAGAAGTTAATCGGTAGAGACAATAGAATTCTAGATACATGGAATAATCACGCATGCAGCTTATCTTACTTTTCTTCATTCCCTCTTGAAGGAATGGAGTCAAAAATGACGTAGACTCCTTTGCTCTTCTTTTTTATTATTTTAGCCAAACACTCCTTTTAGTTTCCTCTTATCTGGGAGTAAAAAATATGCGGGATTATTCCAGATCTCTGGAAATCCATCGTAGATACGTAAATGATAACTTTCTCCCGGTGCCTGTAAAATAATAATAATTGGATAAATTGCCAGCATGCTCATTCCAGAGTAATATTTTTTTTTTTTTTTTTTTTTTTTTGCTCAATTTACAACTAATAAGAAAACGAAAATATAAAAAGGGCAAAGAAAGCTCTAATGTAATGTCTCGAGCCTAAGTTATTTGCTACAGTCCAGTGTTTATATTGGTTCTTAGGTCTGTCAGAACTTAGTAGTAGTCTTTAACTGTCGGTCCTTGGAATTTTTCATACAAAATTCGATGAGTTATTAACCTAAATAAGATTATGTATAAACAAAGAACAGTGGTCATATCATGCAAAAATATTAATGTATAAATTATAATTAGTGATGTGCCGGGAACTTATTTTTGCTACTTGAGTATTTTTGAGTTTATATTTTAAAAAAAACCCCCGTGGACGCCTCTGACTCTACCAAAAAAAAAAAAAACTGTCCACGCTAACAAATTCGTCAGTCAAATAATCTTATTTTATATAGGACTATTGAAAAAAATTCAATTAAAAAAAGTGTTTCTTTCCCCTTCTCTAATTAGTTATAATGAGATTCGCATTATGAGCTGGCTCAGATGAAGCAGCTGTCTTCCTTTTGTGAACGCAAAACTTTTTGAATCCAAATAAAATAAAGTATTTTTGTGAGAATTTACATGCTTTAATATTCTCAAAAAAGAAAAAATTATAGAATTGGTTTTTATCAAAATCAGATAATTAACTTAGGAGAAAATTCATTTATTTTAATCGTTTTGGTTGATAAATAGAAGTGATGATACCATAAAAAAAAAATCAATTTTTTTTTGAAAAAAAATTGAGAAATTTAATTTTTTGGTATTAAATTTCAAATCCTAACATTTTTGAGAAAAAAAACTATCAAATATACAATTTCATAGTTAATATTTTTTCTAAAATCCAATACTATTAACGAAAAATTTAATTTTTTGAAAATAGTATTTTAAAAATCCACATCCGTTTACAAAAAATTATTTTTTTGAAAAAAAAAAATCCAAACTCCATAGATGATCAGAAAAAATTAAATTTTGTAGGAAATTAAATTCAAAAATCTACAGTTGCTCTCAAAAAAATTCAAAAATTAAATTTCTTTTGTAAAAAGCCAAAAAAATTTAGTTTGGGGGAAGGGGTCTATTTTTTTCATAATTAAGAGAAATAATAAAATAGTAAATACCAGTAATTCTTAATAATAAATAAAAATAAATAGATCCCTATATGCACCCAGAAAAAAAAAACCAATTTTGCCATTCCCGATTCCGATTACTCGTTCCATCACTATTAAATATAGATCGCTCCCTGTACATGAATCCCCCTCGTATTAGGGGTGTACTCCTACCCAAATTGAAACCGATTCGGATAACATCATTATGAACGATTTTGACTACGAGATATATATAAAGGAATTACATAAACGAGTAACAAAATGATTTCTTTTTTATAATGTTTAACTTTTTATTAGTTCAGACTTTACGAGAAAATACATAAGTATATCAATCATAATTATGATTACAATATGTTATAAATAATTGGAAATTGAAATTATTTAAAAAAGTTAGTTATTTTCTGTGCTCAGAAGTCAATTTATTCCTCGTTCGCTCATATATATTGCTCAAAATACTGAATGGATTTTGATTTTCAATAGATGGTCCCGAATTTTGTTATAGAGGTCTTATTATAATTAGATAAAATTGCACTAATTAAACAGGGGAAGAATTAGGGGGGAGGGGGAATTATGTATAAAGGAATATATGGAAATAATTGAATTTATCTATGAGCGCCGAATCAAAAAACTGATCTCAGTATTTTACTTAGTCATCTGAATTCTAAAATATTTGGAATTGTAGTAATTCGGGACCATTATCATTCAGAGTCATTTTTTACCGTTAAAACAACCCCCAAATTTAATGTAATATTAATCAAAGTAAGATTTTGAGAATAAGAGATTGGAATAAGGGTATACTAGCAAATAATCAACATTATTATTAGATACATTCAATTATCTATGAGCTCACGGACTTAATAAAGAATCCAAAACTGATCTCAGTTTTTCTCTCAGAAGGCCCGTTTTAATTTTCGAAATCTTTTTACAAAAAATTATTTTTTTGATGAATACTGGGAATTTTTATTTAATTTTTTTTTCAAAAATTTTCATCTTTACAATTATTTTGAAAACAGCTGTGGGTTTTTAATTTTTTTTCAAAAAATTTGGATTTTTTGATTTTTTTCTCAGTCATCTGAATTTTGAAATATCTGGAATTATAGTAGTTTGGCAATATATTCATTCAGGGTCATTTTTTACCATTAAAACATTCCCCACATTAAAAGCAGGATCTAGATAACTTATATAAATATATTTTTTATGATTATACAAGTGTTTATATTGTTTCTGTATCTCGTTCTGTACCCGATATATTTCGATTTTTAGGCTTAAAAATGATGAAAAACGACACTCTTCTTTTGAGCCTTATATCTTTATTCATAATAGATTGTGATGAGAAATGTTATAGTTATATCAGGGGTCGGCAACCTATGGCACGTGTGTCACTGTTGGTACGCAAATCAGAACATATTCCTGTGGTGTACCATTATTGTTGATAGTGGCGCACTCATTGATTATAAATGTTAATGTTGGCACTCCATGTCTCAAGGGTTGCCTTCCCCTGCTTTATATTATAGAAAAATATCCAATGAATAATTTGAAAAAATTATTTATAAAATATGCATCTCTAATAATTTTTGATCCATTGCCATTGCAAGTTTGTCAGCATTATTATCATATTTCCCCCAATTTCAATGCCAATTTTATGACGTCATGCCTCGTAAAAGGAAGATCGAGGCTATGAAAGGAAGATACTTCTAGCTTGATCATCCATCACAAGAAATTTTTGAATTCAGATTCCGAATTCTACAAAGGACGATAGGAGGAGAATTCATCTGAGGAAATCTACCAGGCCTCAAAAGGGAGTCAAATGGACTATTTCCTTGGGAATGAGATACCATGTTCGAAACAATAAATTGATCCTTTCAGATGAGTAGAGAATTTGAATGTTTGAAAATGGAGTCACTTAAATAATACAAATTTGAACAAAAATCCTTGGAGATGCATATTCTTAAATAGAATTGTTTTTAAAGGCCTATAGTCTTAAGCGAAGGTTAGGCGTATAGACTAACTGATCCTCACTTCTTTTTATTGGTTGAACATTTGAAATAATAATTTTTTATATATATTTTTTTGCTTAATAATATATACAATTAAGTAAGCAGGGTTATAGGTAGAATCGGCCCATTGAGCCCAATCGGTACACCCCTACGTAGTTTTAGTTTTTAATAATTTACATAATACCGCAAAATTAATTCCTTTGGTCCCTAGAACAACTCAAGGGACAAATCACTTTTTTTGGATTAACTTATAACGGTGAAAAATTTGTTTGGTCTGATGGAGGTGACATAAAGGAGAATGATTTTGTTAATTGGAGTGAAGGGATGCCAAAACCCAATCTTGGAGCGTGTACTGCCTTTGACGAAAACAAGAATTGGATAAGTACTCCATGTGGGGTTTCACAGAAATATGTCTGTGAAATTGCTCCTCGTAAGTAGATTTATACATAAAAATATTGTTTCTTTCTTCAAAACCTTTATTCACTTATACATCAAGATGAGCCCCCAAGTCATCATTGCAATTTTGATGATAATATGAACTGGCTTGAAAATCCGTATAATGGCCGATGCTATTTGATAATGAATCGAAGACGAAACTTTCAAGAGGCTGATGCAGAATGCAATGTGCACTCAGAACAAAACAATCAAGCCAGGTTGTTATCAATTCATGATCCCACGGAACAACAATTTATCACAAGTGAGTAAATGCTTTCCACAAAATATTATGTCATCCAAGGCCAGTTTTAGAGAGGGGCACATGTATCATCTTCCCGAGCTCACCCCTCTACTTTTATTTATAAAAAAAATGATTGTATAACATTAATCAACAAAATTTCAACTTTTTAGGTACACAGTATGAGAGTAAGGATATTAATTTCTGCGTACGCATAGATATTTATCTATTAACTTATCAAGAGAGAGGGTATATAATTAATTTTATGTCGGTTCCTATTTAGGACTAAAGTTCAGACTAAGTTCAGTCTCTCTCTAGAACAGTTCAGTCCTGCATATCAGCATTAAAACTCATAAAATTTTTAAAATTTTGTCCTTGATGGCGTTACTAAACTTTTTTTTTTTTTTTTTTTTTTTTTTTTTTTTACTGTTCTAGTACTGACAGTCCAAAGTACCGACAGTATTAAGGACCGATCCCAAGAACTGATAGGAGCAATAATAAGACTGTAAAAGTCTAAATAAATAAGGACCAACATAACACTATTTATAACTCATAACTATCCTTATTTTGTACTCTCAAAAGTATATTTAAGTTTAATAAAGTGAGGGTTAAAAGCAATTTCCTCTACGAGCCTATGTAGTGGCTATGTTACAATTTGTTTAGCCGCTGACTATAGTTTGCAGGGGCATGCTCATTGCAGTTTATTTATGTTATGAAATTCCTGAGAGAACAGGATATCGCCACTTAGTGAATGAAAAAATTGGACCTGTACATATATCTTAGCCAAGCCCCGCTAACACTGGCTTTTATCTATAATACTTCATTAATTATATTTTGTAACTCAGGCGCATTCTTAAACCTGGGTCATAGAGGATCGTATTGGATAGGGTTCAATTCTGAAATGGATTTTTATCAATGGACGGATTCAAGTCCCTTTAGCTATTCTAATTTTGTCAGTAATGATGTGAGTAAGACTTGTTTAAAACTGCCTTTGAGAAATGTATATGGCCATTGGGTTGACGCCGACTGCAATAATGAAAAACTTCCGAGTATATGTAGTAAAAAAGGTAATGCTTATCTAATTAATCAAAAAATACATAAGTATTGAGGGGTTTCATGCAATGTTGCAGGAACGTCCAGAGGACTATATTTTGGAGGTTTGGTTTTTGAACTTTTTTTTTTTTTAAATTACAATTTTTTGGAAAAAAATTTAAAACAACCAGAGCTGTTAACAAAAGAAAAAAAAATTGAAAAAATTTCTAAAATTAAATGGCAAATGTTTCGTAGAAAATTTCAAAAATCATGCATAAAATGTTTTGGAAAGAAAATTCAAAGCTATTTTCAAAATAATTAAATTTTTTAGAAACAAAGTTCAAAAATCCAGAGCCATTACAAAAAATTATAAGATTAAATTTCGAATAGAAAACTTTTTGCAAAAAAAAAAAATTCAAATATGAAATTTTTTGGAGAAAAATTCCACCATACATAGTTTAAATTAAATTTTTGGTTAAAAACTAAAAAAATTTAATTCAATTGACTGAAAAATATTATATTTCTAGTAATAATATTAAATTATTTAATTTGGGGGGAGCTATAGCCCCTAAAACCCGCCTACCGCGGACGCTTCTTGGGTCAGTCTTGTTGATTTCTGCTATTTTGTGAGAGACCTAATCAATCACGGGTTATATCAGTGATAACTATTTTTTCATTAATTCTCCGTTAATTAACATTCTTTTGAATACACGGTTAGTAAATTGGGTAAAAATACACCCCCAAAAAAATAGTAATTTATTTATATGAGAAATAGTTGAAAGATTATCATAATTACATATTTCAAATTTTCTTTCATTTTTTTACTATTTCTTCCATTTTGCAGACGTAATTGTGAATAAAATTACAAAAAAAAACATACGCATAACACTTAATTTTTACACTAAACCTCATTAAAAAGTTGCTGAATATACGAATAAATTTTAAACAAGGTATTATCAAAGTAAATAAAGAATGGCATAGGATCAGCATACTTAAAATTAACAAGTTTTATTCTTAGATACACGATGCATATACAAAGGAATAAGAAGCATTTTATAAATCTCGGGGTGTATAATATTCCAGTTCAGTAACGGAGGGTTAAAGTGTAGGAAATGATTTAATTGTTGTACGTCAAAATATATTCGGATTTTCATAATACTATATGAGACTGAAAAATATGGGTTCACGGTGGGAGACTGCGGTCTGGACCCAAAAATTGCTCTAGAAAAAATCACTATGTACCCGTCTCAACAACCCAAAACCATCCTTATTCGCAAATGATATTATAATGGCTTATAATATTTATATTTTTAATTATATACCTTTAGGCAAACACTATAAAGGACCTCCTCCGATTCCTGATGCAAGTAAGTTTTAATGTCATTAAGCATTTGGCTGAGTCATTACCACTTCTTTATCGAACCATAGATAATTGTCCAGAAGGCTGGCTCAGATCTGGGCATCAATGTTTATTTTTCTCATCCATCAAAGAAAACTATAATAATGCAAGAGCTAGTTGTAAAGCAAAAAAATCTACTCTTGCTTACATTTTGGATGAAAGAACAAATTATTTTATTCAAGGACAAATAAATGATGGCAGTGGAGATGCCTATTATTTCGGCTTGAATGATATACAAACCCAACATCAATATGTATGGCCAGATGGAACAATATTGAGTGGCTATAGTAATTGGGCGCCGAACGAGCCTAATGATAATCATCATGCTCAAAACTGTGTCGAAATGTTCATGGATGGTTATTGGAACGACAGAAGTTGTGATGGTGAAAGAAAATATATTTGTGCAACACAATATAGTAATTATTCTTAATGTTAAATGTGAATGTCTATGCGTGTCTTTGTCCTTCAATCACAACCAAACTAATGGATTGATTTTCCTGAAATTATGACTCCACAAACAGTTTCGGAAATAATTTTTCTGGCGTCAATGTCATGACGGCCTTTAAATAGCATTTCCTAGGACTTCACATGTAGTACAACATGAGGGCCGGGCTGTATTTTGAATATAGGAAGGGTTCTTTGATTCTGAAGGAAGTCTCGGTTGAAGAATTAAACCTGTCTGAGGGACCCGCATCTCATATACACCACCTGTGGACGAGATTGTATTCTGGCATATTAGAAGGGGCTCTTAAGTACTTATAAATGCGGCGGCGAAGCTGTTTCTTAATAATCAGGGAAACGATGGCGGAGAAATTTAACTTGCCTTGCGGCGAGCACTGGGGTAAATTATAGCATATTTGAAGGGTGAAGCTATATTTTGGTCCAGTACTTCACTTGTACAGTATAATGAGTGTATTTTGGGATATTTGGAGAGTTCCTTGATATTCAAGGAAGCGACTGCGAAACTGCAAGTTTCGCAGCTGATCACAAAATAAAGCAAACACTTCCTCTTTGAGTGAAAGAAGATATATAATGCCTATATATTAGTATAGTCATACTCATAAAAATCAATAGGAGATTAATTCATTTTAATTTCTTAATGACACAGGCAACACCTGACAGGCCTACTATAGTGCTTCAGTATAATTGAATGTCAACAGTTTTCCCTTTTGGATAACTTAATTTTCCAGAGGTAGCTTGGATTAGACACACCTAAATGCTAAGCCTACGTATGAAATTCTGCTCCTGGTTGAATCCATAAACAAAGAAATACATGGAGTGTGCGATGTAAAATCGCCGACTTAACTTTAAATCAATCTGGATTATTTTAGAGTGAATATTTGAAAATACCAGATTGTGCTATTAAAAGTAGTGACTATTCCAGTTAATTAACAACTAAAAAAAAGACTTTCAAAGATCAACAACCATTCAGGCCATAGATGTAAAAAGAAAAGTGTGTCTGATTTGATTCACACCCAAGTGAATCTCAAGGAGATCATGAATGTTGTTGGGTTCTGATTATCAATTATTCTATTCGAATAGTTGTCGGGTTTATATAATGTTGTTTTTATTATTATACAAATTTTATAATCTATTTTGTCCCTGGTTCGAATTCATAACATAGTAAGATTTTTTTCCTGTATGCATTGAAATTATTCCAACTTTAAACAACCAATTAAGTCATTTTATAATAATACACATTACGTATTTTGATGAAAAGATTCAAGATCGTTAGTTGAAGCGAGAGCTAAAAGTCTGGACTTCGCATCAGTAAACAATATGATCAAAACATTTAGAATATAAATTTGGTTCCGCACCCTATACAGTTAAGCCTGGTCTAACAGGCACCTGATTTTAGCGTGTTACAACACTAAGGGGCTATATTAAGTTTTCAACTTTATATTGTCTCAAAATCGGAAGTCTGGTCTTAGTGTACACCTTCAATTAGCAGGTGTGTGTTTTTTTTTTTTTCAGTTCTTGTCTGACCGCTTAATATAGGTTTATCTGTAATTAAATGAAACTTATTCTATTAAATAATTCCATGCGGGATAGTTCGTTGTAGAAAACCCCATAAAATCCGTAATCCCGACAGAGAAAACCAACTATCCCCCCAAATATATTTGTATTAGATACCTATAATTGAATTATTCTTTTTGTCCATTTCAAATTCCATAGATGTTTGTCCAGCTCACTGGCACTCAACAAACACCCGCTGCTTTTATACCTCAGATAATGATTGGGATTATGAAGAAGCTCAAAAAGAATGTACGAATAAGAACTCTTATTTAGCGAGTATTCATGACGAGCATGAAAATCAGTTTATTGCTTCCACTTTGCAACATCCTTCTCAGTCTTATTGGTTGGGTCTTCGAAAAGAAAAATTACATTCCGAATACGATAAATGGCTAGATGGAAGTGAAATTGACTATACAAATTTCGCCCAAAAAATAATGGAACTTCCGAATGAAGACAACTCCTCGACCTTTTATGGAGTTCATATGAACCAACAGGGATTGTGGAGGCCCTCGGAATCAACCACGAAGTCTCAATTTGTATGCTCAGCAAAACAAAGTAAGATTTTACACTATTACGGATAGGTCCAAGTAATATTCATAGGAGTAACCCGGTGCTCTTCCGGGTAAAATCAAAAAAGTGTTGGGATATGTATTTATATGGGTATTTTTAATATATACATCAGTAAGGATATGAAAATTATTGAAAACTTAGAGAGTGTAGAATCCCTACCTAAGATAATGTTAAACGACATATCTACTGACAGAGATACCTGCAGTGCTCTTGGCCTGTATTTTCAAGAATGAAAAAATAATTGATACGAGCAATAATATACTTTTCTTTCATGCTCGCCAGGATTTTGACAGTTTTCACATATTTATTTATCCCTATTGACAGATAGTTTTGAGTCTTGCCCTTTTGTAAGTATACTAGTATGAGCCTGCCACTTGAACGGGCGAATGGGGATGATAATGACAGTATAATGTGATGTAATGTTTGCTTAGAAATGCATAGATGTTTGTAACCTCATCATGTATAGAAAGATGATGTTGTCTTAAGTAATCAAGAAGAAATATTACGAAAATAATATATCAAATGTCACTATTTGGCTTTATTGAACAGATTAAGTTTTCATAAGTCTTCATGTGAATTACAACAATCCCAAACGAACCAACTGGCTAATGTAATCTTCCCTTCCCTTCTAATTTTTAATAGTAATGTGTAGAACAAAAAATGTTGCTGAGCAGAAAAAACGGAGGAGGAGGAAAATTCAAAAGATTTTTTTTGTATATAAGTGAGTACACAAAGGACTCATATTTTTGTAAATTTAAATACTATGTTCTACTCGAGCCCGAAGTACAGTTAACCATGTCGAAAAAGATACCATAAATCCATCCCTACATTTTTTATATTTGTATTATGTATTTACTTATAATTTAATTACACATTTTAGCCCATTTTATAACCTGTCCACCTGGTTGGAAGAAGTCTCCTTCTTCTTGTTACATTCTGATAAAGTTGGAAAAAACTTTCCACAAGGCGTCTCGGGAGTGCAAAGATAGAGGTGGCTATTTGGCTAGAATAGAAAGTATCGAAGAGGAGGATTTCTTAATATCATATATTTTCGATGAAAAGAAAGGTAAGATCATTTAGAGGAAAGATTTTTGAGTACATTTAGCAGGTAAAAATTATTGTTGAAACCGTCTAAAAAAAGACTTCAAACCATTCAGTCCAGCCCTAATAAAATTTTTACAATAACTACAACAACTGAAATGACGTAGTTACTTACTATTTATCAACCAAATTATACTTTTCCAAAAATATTTTAAGTTCCATATATAATGATCATGACCGGCTATTTTGCCTCTATAAGATCTTACCGTACGACAAGTTTTTTCGTACTTTGCTGTTGTATCTCAATCAGATCAAGTTTTAAAAAAATACAAGGTTATAACATAACGTATGTACAACTTCCACCACACTTTATAATAGTTACGTCATAGAATAATTTGCGTGTATTGTCAAAATCTGTTTTCTTGCCCAGCAGTCAGTCCGATACATCAAATTGAAAATTCAAACAATAGTATTGTCATAGAATATGATTGGTTGCGTGATTTGTCAAAATATGTCTGTCTTGCCTAGCAATGGGTACTGTTCATCGAATATAAAGTTATAGCAAGCCCGATTTCATGATGGTCTAACCTTGTATTTCTATTAACCATGGATAGGATTAATTATATAGTTAGGATAGGGAGAAAAAATAATGAAATGATTTATAGTGAATTAGTTCTTATACTATTTGGAGTAGTACGTAATTTGTTGTTTTGAAAAACATCATTCCCGATGACAAATTCCTCTTGATCAACACATATGAACTGTGACTAGTTAAAAAGCTATAATATTTATCATCATTGTAATTTGTATATCAATATCACAAGGTATTTTTAGCAACTCTTCCATTTTTGGACAATACTCGTATTTTAAATCCCTAAAAAATGAGGGATGGACAGAATGTAAACAGCTCAAAATCGAATATATATGATAAATCAATCATTTTGATATTATTTTCCTATTTTATTCTTATCCTTTCTATTCAATTAATCTGATGGAGATGGAACAGTAAAGTTCGAACCGACAATATAGTAACATAAAAAGGGGGCAAATATCTCCTCCAGGCAAAATACCAAATATACAACTATAGACAACTCTAAACGAATATGGACAAAAAAATTACTCTCGGCGAAAATGTTCCCGGCAAAATTATCGAATATTATATACATTTATCTGAAAATTTTTTATCGATATTTTATAATATTATCATTCAAGGAGTTGGTATACTCTTTGTCGCTTTGTTTACAAACTATTGTAAGTAAACAATATTCATGTCTCAACAGGGGGTGTCCATAGAATTATATTCTTGTGGAAGGGCTTGTTTTTTGTAAAAATTGTCATTTTGAAAATTAAATTTTTTGAAAAAAAATTTCAAATATTATATTTTTTGAGAAAATTAAAAAAAATCCATGTCTATATTAAAAAAATTAGATTTTAAATGTAAAATTTTATAAAAAAAAACTTAAATATGAAATTTTTTGGAGAAAAATTCCAAAAATCCATAGTTATTCAGAAAAATTAATTTTTTTTTGAAAAATATTATAGGTACAAAGTTAGTCTTCAAAAAATTTTTTGAAAAAAAAAATTCAAATACACTGAGCTGTTCAAAAAAAAAAAATTACGAAAACAAAATTTATAAAACTACATTTCAAAATAAGATTAAATAATAAATTTATCAGTCAACAATTTCAGAAAGTCAAAATTATTCACAAACTATTAAATGGATTCGGGGAAAATTTAATTAAATTTCAAACTTTCTATCATTGTGAATACCACTAGATATGAGATGCATTTACTAGCTAGTATTGTACAATTTTGTAAGCAAAATACAGGGACTACCTCCTTATTGTAGTTTTAGGGAACAAGAAAAATTCGGTTTCTACGGAGACTTTTTTGAATTAAAACCCTTAAAATGGGAGAAATTATTGTTCAAAATCCACTTTTTACTTTTTTTCTTTTTTGATATTTTTAGTATGGTTGGTTTTGACATTAAAAGAAACACATTTTATTCATCATAAATTATTTAAAATAATGTATGACGGACAAGAAACTTGTAAAAAAATATATTTATAGGGTAGTTTCTTGATTTTTTTAATTTGGTCATTTCAATACTATAAAATTTTAATAATTAAGTATATAGTTGTATAATAAGTAAGCCAAAAGTTTTAAGTCTGGGTATCAAATCAAATGCTTACTTTAAATCCCTACCTACTAAATGAATATATGGCATAATACGAACGAACTCATCAACAAATAAATAAAAAATTGTTTACATTAAGATATAGTTTTGTTATCATTTATTATCATTATATAAAAAGCACGACATCCGGACAATATACTGCACAATAAAGGATCTGAGAATAATTCCGCATTATGACAAATCTGCGGTGTTTGAAACAGCGTTATGCAGGAACCCTTTGTATTTTAAATTCAGTGCTAAACTTTTGCTGTCTGGTTTCTATTGTATAATAAAGTTTACATTCCGAGGATATAAAACTATTTTATTAAATTGATATCACTTTATAAACTTGGAAGTTGATCATCTTTTGATTTGTCAATTCATCTCAAGTAGCTTTACTCTGTTCATGTTTAGCTAATTTATCAATTTCTTCGTCTGTCATCGGCCCGTGTTCTTTATTGAACTTTATAATGTAAAAAAAGAGGTTAGTATGTTTTCCTACTGGGTCAACAATTTTTATTCTAGAAGGTTTAAAAAGCTCACATTTTCATTGCTCTCGTTATTATTCAGTCAATAATTATAATCTTTCATAATTAAAGCATTGGGCATTGAGCATGTTTGGATTGGATTGAAGACAAAAAAGAAAAGGAATCACTATTACACCTGGGAGGATGGCTCTGATCTGAGATTTTCAAATTGGGAGAGGAAATATCCGATTCAAAGCGAAGATATCAGCTGTGTTTGGTTGAATGAAAAGTTGGAACGCTTCTGGACAAATGTTAAATGTAGTTCACAATCCGCCTATATATGTGAAAAACCCCAAACAATAACTGAAAACCCTCCGCCTGAGGAAAGAGGATGTACTCATGTATGAAGGGCTGTAATGTCGGTGGGTCAGCACTAAAGGGTCGTAATTTAGTACAATCTAATAACACAAACTTTGAAAAGTCGATGCTAGAGGGTTATGTCGGTTGCAATTTATTTGGTTCAGTACAGTCATTCTTTTTTTAAATATGTCTATGGTTTATTATTTCATATAAGATATTTGAGATATATCTTTTTTCGAATTTCAATTACGGGTACTCCGGAATATGTGTGATATGTTATAGAAATGACCCATGCAAAACTTAACTGTCCTACAAGGTCATCTTTAGGTCACAGATCTCGATCAAATTATAAAGAAAGACAAAAACTCTGTACTTGGTGAATATTGATACTAAGAAATCATTTTTAGTTATTTTACGTTATATAATTTTGATAGACAATTTTCTAACCTATAAAAAGTATGACTATTTTTTTTCTTTCTAAAATTGTATTATTGAGATTTAGAAAAAAACTTTATTCTGTTTTTTTATGGGTTAACATAATATCTATTTTAATTATCTAATGCAAAATATTGATTAAAGCTTTAATTAAATTGTATTGAATAAATAAAAAAACCTTTGTCTCCTTTCAAATTTTGAATTAGACGTGCTACATAAAAGTGGTAACGTTGAAAAATGACATTCTACTTAGTTTATTTTCTTACCACCAGAAACACCAAACTCTACAACTCTAATAAAACATGTCACATGTCTAGTGATAAAATCATATGTATTGTGGGTAGGTAAAATAAACGAAAGCTAACAACTTGAAGAGAAGGAGAACAGCTTAGCTGTTATAATGTTTCATTGGATCTGCTACAACCAGCTGTGGCAAGGGGAGGAAAAACTAAAGAAGGACACATAGGCAAGAACTTAACTCTGCAACAAATCCTCAAAGTAAATCCCCTTCTTTTATGAGATCAATTGAATGCTCACTCAGGTTTGTGAATATAATTTAATATAGCAGAAAAAAAAATTTAACAGCTCAGGACTTAAATAATACAATAGACAACAGCCGAGTAGAAGAAAATTCAGTCAACAGATACCCAATTCCAAAAACAACGACCAACTTAAAAATACAAACGATTTATATCACTACACATGTGCCGCTTGCAACAGCCCTAGGTAGGAATGATTAAGGACGATTATTACAGGGTCAAAGTCAGTTGGTATGGGTTTATAAATTATAATTCGTATATACGTACTAAAACTGAGTGATTCATTATGCTGACCCAGTGATATGTAACCAAAACCTCTGTATTACGAACAAAATATATATTCTTCTAGGAACAAGTTCCTTACCAAGGTAATTGCTATGAAATTTTTCTGACCCAGAGAACATTCGACGAAGCCATCCATGCTTGTGCTGAAAAACAAGGCAGTCTTTTAAAAATCAAAAACATGTAAGTAACTAGTATATCCAAAAAAAACGGGGTTCTCAACCTATTGTAACTGCCTCATTTCGAGGCACGCCTTTTTAAATAAATGAATCAAATCCCTAACATCCTATTTATAGAACAGCTAATTATTTGTTCTCTGCCACTGTCAGCCTTAATGGCCAAAATACATATTTACTTAACCTCAATGAGACACTCGGACTTGCCTCTGGGTAATAATAAAATAAAGTCAATATGGTTTGATACACAGGGTAGTATTCAAAGTTGCTTACAGTTTCTTATTTCGGGGGCTACAGCCCCTCCACCCATCCCTATGCAGATGCCCCTTGATATGAATTGGTTGAGGCGAAAGTCTAGGAAAATTCGATACCTTATTTCGAAAAAAAGGGATATTGACTAGCAGACAGTATTCAAAATAAAGCAAAGTATATTTCTATGATTTGAAACTTCATACTACTGATAGTTCACTTTGCTTAATGATAATATAAAAAAAGCTTTTACCACTGACTCTGTTGCGTTTAGGTTGAGAATCCCTGCCATAGAGAAAGAAAGATATTGATAATACAAAGGGATTTAGACCAACAGTTCAGCATAGTTAGGATTTAGAAGATTAAAAACTCTTTAGGCGTGAACTTCAACTTTGACAAAGGGTATAAACAGAGATACAGGGAGATCTGCAGGGGGGTATGGCTGAGCCCCCCCCCCCGGATATACTCCATTGGATGCCCCTTTAATATTTAGAGATACGAGCTCCCCAACATACGAGTTTGTTTGTTTTAGGTACGAGAGTTAGTAACAGGACGCTAAAACTTCATATTTCTTAGGAGATAAATAGATTTGACTTACGAACTCCGTCTAAGAACAAATTAAACTCGTATGTTTAGCTATTACTGTATAGTGTTCTATCTCTGAGTAGAAGGCTGTAGTATAATTTTAACATCAACTAAAGGGGAAAAGTTTCATTAATTGTTATATCCAATAAAGTTATTAGCCTCTGAATGTAAGGGAAATAAACAAATGTGACGTTATTTTATACCCCCTGTTTCAGCTGATATAAAATGTATTTCTTTCTTAATGCTACAAATCCTTTTATAATTGGTGAAGTAAATAGTTCTGAGTGTTTATTTGTTTTATTTTGCCAATAAAATTAACATACTTAGGATTATCCGATTTAGATGGTTCCAAAAGGTTTTTGGCCAATATTCAGTTCCTGACCAATTGAATAAGTGCTCATTTACCTCGACTCAATGCTTCCCATTATTTTATTGACATTTACGACTTCCATTTTACCAGAACGGAATCGTTGGAACCACAGCTTTGGTTTTGAATTCGATACTGGTTTGAGTCCATAAACAGCACAAGTATTGGCCTCCAGCTCCAGGTTTTAACTTATAGGATGTATCAAGTTTTTTTTCTTTTTTTCACTTCCGTTTTGAAAATCTGTAACTCACAACTTGCTTCACCAAACACAAAGCTGTAAATGCACCTTTTTAAGTGTACGATTAAGCATACTCTAAGTTATTTTTATAAAATGTATTAATTGTGAGATATAGCTCCCTAAAGACATTTACCGACAAACGCTCATAACTTTTTACTTAACCTATTAAATTTATTTAAAATATTGAATATTGAATTAATAGGGAAAATCAAGCCATGCTTATCTCGATCATTCACAACACAAAAGGAGATTTTTTTTTGGGACTGAAATATGATGCAAACACATCTACATGGACTTGGCTTGATGACACCTCTTTAAATGGATATTCAAATTGGGGAGATGAGGAGCCCCAAATAGGAGACATAAATCCTTTGAATGTTTGTGCTATTATGACAAGCCAATCCTTATACACCGGAGTATGGAAGACAGCAAAATGTAATGATCAACATGATTTTATATGTCAATCACCAAGAAAAGGATTCACAAATCCTCCTGAACCAACGACCCCGCATACTACTATAGATCCCACCTTCAAATGTCCTGAGAATTATGTTTTCATCGATTCTTTATGTTACTATTTTTCTCCGTATAGGAGACATACTTTTGAAGGGGCTGAGAAGGAATGCTCGCTTATGAGAGGACATTTGGTTTCCTTCAAAGATTACGAACATGAAGATCGAGTTTCGGAGTAAGTAATGATCTCATTTAATTAAATACTAACCGAATACTCTTTAAGCCTTTGTTAGTTAACATCACTTTTTGAAGTACCAAGTGGTCCATTGAAATCTGAGCATTTACTGTCTAAATAATTCATTTAGGTTGAAGGATTGTAATTATTTCATACTACAAAATATATTAAAGCAACAAACAATTAAATAGCATATAAAAGAAACCTGAGCTCTCTTAAGTACAAGTCAAAAATGACACTTGAACGTGATTCACGAATTTCTATTCGTGCACTCCAAGCAGTTGGGCATCTACACAGCCACTGTCTATGCCGTTAGAGAAGAAGAACAATTCTGTCAATAAGGCGAATGAGTTAAAGAAAACAGCCCAGGTCAATACCCTCATGTCCATGGGGGCTACGCAAGAGTTTTACACCAGATGGTCCAGATAGATATCAAAAAGGGGGCAGAAAGAGACTTCTAAAGTTGTAGAGTGCACTTTTGACAGTAGAAATGAAAGAAACCTATCTACTGTATAGCAAAACTCTTTTCAATCAGGTTTTTTAACTCTTTTTGAACACTTTTGGTCCCCATAAAGCCAAGCTGCCAGCCCTTTTGACTAAGCCTTTTGAGTGTATGTCGAGGGGAAGGCTTATAGTGCCTTCTTCCAAACATGGAGGCCCTCAAAACTACTTTTAGCCAACACTGGAACGCCATGGCAAAGGACTACATCTTCAAACGGGAGTAGTCCTTCCTCCCACTGCCTAGAATTGCCGCTAAGGGAGGCTACATAAATGATTGATTAAGAGAGCTCAGGCACACATCTATTTAGTGTATTAATTTTGTTGAAATTCTCTTGTTAATTTAGAAATTATATCACTTTAAGGTTTAAAAATCAAAATGTTCATATTTTAGTGGACAACAATTTCCTTGCTCTCCATTAAATCATTGTATTATTCTTAGTGTTGTGTGGGTCCTAGTTTATTCAGTGGTGGTGTAGTCCAGTACCATCTTAGGACCGATCCTTAAGACTGTCAGTACTAGAACTGATATAAAAGAAATAAGATAAATAAAGCTGAAAAGCAGAACTTTATAAGTTTTTAGGACTGATATGCGAGACTAAACTGGGCGGAACAGCGGTGTTCAGTCCTAAATAAGGACCACCTCAACACTTGGAGCTCCCACTTTTGAGTTTATTCAGAATAATAAAAGAAAATGTGGAATAAAAATATATATATATAGATATTATCTAATTAATTAAAACTCCTTTAAACTTTAATCCAATTCCAGGGAAATATTATCCTTCTTTGAAGATCAGGCTTACATTGGACTAAGAGAATTTCCTCAACTTGGAGGATTTCATTGGTTAGACCCTTCTTTTCCCTATGGGAGCTATACTAACTGGGATGATGGACAACCAAACTCTTATGGTGGATCTCAAGCCTGCGTAAGCGTTCAGAAAAAAAAGTGGACAATGACAAACTGTATGAATGAACTCCCTTTTATCTGTGCCACGACTCCAAGCGCAGATCCCTTCCCAACCCTACCACCTGATCCAACTGTTAATCCTAAATTACCATGTGAAGGAATGGATAATAGTTGGTTTATGTTACCAAATCAAATCGAAAGTTATTGCTATAAGTTTAGTAGATTTGAAGAGACTTGGCACACTTCTTTGAGACAATGTAGAGATGAAGGAAGTGAGCTCGTATCCATTCACAACACTGAGCAAAATAACATACTTTGGCATATCCTCCAACATTTAGCTATAAAGGAGTGGTTTGTATGGATGGGTGTTAATGGTTTGAACGAAAATGAGGAGTACAGATGGACAGATGGAACTCCTATGAACTTTGTGAATTGGAAAGGTGATGACAGTGGGGAACATTCAAGCATGAAAAGCTGTGGGGAAATGTTGATCAGGGAAGGTGGACTCTGGCAAAAGTCTCATTGTGGAATAAAGAGACGATTTATTTGCAAAAAACCACAGCATGGTAGTTTTCCTTCACCTGCTCCTCCTATTATACCCAGAGGGCATTGCAAAGTGGGGCTTCCAGAGTACTTGGGATACTGCTATAGTATATCCGTCCAAGAATTTAACTGGAGTGATGCTCGAAAAAATTGCTTATCGTCAAAGTCTGACTTAGTCAGTGTTCACAGTATTAAAGAAATGTCCTTTTTAACCAGTAGGGTTTTGCCTCTATTAAATACATCTTTGTCGTGGATTGGATATCAGGATTTGATTCATGAGACAAACTTTGGATGGAGTGATGAAAGTCCTGTTGACTATACAAATTGGGCAGGAAATGAACCTGTCAGTGGATTCTCAATAGTAATTTCTTAAGATTTATGTCACCATAATTAAAATAGTGTTGGGTTTCGGTCTAGAAATAGTAGAACGGTTGAGACTGTTATAGTTTTGTAAAATCAAAATGATTCGGTCTTCAGTCGGTATGAACCAGACTCATAGAAAAATTCGGCCCGACCTAAAAATTACCCTTTTTATTTTTGAAAAAGACTTTTCGGTCTACCATTTAAATTTCAATATGAAGTTTACGACTGCTCCCTGGAATAAACTATTAATCCAGATTGCTATAGAAAACATCAATTGAGTTCGAACCGGATGAGAAAATTGGTCTAAGACAGAGTCTCAACACTAATATACATATTTATTTTATATACATTTCTAACCAGCTAATGTTGGCATTCTTATTTACAGAATAATGACTGTGTCGGCGCTTATACAAGAGATCCTCATAAAATAGGGAAATGGGCGAATATAAAAAATGATACAATGCTTAACTTTATTTGCAAGACTAAAGCTCAACCTTCTGTAACAGAAATGACATACAAACTACCAAAATGTAACGAAAATGAGGAATTTGATGAGTACGATGGGAACTGTTATCTATATGTTAAAGAACAAAAGTCTTGGTCAGAGGCTAAAAATTACTGTAGAAGTAAAAAATCGAACCTCGTATCTGTTCAAACCCTGCAGGAAAATTCCTTTTTAACTGCATATTTGGAGAATGACTCTTGGATAGGCCTTTATTTCGTAAGTTTACTATATTTTGCATTTTATGGGTTATTCCTAGAGGTGTAAATAAAAATCATGGCTTGGTTTCAGGTAATTTTGTCCCATGTATTTCGTTCTTAGAGATTTTTCCGCCTTTCTTTGTTTTGATATTATAGATTCAAACTTTTACGCTTTGTAGTTACTGTTAAGACCTTAATTTCATTCTATGAAGGAGTTTCTTCGAGCCTCAACTAAGATCATGATTATAATTCAATAATGACCCACAAGACCATGAGTTTCTTCAAACCACAGAGTGGTTGAGATAAATTTGGAAAATCTTTAAAGCCTTATAACTAACGAACAAGATGGCATAAAAACATTTCCTGTAATATCTAGTGTTGCAACTTTTGTAGAGGTACGTAGCACGCCTCGAATTCCTTTCGAGGTCCTATGTTTCATTCTTCGTGCTATTTATGTCATAACTACAAATCTTACGGCACACTTTTACTTCAAGAATTAAGATTCATTATTATGCTGATTGTCCACTGAAATTATAGTATTATTTAACACGCACCGATATTCAGTTTTTATTTACAGCTCCAGTCATTCCATATAAGATCTCCTATAAAAGGCAATTCTTCACCCAACCATCTCAAAATTTTGGAGAAATTTAGTAAAAAGTATATTTTTTAGGCCTAATTCCAAATCTATCTTCATAGATCCTGCTTAGGATCAAATTTTTGTATCTTACTAATATAATTTAATTAAAATTTCAAGACCATCATTTTAATCTAAAGAAAAATTGATCAATTAGACCAATGGCATAACATAAATTCAGATAGAAATTTGTCAACCAAATGCAAAAATGTGGAATGCCCATTTTTCTGCTCCTCTTTCCCTTATCAGTGTTTCAAGTCTTGATTAATTGAATTCAAATATCCCCTTGTTAAGTTATGAACAATTACCGACAATGATTGAATAACAACTACATAGTTGCAAAGAATTGGCTAACCACCAACTGATTTTGAAACTTTATTCTGTTCCTCGATCAAAAAATGACATAGCAAAAAAGTGCAATCCTTGTCAATAATAACATAAATGATTTTTTGGGGTTTACTTCGCCCTCAAGACCGATCATACAAATTAGCTCCTACAGGAAAGGTAGTGATATAAAATTACATAATACACTGGTAGAGGAAAGGCCGCATTGCAGGGCTCAATGGGGGGAATATAGAAACAAAGAATGGGGGTGGAAGAAAAGAGAGAGGGATGTAGAAAAAAGGAGAAAGAACACCCTCTTTATGAACTCGGAGCCTCCCCCTCCCCCCAAAAAAAAAAAATATATATATATATATATATCATAGGAACATGTATGTCATATATTATATATCTTCTTAATAAATTTGAAACTGATGTGTTCCACCATTTTGGATTCCATATGTGATAACACTAAAAACAGACTTATAAATATTGTGTATCTCTATAAGATTTCATTTCTTATTCAAATCCGAATTAGGTACCAATTTATTTGTATGCATGCCAAATTTAATTAAATTTTGTGATGTTGAGATGAAGAACGGTGGGTTATTTGATGTGTAATGATCGTAATATTTATAAACCTTTCTTACTTTTTAATCTTTGTTTGTGTAGACTAAGGAGAACAAAGAGGTGCAATGGACTGATGGGAGTGAATATATTTATGAAAGCTTTGAGTTGGATGAAATGTTGGATCCCAATATTTTAAATTGCGTTTCCTTAAATTCAGAAACTGGAAAATGGAATATAAACATTCACTGTGATAATTATGCTAAGAAGTCGTTTTGGTGTAGCATCAAACAGAAAAGTATTTAATCATAATTAATTAATTAGGGATGTGAAAAGGTCGAAGTCCCCAGAGTATAATAATTTTAAAAAATACAAAACATAAAATATCTTTCAATAGTTTTGTAAATAATTTTCTCTGTAATTTATTTTTTATTATCATTTTTTTTTTCTTTTTCAAAAATATAAAAGCATAGAGAACACCTATAGAGTGTAAGACAAATTAAAGATTGTGGACATGTGTTCCTACAAAATAAGTTTGAGAATTGAATTCAAAATTAGAAAATAACGGGTTTTTTATCAGAACTCGTATCTTGATCAATTTGAGAAAAGACATTGAATTTTCAAAATAAGAACGGACAATTAATAAGTGGCAACAATATATTGTAGATTGCTATCGCTAGACTTGGAAATGACCGGTAAAAAAAGGCAACCAAAAAATAATATGCTAATCCTGACAATTTGATTAATGTTTGAGAGCTGAGCTGGCATTTTGTTTAATTAAATAAGCTGTGATATGAAGAAAATAAAACACAAGGCATTAATTCTACACTTACAAGTATAACGAGTGATGTAACTCCGTTGATTTTTTTTCAGAAGTCAGTTTTTGTTTTTGTTTTTTAATTAATAATTTGAAAGACTGAATTTTCTTTTCCTTAGCAGTTGTCATTATTATTTAATAAAACTTCCATTCTTAAATATATTAAATTATATCAAAACCCTGATTGAACATTCGTATGTTCTCATACAAGACGGAGAGCAATTCCGGGGATTTGTTAAGGTGGTATAATTGTAGATCCTGGTTTGGCCCTTTGAATTGGCTGAGGCGTCCTCACGGAGAGAGTGGGCTGGAGTGGGTGTATCCTCTCTTGCCAAATCAAAGAGATTTTAAAAAATCATAGATATGAAACAAAAAATTATAGATGTTGTAGAACAAATTATCAGGTGAAAACGCAAAAAAAAAAAAAAAAAAATATCTAAAAAAAAAGTTTATCAATCAAATTATGCCCTAGAGCAAATATATAAAACCAAGCCCCTCCCCCTAAATATATATATATATAATCCTGCAGATACCTCAGATTGGGCATCGACAACGGAGTATTTCTAGAAAATGTCCTATTTATATCCTTTTCTCCTTCCTCCCTAGTCACATCTGATCTAATGAAACGTCATAAGCATTATTCTTTCTCGCCTCCACAACATTCTTCAAATTGTCAGGGTTACCATGTTTGGGGTTCTTTTTTTAACATTCCCATTCTACACTGGATTTTCATCACTTCTTATAACTCTTCAACAATGCATCGGCGTTACTCTCCGTCATTCATGAGCACACCTTCATATAGTTTCTCGCCTCAATAGGGATAATAGCTTTAGAATATTAAAAAACAACGTTTATGTTGTCAACAAAAACAACAATCCCACGCTAAAAAGGCTTAAGAATCGACATTCCTACCCATAACTACATTTTTATTTTTTTTATTCTTCTTTACGCTCCCTAAGAGTTCGACCATTTTCTCATCTCTAGTCATATGCAGGATATTTAAGTCATTTATCAATTAAGGAGAACCAACACCAGATTTGGTGGGGGAAATGCCCAGAGACTCATGGATGGGTTAAAGGTCCAATAAACCATTGCTACTTCTTCGGAGAGAAAGTTGGTCTATTTTATACGGGAGCTGAAGAGTTGTGTGCAAAAGTTGGAGGAACTTTGGCCGGAATACACACAAGAGCAGATAATGATTGGCTAAAAAAGAATGCTAATACTAAACATAAGGGTCATTGGATTGGTATTCAAAGGGTTGCTTTAGAAACAGGTATGAGTATCAATATTTTATCCTCTCCGTTAACACGAAGGCAATCTTGAAAAAAAATTAAGAAAAGAAAATATTACCAATATTTTAATTAAATTCATAAATGTTCCATTATGGATTTCTCAATACTTCATTAGACACTTTATAAGAAAAGGTCATTCAAGTAAATATATCTTTCATAAAAAAAAGTAATATTACTTTTTATAAAAAAATGTTATCAATAGCTAATAATAGTATGCTAGTAGATTTTTTATCTGGGATTGAAATGAGTTTCTGATGAAAATAACTTTAATACTACAAAATGTATGTTTTTGGGTGTCTACAGAGAGTATTATTTTATATAATACTCTTGATAACTCAATCTATCTTACAAAAAGCTGGAACTAAAATCTTTAACATTCAATATTTGGATGACTATACTAATGCCAATATTGAACTTAGAAGGGTCAAATTTTGCTATCATCATTAACATAATCTAGTCATTAGATTTTAAGTTTTTTATAATCAAGACCCTTTTATAAATAACCAATTTATACAATAAGAATTCAACAGCCCTAGACAGTTTTATTTCCTTTGAATTGTAAAATGAAGTTTTTATTTCAAAAATATATAACTATTTTATAAAAATGAAACACAAAAAAATAAACAGTCCTTTCCTGATGCCGATCCCGATTCTGATTTTTTTTTTTTTTTTTTTTTTTTTTCAAACAACCTTCACCAATGGTTACCCACCCCCAAAAAAGTGAATAACTGTTTTCTATATTTTGCTAATTAGTTTGTTTTCGTGCCGCGTGAACAAAATATAATCCTGACTCAATTTTGAGAAAATCATTATAGGTTGTGTTGAGAGTAGGCCCCCAATGTATTTATTATTGAGATTAAAACACTAGTGAGTTTCATTCACTTTTAGGGGTTGTCGAGGAGGATAACTTTTATTGGGCTGATTCAGAACCATTTAAGGGAGGGTTCCATAGTTGGGTTCAAGGCTATCGAAATAAAAGGGGGACTCATGGAGAATTTATTCCAATCACAGGAAAATGGAGCTTAGAAGAATCCAAGAACGTACGAGATCATTTTATTTGCAGCGCCAAAATGAGTATGTTATTTTGAAAAATATTTTATAGACTTTTTATACATTTTTTTATTTTTTTTAGGCTTTGTTATGAACCCAGTGCCGAGCATCCCAACATCAACTCCTCCGGAGAACACAAATGGTAAATATAAACAAAATAAAGTACTTTTTATGCTTTATACAAATTGTAAATTGTATTCATAACTATGGATTTAAAAAAATCTAAGAATATTTGTTGTTTAAAGTAAAGTTGTTGTTTTTTTGTTTGATTTTTTTTAATGTTCCTTTAATTGGTTAGAATGAGCTGCACTGATTAAGAATAAGTATAATTTATAGAATTACATTTACTCTGTCAAACCCAGGAAGGAATCTTGTGTGAAGTCCATATACATAAAGTATATTTCTTTCTCTAGGAATGACTGAGGCACGAACCTACTCACATTGAATTCAAGAGAACATCTTATCCGAGTGCATTGTCCATGCGATACGACAATTCCATAATTAAAACAATATTTGCCAAGAAACGTAAAAAAAAAACTATGTCCCGGTGTGTGTAAAAAAAAAAAATAATACCATGTGGCAATCTGCTTATTTTAGAGGAATGTATTTTTTTAATTTTTCTTATTTGCTGTTCCATTCATATCATTACTTGACTTACAACCAATAAAAAAACGAATATATCGTTTTAGAAAAAGCAGGGAATGCTCTAAAGCAGTGGTTCTCAAATGGGGGTACAGGTATCCCTTGGGGTAATTGGAGGCACTCCAAAGGATGCTTAAGATTTTAAAAGAATATTTACAATTTAATATTAGAAATTTAATTTAATTTTCTGTCAATAGCTATGTTTTTTAAATTATTTACAAAAATTTAATATTCATTTTTTTCTCAAAAAATTAATTTTTAGTCAACAATTGAAGATTTTAAATTTTTTTAGAGAAAAAACTTATTTTTTTGAGAATGGATATGGATTTTTTTTTTTAATTAATACTTCTTTTGAATAGCTAAGGATTTTTCTTTTTTTTTTAAATATTTTTTGACAATAGCTTTTGATTTTTGAAATTTTAAGTTTTGGATTTATTTTCAAAAAAAAATCCAAAGTAAGCCTCTCCCCATTTATTTTGCGGCACCTTTAGCTAAAAATGCTTTCTGCTGGTACTGGGGTGCTTGTGTTAAATAAATATTTTACAAGTCGTACATCACTAAAAATAAATTGAGAATCTTTGCTCTAAAGTAATCCCTGCTATGCTTGTAGGTTGTAAAAATTAAAAACTATCAGTACTTTGGAGAAAAAAAAGTGATATAACAACATGAATAGAACATCCCTAATCATAGCTGCGGCCTTTGCTAATTTATTTGTATACCTACCAACACTACCACCAATGTTTACACAGCTTGGGTAAATGATTAAATCCGATTGCCAAATATTTTTTTTTTTTTTTTTACGCGCACCGGGAGAAAGCTTTTATTTACGTGTCTGTAATTATTAGATTAGCCACAAGTTGATATAAGAGGGGGAAAATAAAATTAACACAATATCTCTCCAAAAACTCATAAATGTTACTCTCAGTCTTACATTAGCACAAATTACTTTTCAGCATGTGGTGCTGTGCTATATTTAAGACCGCTCGTCGTTAAAAATGAGTCCTCCGGGCTTATATAAATAGGTTTATTTTATATATATACTAGCAGAGGGTACCCACGTTGTAGGGCGCAATAGAGAGGAATAGAAACAAAGAATGGAGGTAGAAGAAAAGAGACAGTGAGAGGGATGTAGAAAGAGACAAATGGAGAGGAGAAAAAAGTAAAAGACAGAGGGAAGGAGAGAACTATAGAAAGAGATAAGGAAACGATCGTTTTATTTCGGTCAAAAACAGGCTCTTAATGACCTTGGCGGCTTTAAAAAATATCATATATACATGTTTGTTTATTTTATACATCTACTGGCTAATTTTAAGACTGATTTGTTCTACCATTTTGGATCTCATGTGTAAAAACACAAAAAAGTATACTTATAAATAAAAATATATAAGATATGATTTGAAAAAAATTGGAGCCACCCTAAGAGTTTTGAAGCCTCCCAAAAAAAAAGCCAATGGTTGTAATTAAATAAATGTGACGTACAAAATAGAACTTGAATAATTTTCTTGTACAAATTACAGCTCGTGATATATAAATTACGCTCAAAATTATAATAATTTATAGGATTATCTGCCGGAGGGATCGTGGCCATCATCCTTGGATCATTGATTGCAATTACCGCTGTATTTGGGATTGTCTACCTAAAAAAAAATAATCAAATGAATATTTTTCCAACAAATATCTCTTTTTCTACTATATCAAATCTATTTAGAAAACGTAACCCAGGCTCACAAACGTCTTTTTCCAATGAAAATTATGCATTATGTAAGATAAATTAAGGAATAATTGATGCAGGGGCGCGCATTCTTTTTCTTTTTTCCTTTTTTTGACCAACTAAAGGCTATTTTTTATTAGTAACACATGGGATAAAATGAAGCACATAGATGGTGCTTCTGTTTTTGTTGGTCACAAAAATGGGTTTTATGAAAAAAATGCATGTTTCATTTATTGAGTATTCCTTGGATTAGTTAACTTTCAAATCTCTTTACTAATACGTATTTTTATATATATTTCAGGATTTATTTTATTCTAAAATACCTACATCAATCAAAATTATATCCAATCCATTATAAACTGAAAGTAGAATTATAATCTCCTCTTAAGGCATCCTGATATTTATGTGTGTGAAGCGAATATCCGAATTTCCCTATCTTTTTTAATACTATGTATCAACTACTGAACATGTCTGTGCAATTTTAGTAAAATATAGTCATCTTTAGCTAGAGCACAGAATCGATTAAAATCTTGGAAAATATGGCAAGCGCTATAAAAATTACATTTTTGGATTGATAAATGAGTCTAAAAGTTTAAAATACAGTCATTAAATAGTGCATTTATTTAGTTGAAAAGAAGAATTTAAATATTTACATTTTTTGACACTTTTTTGTACTAATAAATATTAATTGTTCGAAAAAATGATACTAATATTATCTAATCATTGTATCCTTATCTAGAATATATAGTTGGCAAAAAAAAATAAAAAAAACTTTAAAACTCAAAAATGTTCAAGTGTATAAGAGAGTTCAAAGGAAATATAAATATATTTACTTTACAATGAACAGACGAGTTGATTAGATGTTCAATACAAAACATAGTATCAAAAAAAAAAAGGATTATCCGTCCAATTTGGATAATTTATTAGACACCAGCGAATTGGAGCCAATGGACAATTCGACACTCACAAACTTGTCAAATTTTATATCATGAAACTTCATATAATTAGTGAACAAATATTAATGTACAATAAATTAATATATTTAAAAAAAAACCTAGAAAAAAATGTATACTTTTTTTAATAATCTACAATAATTTTTTGTATTCTTGTTTGTACATTGTATAACATAAATTTTTAAATATATTTAGTCAATTTTCTATCCAAATATTTATGAAATCATTCTAGTTAACACTTATTTTACAAATTCATATCCATCTCATTTTTAGATTTTTTAAATTGAATATGCGATACGGTGCCATTATCTTGAGCAAGCAACACGTTTTATCCTTCAAACGCTCCATAAATGCTATGTAATAACTGCTGTTTGGCCCTAGTCGAGGTAATCAATGACTATCTAAGAATATTAACATCAAAGACATGCCCTCGGATGACGGTCGATTGGACTCTGGAATGTAGTGATTATTAAATTTGAATTACACTAATAATGGCTTCTATCATTTGCTTTTGATCGATTCTGAGCTAAAACGGCACTCATTGAATGTCCAAATATTCGTGAACTATATGTTCTAAACATTACTTCCATATCAAGCGAGTCTCAGCTATTTCCAGAGACGTCCGCAAGATTTTTTGTTAAAATCAAATTTTTGTAAAATAAATTAAAAATACACAGATGTTCACGAAAAAAAAGTTGAAAAAAAATTAAAAATCCAATATTAAATTTTGTGCTCTATTTCCTAATTAGGAGCCCGAATGAAAAGGATTTAATTAGTTGTCACTATTAATTTATTGTTGAAGAGAGAAAAATAAGCATAAAGTAATCAAAAATGTGTGAAAGAGGAAGAGTAATTCTAAAGATTTGTTGTGAAGTTAGAACTGGTAATACTTGTTGGACTTGAAGTGGAATTGAGTAATTGGAGTATTTCCTGGATATATCATTGATGGATACAGATTGAATTTGTATTTATTTCCTCCATCTGATAGCTGCTTGTAAGGGTAACGGCGTTAATTTTCGGGTTTCTTTTTTTTTTTTTTTTTTTAATATAGCGACATTTAATATTATTTGAATAATTGGTGATGGGCAAGGTTGTGCATTTATCACTCTAGCGTTTCTAACGGTTCAAGCAGTTCCGGCTCTTGAACCACTAGAACCAGAACTGACAAAGTTGAACCCAGACCAGAATCAAGATTGTAATATATTGATTACACAGGGGGAACAATTAGAGAGTCAAAATTACCACGAATATAATTTATCTCTGAGCGCAAAATCCAAAACTGAAAGAAATATTTGAGACTATTATTGTTAGATGGACAAATTTTTAGAGTATTCAGAGATCATAAGCTTTTAGTATCGGCGATATAAATCTGCAATCCCTCTTGTACTCCAAAACAATTCCGTATATTTCATAAGTAGCAGAGTTTAATTGCAGGATTAAGCATGTTCCAGGAAAATTAAGCCACACCGTGGATATTCTTTCGAGAAATGTCAACAGCATCAGATTAAGTACCAATTTTCTTGAGGCTGCAATTACAAAAAGAGTACACCTCTGTGTATGTTACTCTTTGTAATATGGGCATGAAACATCTGATCATTAGTTCACAACTATATATATATAAAAAGGCTCAGTTTGGTAACAGACACTTAAAACAAGAGGTGTCGCTAGAAAATTCGTGCCCAGGTAATATATATAAGATACAAACAGGGCCGTAGCTATCTTATTGCATTAGTGCCCCAAGCTCCAGCAGTGAAAACTAAGGTTGCTTAAGACAATGGTTCTCAATGTGGGGCGGGCCATAAAAGGAGGCTAGGTGAAGGAGCGTAGCTTAGGAAGAAGGTTGACTTAGTTGCCTAACTACCAGATAATTACGGTCCTTTATTCAGCTTCTTTTTGGTAGAAAGGTTGCGTGATACAATAAAGGTAAGGACGTTTTTCGTTTACATAAAATTATTCATAAATTAAAATGTTATAAATATACAACAAACGAAAATAAGCAAAAGAACCGAGACTCATAACACAGGGGAACACCAAATTTTCACCAATGAAATTAAGCCAAGAATATAATTTATCTTTGAGCGCAAAATCCAAAACTGATCTCAATTTTTCTCTGAATTGTCAGGTTTAAGAAATATTTGAGATTATAGTAATTCGAGACTATTATCTTTCAGGGACATTTTTCATCATGAAGACAATCACCAAATTGAAGTATGATGAATCAAACTGATGTAAAAAGGTCTTTTATGATTATAAAAGTGTTTTTATTGATTCTGTATTCTCTTCTGAACTCGAATTATTTCTATTTTTAGGCTGAAAATGACTCTCTTCTTGAGACCATTCATTATAACTTATTCATCATTCATAGTGATATATTCTATTTTTTATTTTTTTAAATCTATTTAATAATGACGTCATACCCCGTAATAAGCATATACATAACATAATACCGCGCGCTTCGGACTAGTTGAAATGAAGTAAATACTAATTAGATACATTTTGAATATTAAAATTATCTTCTCATGAAGAATGGATCTCTTCTTTGTTTCTATCCTAGAATCCCCTTTCCCAATGAAAGAGTCCACTCTACTTACTCTCTTATAAGACCTTGTAGTTTCTTTCGTATTAATGTTCATCCTGTCGTAGAATACAGAGTTCCGAATAAGACTATGAGCATCTTTGGAGATGAATGATTAAGCTAGATATGTTTTCCTTTCTTCCTAATTCTTGGAGAATATAAAAGTCCACTTCCTCAAGGATTCATGTATGAAGAATGATCTTATGCTCCAAAAATTGTCAAAGTAAAATTGCATTTAAATTTCAAATTGTTGTACATTTTAGTTTTATGGCTATCACTTCTCATTGATGTAGTACATAATTAAAAGATTATTAGTTATATATTTCACTTTGAGAGTATTTCATCTGAATCTGAAAAGAAACGGATCCTGTCATAGTTTCAACCGTTAAATACCTATATCCATTGGTCTATATGGATGAAGATATTCCCACCAAAAGAAAGAGTCGACTCTACTCTAGTCTGAACAAGCTTGGACGTTGAACGGAAAAACGAACGGTTTTCACTCGTTCTGTTCATTTTTTAAACGAATGAAAGACGAACGGAAAAAAAATAATTAACGATGAACAAATAAAAAAATACGATTTGACGCTCATTTTCTTATATTCTATAAGAGGTAGCTTTTCGACTTTTTTTTTTTTTTTTTTTTTTGAAGATTACTTCATCTTCTTTTCTTAATTATGTGTTTAATTATAATCTTTGATGGGTGCTAAAATATAGTTTATTTAGTCTTTTTTTCTCTCAATACGTTGCTTCGTTTAATTGCACCCTATGTCATCTTAAGATAGCCTTCAAAATCACAAATAAAGTGTAATGGATCAAATAAGAAGGTATAATGTATTTATTTATCTAATATTTTGTACAGTTTTTATTCAATCTGTCAATCCATAGTACATAAATTTTAATCCAACATTAGCCCTTTCAATCTTTATAGCTGCTCAATATGAAAGTATTTTGTCTTAATTTTTAATATCTCCTTTTTCTTCAATATCAATTACTCGAATTTAATATTATACTATTTAATAGCAGGTATTTAAAAATATCAACTTTTACACAATACTGTAATTCCTGAAAATTTAATTCAATTCTTTCGATGTTTAAGAAAGTTGTGTTGTTTAATTGAAATATCATATTTTATTAAACCACAGAATTTGGTGTTGGAAATTCGAGAGTACGAATATCTCCTCACACTCTCCAGACAATAGATGAAAATTATTGGAAAAAAAAGAGACGTTAAAAATAAAGACAAAGTACTTTAATATTGTGTAGTAATAAAGATTAAAGGATGCTAATGTCGCGTTGAAATTGATGACCGTCTCAGGGACAGGTTAAATAGAAACTTTACAAAATACTAGATAAATAAATATTTTTTAGTCGAACATAACTTATATTTGATCCATTACACCCCATTTTTAATTTTGAAGGCTATCTTGAGGATGGCTTATTTTTCAGCAAATGTGCAATCAAACCAAGCAATGGATTGATTTTTTTTTTTTTTTTTTTTTTTTTTTTTTTTTTTGTAGACTGAGCATAAATGACATGAATTTGATTTCTCCCATTTAAGTCATGATTTGGAATCCCAAAAACACATTCTATACTTCCGTGCACACCTCCTTCAAGTTTTTTTCTCTCTGTAAATCGGTATTTTGTAACATACCTACTTTATTTCCTCTATTTTTGGAGAAGGTATTAAATATAATTTAAACTTACGTTTAGAAATTCATCGTGAACTCCAATCCAAGTTAATTAATTTACTGAAGTTCCAAAACACTATGAAATCAAACCACCATATATTTGGGAAGTTGCCCACCAATAATGATTATATAAATTTAGAAGAGGCATGTTTTTAAGACCCAGTAGCATACACAGCTTGATGAATGGGCCTAACAAGCTGTGGAGGATTTATTCTTGCAATATTAAATTCAAATCATTTGTATTCAACTATAATTCGCAGTTGCGAGTCTATGAATACCATCATTCTAGTCGATTTTATAGCTTTATTTTCGAGTTAGTTAGATTTACTTACTCATTTGTGGGCCTCAGGCAAAGCCATATGAAAATTTAAAAAAAGGCAAGTGGATGACGTTTGACATTTCTCCCTACTCTTGTTTTTGTATTTAAATTCCATTTATATGATATTGTTATCAACCATGCAACTGAACAGTGCCAACCCGAATCAATTTGGCAATGTATGCAAAATATTAAGCACTTAAGGCTCATTTTTATGTATTATGAAATAAAACGTGCTTAATATATTAATGAGTATTTTTTAGGTCGGACTTTTTATACTAGATAAATATTAAATAAAAATTCAAAAATGAACGATGGCACGGAAAAATGAAAGAATGAACGGGGAAAAAGAACGAATGAACAGCGAACAGAAAAAGAGAGAAAGGTTACAAGTCTGAGTATGAAGGGTTTTATTCTGCGGCTAAATTTTAATCCTGTTACAACTCCGTAGGTATTGGAATTCGAGCATCTCTTGTTGAGGTTAAAGTATCTCAGGTATCTTGTTTTGTCCTAATTCATAAAGAAATTTTTGTCTCTAATGAATGAAGATCAATCTATGCAAATGAAAAACACTTTTATATTAATAATTTGTTTCTCCATTTACTCAAATATTTTTGCATGTTGTTTTTAATATATTGAAATTTTATAATTGCAGATTATGTATAATATTCATGTTCGGATAACACGTAGTATTTTACTCAATTATAATTACATATGTCACATCAAGTCTCTTATTTTATTCAATTAGAATTATAGTGTCAAGAAGAGGATGCATGACTTGACATTAACCATATTTTATCACGTACTAATAAATGTAACTTATAACTGTTTTTAATTATCTTTTTATTTTGAGTTAATAGGTAAGAAACATTAATAATATGAAGACAAGGATATTTTGAGATGCATTATTTACAATACGAAATATAATTTTGAAAAGAGTAGATATATTTTTGGTCCATCAAAAACACCAGCTTTTATTTTCTCAATTGAAAGTTTTGGATATTTCGATAGAATGTATTTGAATCAATAGGGTAGGGCTTTGATAAATTGTTTAATGAGCCCTAGTTTTATGTGGAGAAGCGAGAAAAAAGAATAATTTTCTCCCGTTCAACAAACGACACTTAATAATAATTTTATCTCCTGGGTTTAAATTTAGTCTCGGTGACCAAGTAGTTTTAACTCAATGCTGGTCTCTAGTACTACTGTCCTATAAAAATAGAAAACAGGGATATTTCGTATAACCAAGGTGTTGGCCGAGAAGAAAAGACACCACTTTGAGATCATCACAGAGTATCATCCCCTTGTGTTTATCATATTGAATTAGTTCAAGAATTTTTTTAATGTTCTCATACACTTCAGAAAGAATAACAATTGGAATTGTAACAAAAATATTTCCATATTACTCATTGGCATTTGAAAAATAGGCCAAGTAAGTATTCTTTGTTAAATAATTACTTGTCCTCTTTTAAAATGACAATAGGTAATCAAAATAAGTCGATCCCTTAAAATAGGGGGGGCCTCTGGATACGACGATAAATTTCCATTGGAAAGTTCCTAGATTTTCTATTTGTAACCTTAGAGTTTTAGTACCGAGAACTTCTACTGGATTATTTCCATAACCAAAGATAGGTGGCATTTCTACACGAATGAAATCTTTACAATTTGTCGGAGATATAACGGAAACCGGAGCACCCGTATCTACAAGAGAATTTATTTATTTGATATTATCTTTCATTCATCAGAAATTTGAAAGTTTATTTAATGCCCTGGTCCCATGCAATCGAGGACAATTTAGTTTCTTGGAGTCAATGAATTAAAATGACAATCAGGATCAGAGTACACAGTTGTATTCAATCCAAATTTTGAAGAATAAAAACATACTTTTTAAATTTTGCAGATGTTGAGGACTTCGAAAAAACTAAACAAGGTCACTTCTTCATCAAAGGTGCGACAGTGGGAGAAGAAGATGGATCCTCGACAGTAGAAATGGAAGTGTTTATGACTTCCTTCGCAACCGTACACAATTCCGCTAATAACTTCTTAGTCGTAAGTGTTGATTGTGCTCCCAAATATCCCTGTTGTTCCTTTGGAGCATTCTTTATTTGTACCTCTTTAATCAAAACTTTCACGTAAATCCTTTAGGTATTCATCTTCCAGAAGACGTTCAAACTCATCTTTGACCTCCATGCTCGAGAGCCCGAAAGTATCAACCATCATGTCAACTACTCTTTTTATCCTTGCGGAAAATGATAGCCCATATCATACTAATATGGATTTCTTCGTCCCTCATAAGTGAGATTCTCCTCACTAATAGGAATAATATTGAAAACCTCACCCGGCAATCCTGACGCCATAACACCATATTTAACTTTGGTATGACAAATCTCCATCAACGCAAAATCAAGTTCAATTTTTGGGAACCAGTTCTCAACATTCAAAGAACAGAACCTAGAAAGGTGGAGTTCTGTAATGGCCATTGCTAAATTCACCTCTTCTGTTATTATCGACCATGCTTGTTTTTGGGGAGACACAGGTGGTGAAGTTTGTTTTCGGGGTATTTTTCGAATCACGTCGGGGTCACCAATGTAAATATTTAATGTTCAAATGTCTACTGATTATATTCTAGATTAATAATAATTATAAGAAAAAGGAGAAGTGATCAACTTGATCAAATCAAACTTCAACATATATATAAGAAAATAATCCTTATTTATCATTATGAAGAAAAACAAATTCTAGCCCAACGAAATAATTCGGATACACGAACGATCAAAACCACTTTACTGACCTTATTGACCCGATTACTATACGTCATAAAAGGCTGATTCTTGCCAACTTTGGCCCAAAGACATATACTCCTAAAGTATATATGCTAAACAGATTCCCACATTTTATTGGGGGTTTCCGTGGCTGGGGGGGGAGAGATGGTAATCCGCCAACGTACCCTTAAGGTGTATAGTAATAATAATGATTTAGAGTTTTTTTTCATTTCTTTTTGTATAAAAAGTTGTGTGGTACAATTTAAGTAACAACGTGTATAGAGATAAAAACTGTATTATGATTACAGTCAAATCCGGATAAAGGAAAATCTTTTTTTCAGATGAAAAGTTGACTATATCCCAAGTAAAAAACCCACCATTTTTGGATTCTTATGTATATAAGTAACTTTGAAACTCCCCATTTCAAGGTAACCCGTGTTTGATTAGAGCTTGTTACTCACAGATAATCGAGGATTTTTAGCTTATCTTTCAGTAAAAGTGTTTTCTGGGAGGCACTCATGATATGTGCCTGTATTGAATGAAATGCAATGTGAAATGAATGTAAAAAGAAACATGGGCAACAAAATTTTTGGCTCCAGCTCAAGACTTGTAACTATAAAATGGGAAAATCCTAATAGGAATTCGTCCTTTTCGTGAATTCCTAGAAAATTGATACCAAAAAAAGGGAAGAAAGTGTTGACTTTATGCAGATTTTTTACTTGGTGTTTATTCTTGCCGAAGTATTTTATTATATCCGGATTTGACAGTATTTTTATGCCCCGAGTATTGTATGGTCAACTGACGATGTTTCTGCTAATCAATTTCCTCAACACTGATCGATTGAATTATAATTATTTCATGTTAAGTCGTAAACAATACCTTACACTTAATAAATAATAATCGCATAGTATTCTCCAGGATCTCTCGTAATTCCCGTATCCTCTAATTTCAGGCCTTTATTCTGTTTCTTTTCGGGGTAGGTTGCGTGATATAATGGATTGAACGGATAGAAATTAATTTTAGCTCGCTCATCATGTCAAAAAATTAGAAAGTGAGGCCGAAGCTGCATGATCGAGTGTTATGTTATTTATTCAAGACGTCATGAATCTTTATTACGTCAGAGCGTAAATAGGCAGAGTGAGGCAGATCTATATATATAATATATTATATATATTAAATGGTTTCTTCATTTAAAATATTTCTTCCTTTTATATTATTATTCTTAATATTGTGAGATAGAAGAAACAGCTTAATTTCCCCTCTCTCTTTCTGTTTATTTGTTTGTTTCTCTCTCTCTCTCCCTCCTTCTTACTCTCTCTTCCTTTCAGCTAGCTACGCCGTACGTACGTCTCTTGAAGCTCGCTCTCTCTTATTTCTATTATAATTATTCTTCTTATATCGCACGACTTCTCTTTCTCTCTTCTCCCAGCAGCTCCTCCTTCTCTAAGTAGTATTCCGAAAATAAATTGGGAAAGTAACTCGTCCATTTACTTAGTTATGAAATAAATGATGGAAACCATTACTACCATGGATATTTGTAATGTCTGGAACTATTACGTTCCTCGGAATTAAAATGGATTCGTCCTTCTCTAAGTCAAGCTGAAAAACATGCTTTAATTATTATTATTACTTATTAGGTAAGAAACGAAAGGATCATTCGAGGAGGAGTATAAGTACTTGGCCTGTCATGATAAATGTGCGGCTTATATTGTAACAGACCTTGATGACATTCTACGTGGGGCGATCAACTCAAGGATTCGATTTCTTACAGTGTTTTGTGAAAGAAAGAGTTTCACTTTCACCATTCATATTATTAATCCATTCCTTCGACTCTCCCATGTTATTTATTGTTTGAATCCTCATTTTCATTTGTTGATCTCTTGGCCTTGAGTTCGAAAAGTGTTAGTGATGGAGGGTTCCCTTATGACAAATACAGAGTCTGTTACGTTTCTGTAAATTGACAAAATGTCTCGTCTTGCCTGCTGCATGGAAGATTTATACGATTTGTTTCCTTGGGACTTAATTAAATTACATTTATTTTTCTCAAGAGATGAGCAGCCCTCTACGTACTCCCAAAGCTATCTCAGAAATTACCATTTTTACCAAATATATTAATTAATATATATATTTTATGTACAAATTGCGAATTTGAGTAATATCAGCAGATTTTGACTCATAACAATCAAAAAGTTGTATGACACATTTTAAATGAGAGTATAACTTGGGATGAGGATAATGGAATAAATGAAAATTTGATTAGATGTTGGATATACATACTAAAGAAGGAATTTTTTGACTTTTCTGATTATATTTACTAAGTATTCAATGGCACATTGTGATGTTCAATGTTATATTATAACTCCTAGAAACATAATAAACAAGCCAGATCAAAATGAAATGATAGCAATGTTATATAGTTGATATTAATTAAGATGGCTAACGTTGTAATTAAATCAGACGTACAAGTGTCACGTGTGCATTTCATTAAAGAAACTTAATTTTAAATGTACTTAAATGCATAGAAATATATATAATATATATCTCCTAAACATATTATGACGCTATAATGCAGAGGAATTAGTTAATAAAACTGAATGTTCACCATTTTGTTTTTAACATTGAGAGTTGTCAGGGTTTTAATTGATTGAAGAGTCTTTAAATGTCGTGGAATGCATCGAGAGATGAACGATTTTTATTTTTAGCTCTGCATGCCTATAAAAAAGCCGTACATTAAATACATGCACTAGCCTTGTTATATGTTACCTCGTAACTCATAAATAAGTATTAATTATTTATTATTAATTTCAGTTGTTATTTTTGTTAATATCATCATTGTCATAAAATGGAAGGTGATGACGAACTTGGTGATCAAGTATTTGCTGCAGAAGCAATTACGAAAAAGCGGTTGAGAAAAAATAAAATTGAATATCTAGTCAAATGGAAAGGATGGAGTCCTAAATATTCCACGTGGGAGCCTGAAGAAAATATATTAGACCCTAGACTTATAGATCAATTTAATAGAAAATTGGCCCTAGAGCCTCTTTCTTCAAGAAAAAGAGGACGCAAGCCAATATCATATTACGACAATGAACAGGGAGGTGATTCTTCTGGTGGTGAGGACCGTTCTCGTGGAAGAAAGGATAACTCTTCCTCTGGAACTCACGGTGAGAAAAGCCAACAGGCTGAGAAACCCTTTATTTTGCCCACACAGAGTGGAAGGACTCCTCGGCCACCTGAGCGTTATCAGGAAAAAACAACAGATCACCACCGTAAGAGACAGAAACCTAGAGCGGTTAATGTTCCGAACAGTTGTCAGTCAACAGACGATGAAGAAGAAAAAGAGGTGTTTATTAATCATCGGCGTAAGATAACCAAGAAAACTCTATCCTCTCAAATGCCACCAATCTCTCCTTTTGAAAAGAAGGGCAAGATAGGAATCACTATTAAGAAGAGCCCTAATTCCGATAGAACTTTTCAGACTTCATTACTCGGTGAATTTGATCACGATGAAGAGGAAGAAGAGGAGGAGGAGGAGGACTATGACGAGGATTCCTCGGATGGTTCCCTATCCATATCCGGACCTAACAAAAAGAAAAAAGTCGTATTTTCAGATAAGAAATTAGTAGAATCACCTCAAATCACTCTAAGAAAAGTGGACGATGAGAGAGGTACTAATCACAATATAGTTGAACATTCTGTATGTATGAATGAATCCTCTGATTCAGAGTATTCGACCGAGGAAATTTATGAACTCAAAGAATGGTTCCCGCCCGACTTTTGGAAGGCAAAACAAAAGTCATATAATAATACCGATGATAACTATGTCGCAGATGTTATGGTTAATGATATAACTGTTACTCTAGTGGAGAGTCGTTCTTCCAACGGATTCTTTAAAGGACTTTAGATAGTTAAAATTTAATCACCCTTCTTTCCCATTTTAATATATTAGTTGTTTCTATGTTCATCATTAGACTCTAGTGATTAGATCACATTTAATTAACTCAATGTAGTTATAAACTCAATGTTTTCTTCTTCAAACTTTTTTGTTTTGTTTTTTAACTTTCATTGTTCAAAGACGTTACTTTTCAAATTTATATAATCTGTCTTTATATACCTATTATAACTCTATAATAAATATTTCTTGCTATCCTCTCGCTATATTATTATGTTCATACTAATACTGATTAATTAAGTCTTCCTATTTTGAAAATCATTTTTAAACCCTTTAAAAAATTGTTATCTGATTTTAGTTCATGATCTGTGTTCTTATAATTTCTTGCTATTTGATTAATCTATCTTATTATAACTCTTGGTGTAGGATTGGGTATATTGTTAGATCTCACTTTCTTCCACTTTTTCTCTCTCCTTATCATCACAGTCAAATAATGGTATCCTTGTTATTAGTCTATTATTAATTGATTCAAGTATTTAGACTGCAATAAACATACATTAAGATATAATATGTGTTTCTTCTTATTAATGTTAGTTTATTATAATTTAATAAGTGTTGTTGCCATTGCATAAATGTATGTCATTCTTTAATTATAACGTTAATTTATTATTATAATTTACACTCAAGCCTAATAAACATTTAATCACATTATATTGTATTACTAGTGCTAGTACCTGGAGTTATTACAAAGCGACGAACAGAAAAAACTTTGCTTTAATTATGTAGATTCACTTTATTAATATAAAACATTTTTACTCATGTTATAAAGTGCATCAAAGGAGACTCCATCATGGGGGCTCAAAGTTGATAGTTTTACTAGGTAAAATGACCAAATTAACAATAAAACTTCATCAAATGATTTTATTAATAAAAAAAGACTTAACGCCCACATTGAATACTACTTGATGAAATGATAAACACTGATATTTGAATACAATCAAAGTAATATTTACTGAAAATCCCAACTAAATTGGCTAGATTTGTACATTATTTTTGTTTTGTTTTTGATCGATTAGAGACGAGAAAAGGATGACAATTAGAGAAAAAAATATTATTTTTTCCATAATTAAAAGCCAATTTCTTATCTACAAAGTAGAAATAAGATTGTATAACGATGAAGAATTTTTAATACTTTTTAGTGTCCTATATGTAATGAAAGTAAGCATTAGAGGGATAGACATTAAAGTGTACATCCTTTTATTTATTGATCCCATTTTAACATACAATAATTCCCTTTTTCCTAAGCATGAATGAAAAAAGGGCTTTGATTGTTATAAAACTTCGTTGTTTAGACTCCCTAAATGAACGATATAAAAATTGTGAAGAACCGTATAAACCCTCTATAAAAGTTAACTCTCCAAGAAATTCTCATCATTACACGACGTTTTTTAATTGCACAAGTAACTACTCAATACTTAATTATTATCTCCTAAAGAATGATAACAGGTTGAGAAAATGAATTAAAAAATTGTTCAGGTGGCCAACAACAAAACTCGCGCGATAAAAAATACTTAGGATTTACAAAAAATGTATAAGTACTATTTTTTTTTAATATGAGCTTTAGATACACAAGCTTGTTGCTAAAAATGAGTCCTTCACTCATATTTTAAACAACTAAAATTTTGAATTGGACAATTGGCCTTATCTATAACTAAAAACACAAAAGCTGTTCTTGGAGCTCAAGGAGACTAGATAGGGGGTTATGTTATAAATAAATAAGTGATAAGCGTCTCAAAAAAACAATTATACGAAATTGGAAGCTATCTAAATTTAGTCCAAAAAGTTGTGGGCAAAAAAAAAAGTTATCGAGCAGAAAGGGGCATACTTGGCTTAAATTGATGATAGTAACACTTCTTATAAAGCATTCAAGCGAAAAATATGAATATAACTAACTGTTTTTCGGAAAAGTCCTTCATTTTTTTTTTCTTTAGATTTCTTTCATTTTTCCTATTTTTCAATGTGAAAACTGACCTTAATTATATCAATCAACCTCACCTCCAAAAATATACATAAAAAAGTCTAAATTCATTGAGTAGTTATCCAAATAAATCAATCACACAAGTTTTTTCATAGAAATAGTAAGATGGTCAATTTATGTAGTGTCTTGACTACACTCTACTAATAATTCACTTTAGAACATAATTAAATTTATAAAATAATATTTACATCTTCACTCGTTCAGAACAAAAACACTACTCTTTTATTATTAGCCGTACAAGAATAAAAAGGATGAATAAACAGATCATCACAAACTAGTAAACTCCAGAAAGTTATATCATAAAATAATAATTATTAACAATGATTAGAGGCACCACATATATCCATACAGTGATGAAAATCCGGTGTGTTTTTTTAGTTGGCCTGGGTTTTTTGGAATTGGTAATCTGTCGAATGAATTATATTTTCCTCCGTAGTTTTCAATATTATTCCATTCCTGAGTAGTGAACATCCTTTCCTAAATAGATTCAATTATGTTCAAAACCTGATTGAATATTCGAGTGAGCTCATAAAAGACAGAGTGTAACCCTGACGATTTGTTGCGGAGTTATAATTGTAAGTCTTTGCAGGACTGGTAGTGGAAATGGGGATCGATATCGGTGTCCTTCGGTGTCGGTATCATTTTCTCCTTCCTCCCTTGTCACTGCTGATTTTAGCTGATCTAATGAAACGTCATGATCGTGATTCTTTTCTCTTCCAAAACATTCAAAATGTCAGGGTTACCATGTCAATTTTCTGTTTCCTTTTTTTAACATGCCCATTCCACACTGGATTTTCATCATTATATATATATCAGGGCGTTACCTCAATAACCCAAAAATACACAGTTTGTTGTCAGCTGTCGATATTTCTGCTTATTTTTGCATAATTAGTGTACTGAATGTTGATTTGATGAGTTAGAATTAGCTCTTGTTAAGTTGATAACACTTCTTCACAATTACTGACTAATAATTCTATATTTGGGAAGAATTGGCACAGAGTTGGCTAACCACCAACTGAATGGGTCTTACAATAAATTTAGGGACATGATATTATTTTTGAGTTCGCCAATTAACGCCGTGCTGAGGCGTACAATGGCAGTTACAAAATTAGAATAGTAAAGCTTTTATTTTATATAAGACACTGAAAATTGAATCGTACTAATTGGATTCCCGAAATTCGCATAAGCAGGGGCGATCGGAGTCCGCCCTCCTCCAAATATCCAAATTTATAAAACATTTAAATCTTCAAAATAATTAAATTTTTCAGATTTTTTTTCAAAATTTAAAATTTTTTGTCAATAACTATCGATTTTTGAAAGAAAAAAATCCATTTTTAATTTAAATCTATTTTAATTTTTTTTCCAAAAATTAACTTTTTCAAATTTTTTTAAAATATTTAATTTTTTGTCAATAGCTATGGATTTAAAAAAGAATATAATCCTGCGGGCACCCTTGATAAATAATTTGAATATTTTATAAAAAATAAACAAAACCAAAAAATAATGTTTTTACTAAAAGAATGACAAATTAAATCTTCAAAACTAATTTTGTTCCGATTATTTTAAAATTCGAATTACTATTTTTTTTAACATGTCTTATGTTCATACAAGCATTTTTAGTATTTTAATTGATATTTACGTCTGCAAAATGGAGGTAGTAGTTTTAAAGCAATGATACATAATTTAAATGACGTATCTCCTACAATTTTCCAACTGTTTATCACGTAATTAAATACGTTTTATCTTTTGGGGTTTTTATACAGTTTACTAACTGCGTTGTATAAAGGATGTTCACTAACGGAGGTTAAGTATTTCATTTCGATATTCAATACTCTAGGCTTGTGAACGGAACGCAAATTTAAACAGCATTGCAAGGAATTTGCTTTGAATAAACGGAATACTGAATGGAACGGACTTTTTTTTTTCAACGCTGAATGCTAAAAATGTGAATTTTGCGTTCTGTCCCAATAGACATCATTTGGCTGTAAATGTAAGCAAATGGGCCAATAAAAATAATAAATCATGTTATCTTGTGTTGTAAGGGCCGCAGTATAGTTCCCCAATCAGTGTTTATAATTGCAATGTAAGTGGAAGTTATTTTCATCGAATAAGGCTGAATAACCGTATTATTTGAGAAATATGATTTTTTCTGTCCTATGAAAGAGAGTTGTGGCTCTTTAGAGGTGAGATGTTGTCCCGTTTAAAGAAATTAAAATAAGCAAACATTCCTTAACTTACACAAGTAATAAATAGTTAAATTTCAGTAATAAATAAAAATCGGAATCAGAAATTAAGTTTTATTTTCCTGATGCCGATTCCATAAAAAAGACCCAATATTTCGATTTCCGATTAATCGTCCCATCACATGTTAACAGAAATCGGAAACATTCTCCTCGATCCATTGCTGCATGGTGCTACCCTTGTGCCCCGGGGTAGAGCCCTGCTGAAACACATTGTTTCCCTATGGGTAGTTGGACTTCGCCCAGGCCAAGACCACCTCCGTGAGAACGTTTTGGTCACCCTTAGTCCCAATTTTCAGACCTTTCGGAAACCAAAACGGGTGAATCCTCTTGCCGTTTGATGCTACAATTTTCAGCAGCTTAGTACAGAATATCTTTTTAATCAACAAACAACAACATCCCCAATGTGTGATTTGCACTGAGGTACTTACGCATGAGAGCCTCAAGCCGTCAAACATGCTCTGGCACTTGAAAACCAAGCCTCTGTCACTCACTAATAAACAATCCGATTTTATCTGCAGAAAGAAAAAATACACGTGCCTATAAGTATAAGCCTACTTTAAATGGAATTAAACACAGAATTTGAGTCCTCCCTATATATGCAAGAAATGTATAAAATAAGAAGTACTCTATTTTGAAATAAGTAATATTATATAGCTGCAGTCTTATAGCTAAAAAAGATATATCATAGTTGACGAATTATTCAAACTAAACATATGAGCAGGTCGGACACTGAAACTCGGTACAAACCACCAGTAGCTTCTGCTCTGTTCAAGAAGCTGCGGCACTGATCTTTCAACAGCTGTGACCAGAGAGACTCTGTGTTTTCACTGTTTCAACTGTTAAGAAGCATTCAGTGACTGATCAGCTGCTTCACGTGAACAAGCTCTGATCTCACTTTGTGCGTCGTTTGAGTGAGCGGGACACCTTGGCCTGTGCGTACGAACGCTGTTTGGGAGAACAGACACACCTGCACGCTTAGTGCATGTATATGGCTGTGTGCAATATTATAAACCAAGACCAGTGTCTTTGGGGGTCGCAGGCTGAAAAGTTTGGGAATCCTTGACTTAGATGATTGGTTGAATACTTTTCAGCATGAGGAAAAACTAGAACTAACCTTACGAAATATGGTCATAGCAGGTTTTTTGAGAAGCAATTACCTATGGATGAATCAGCCTTTAGTCTATACAGCAAAAATATAAACGTTTCTCGTGTGAACAGCACGACCTCTAACTAACACCACTTGGAAAATATCAATGAAGTTGGTTTAAATTATTTTACCAATAATAATTTTTTACAAGTATCAGTCTATTATTATGTCAAAAATAAGTTGTCTGGATCTCGAAAAGAAATCGAAAGGCAGCCATGATTCCGATCTAGGATCTAAAAAAATTAGTCATAACTGCTCGAGTGTGTGTGTTTTTTTTTTGTTTTTTTTTTTAAACTCAAAAATAATCATGCAGCAAGATTCAGCTCGCAGCTAATTTAAATATTCAACCGTTATACTCATGTTGTTCATTGATGACTTTTTCCACACTCAAATACATCTTTTCTTCACCATAGATCATTTCAGTATTTCGATTTTTGATAGAACCCACATTTTCAGTATAAGGTGCTAATATTGTTCTATGAACACAATAACCGGGCTCATAATGGATAATAGAAATACAAAGTTATACGCATGTATGACTGGTGTTTGACTTACAACACGCTTTTTAATAGTGACGTCATAGAATATGATGATTGTTTGCATGTTATTTCAAAATCTATACAATACATCCAAAACAATATACCAAAAACAACTTGAAGTGCGTCTTTATGTCGTTCTCACTTTTTTTTCACACAAAGAGGCTCAGACATTCTTCCTTTGATGTATCAATTATAACCAAACATGGAAATACGGTATGCTTTTTTAGCTGGCCCGTTAGTTTGTAATTGGTAGTATAATGAAGTAATTTGATTTTCCTTAGCAGTTGTCATTATTATTTAATTCGTGAGTAGTGAACATCCTTTCCTAAATAGATTTAATTATATTCAAAACCTGTTTGAATGTTCCTGATTGCTCATAAAAGTTGGAGCGTAACCCTGAGGATTTGTTGCGGAGTTATAATTATAAGTTCTTGTTGGACTTAGAGTAGAATTGGTGATCGACATCGGAGTAATTCTAACAAATGTCATATTTTATATTCTTTTCTCCTTACTCTCTTGTCACAGCTGATTGTAGCTGATCTAATGAGATGTCATGAGCATTATTCTTTCTCTCCTCCAGAACATTCTTCAAATTGTTAGGGTTACCATGCCAATTTTCTGTTTCTTTTTTTTAGCATGCCCATTCCACACTGGATTTTCACCTTTCTCATAAGTGTTTATAAGAATTGCAGCAATCACAGACGCATTAACTGGATAATGCAGTCTTTCCTTCATGTTACTACCTGAAAAATTGCACAGCAGCATGAGGTGGAAGAGGATACAAAAGTTTATTTTTTGTATTTATAAGATGTATACATTTTTTTTTATTATTAATATTAGGGTCAATATTACAAGTAATGACAACTATACTTAAAATCCACTCTGTAATTACATAATATAAGAATATTGATTTAAGGACAATTTTATTTTGTATATAAATGTTATGTACATGTTGTGATGTCTGTTCGAATTGGAATTTGTATATTCACATTGTACAAGGAGCAAATTCTTCGTCTGAAAATGTACTGTTTAATTTCAACATTGTTCATTCAAATAATGATACTATAATTCCATTTTGACCTATTAAAATGATAGGGACGTTATGTATTTATGAGTAATATAACTTTGGGGATTTGAACATTATAATTTGTCAAAGAATATTTATATTTAAGTAATTCGTATTAAATAAGTCAAAAAATGATACTATTAAGATATTCATCATCTGTGGAATATTCAATTAATAAATATTAATCATATACAAGTTGTAACTAACATTCATACGAGAGTGGTCTGAAAAGTTTTCGATCTAACAAATAAATATAACTTTTTTTCTGATTCTTGTCTTTATTTTTCAACATAGACTTCTTGTAACTCTACAAACTTCTCTCAGCGATGCTTCCATCGGAATGTGTAACCCGTCCAAATAGTACAGGCCTTTTCCTCTGCAAAGTAATTCTTCAACAAACACTTTTTGTTTTTGGTTCAATTACTCCGAGTTGGGTTGATATAGATATATTATCTTGTCGTTGAGATTGGAAACTTTACATCACTTTCCATGTCTGGAACAAAATATGTATATTAGAATGACTTTTGAGCAGGGTTACGGAGTGGGTACATAAAATGCCGCCTCCGACTCTATTATTTTGAATGTCACCGACCCCAACACACCATTTTTTAATAATATATTTATAGCCAATATAAGTATCATTAAGTTATTTGAGTCTAGAGACAATAAATATAAATTTAATTTATGGGAATAGGTAATTATTAGTTAGATGTAGTAAATAATTGTGCCAGGTATAAAGAAAATATTTAGAATATAGCAAGATCAAATGAAATGGATCAAAATCTATATATTGCTAATTCATTCACAAGTTTCTGAACATAATTTATGCACTCGTAACAGAGGAACGACAATACACACAACCTCTCATTGCAAAGTTATACTTTACCCTGATAATATTTACTATTCAAATGAACATTACATATAATTTAGACTAAAGTTATGTTATGAATTGAACCTTGTTACCTATTAATACTTATGCTTATATAATTTTGTCAGATGATAGATGAAACATATTGGTTGAATAAATTACGTTTCAAACAAGCGCTAAAAGTACTTTTTCGATAATGAATACGGTTATTCGAGAATTAATAATGTTATTTATTTAGTATTTCAAAAAATACGTAAGAAATAAACAATAATAATTAATAGAAGTTGTAGCACATACATAAAACTACAATTTAAAATAAACAAACATATGTTTACCCAGTCCTAGACATAAATTTAGGATTTTTTGAATGAAGAAAAGATGCTATTATTATGTTCATAGAAATAAAGGGTAAATATTGGATAGATGGTTCATGCCAGCTTTATAAAATTTCGTCAAATGATAGATGAAATATTTTGGTTTAGTAATTTATGTTTAAAACTAAAATAATTATAAAAAAAGAAAACTTTATACTTATTAGTTATTCTAACCTTGAAAAATATCACCCTTATTTTGGAAAAAAGCCAAAATCATCACAACTATGGGACATTTTGGATACTAATTTGAAGGGAGTTAATTCAATCACAACCTTGTTTTTGAGGAATGAACTTTAATAAAACGGACTTATTTATAGAATAAGGACAAAACCAAACTATAATGTGTTTTTTTTTCTCAAATTGAATATTTTTTTTCTCAAAAACATCTTATAACTATATATATGTTTTCTTCTTTGAATTATCCTCAGTATTTGTCATCAAATAAATTAGTCTTATTCATCCTTTGGGTGTCCTGTAAATTATACTTAAAGGAGCAATAAAAGTTATATAAGTATCTTACATCAAATTAAGGTTTACAACTAGGTCTTGGGTATCTACACTAGGGGCGTCGGCACGGGATGGGCTGTAGCCACACCCATTAAGAAATGTTTACTTTTTTTAGAAAATTTAATATTTGAAATTGAATTTAATATAATTTTTTCCCCAAAAATTAAATTTCCTGAGAATAGCTATGGATTTTTGAAATTTAATTTTTGAATTTTTTTTGCAAAAATTTAATTTTTTGCGAACAGGTGTGGATTTTAAACTTTTATTGCACAATTTTTTTTTTTTTAAATTTAGTGTTAATAATTCAATTTTCAATTTTTTTTTCTACCAAATTCAATTTTTTTTTCAAAATTTTTGATTTTTGATTTTTTTTCCAAAAAAATTCCAATAACTAAGCCTGCCCAAAATATAATCCTGAGTACGTACGCCCCTGTACACTCATCCACGATATTTTAATCATAAGCCCTTAACTAACTTAAATATCCCTCTGAAATATTTGGGGTGTATGGATTTCCTTCTTTTCTTGATGTTTCCATGTTGAGGTATTACTTTAAGGATTTTCAAATATGCGTTTCCTTAATTTATGATAATTTTATTTATAGTAGGAACATAACACTACTATTTATATTTGTACAAAACAAGATTATAAGCTGTTTTTTTTAATAACAAAATTCTGGTTATATCCAGATAAAACTGCTCTTTATATGCTCAACTAATTGTTTTTATTTCACATATCAATAATCCTGAAGATTTTGACCAAAGAAATAATGATTACGTTCACCCTCATTGATTAGTTGGATTGAGCGCCTGTTAATGTATGATATATTTACTATTTTTCTATTGATATATAATTATTTATGTACAAAAAAGAAGTTATTCCTGTTCACAAATTTTTGTAGAAAATACATTTTTCATTCAATAATTGTATTTTTTTAAATTATATAATATGAACAATCAAACTGTTGAGTCTTTATTTAGCCCGTCAACACAAAAGCAATCTGGAATGATTTTTCTCAAAATTACATTTATCAGCAATGATCAATCTGAGTAACCTTTAGATGTGCTGCAAATTCGTCATATATATCGGCGGAAATATAAGTTTTTTAAATAAAATAAAGATTCACAACTATAGTTAAAACTCTTGGCTATCTACTCTCATCCTAGAAAGTTGAATAATAGACCAATGATTGACTCAAATATGCCTATGAAATATTGAGTTGTATGTCTATATGAAGTAAAAAAATGGAATTTTCTTCGTTTCTTGATTTTTGTTCAATATTTTTTTAATGCTGACGCACCACATATGATAATAGTAGACACAAAAATCCTCAAGTCATCATTAGTCCATCCTTGGTACAGTTGAAGTCCCCAATATTTCATTTTAGGAGTAGCTAAAACATAGAAAACACTACGTACTTTAATTACATAGTAATATTTCAAGTTCGTAGTTTTTATATAAAGATTAATTATAACTGGACTGGGAAAGACATATTGTTTACTACGGCATGGCTGACATTTTTTGTATTTTGAGATAGTCTTATATAGCTTTCAAATTTTGTATAAAGGAGAATAAAACACACGTCTTGAAAACGATGTAAAAAATACAATTTAAACTCTTAACATAAGTTCAATAAAATGATGTTTCTTAATATGATTCCTATTTGTTGGATGATACGCTCATATGACCGTAAATGAATGATCAGATGTTGGGCTCTTGTTCTTTTAAGAAGAAAACGTAATAATATGTTTGTCAAAACATTAAAGAGAGTTCGCACTTCCTTCAATCTTATGTTTATTATTTATAAATAATAAACATATATCCATCACAGCGGATATGCTGTTATAAGAAAAATTTCGGGCGAACTTCGATTCAACAAGAGTTTTCTTTCATTTGAGTTTTGTATTATTTGATCATTTATATTCAAGGAGTAAAGGAAGGAACACACAGACTCGAATACAGTATTAAATATTATACCAACAGGGAGGCATACAAAGAACAAAATAATAATGTTTTGTCGATGCTCAAAGTTCTTCCATCATCGCCGTCAATCAAAAGTAATATATTCCCCTTTTAAATCTATTAATATACCATTTTATTTTTTATAGATAAAATTCCATGGAAATCGATCATACTCTACACCAAATAATGAAGTTAAAAAAGAGGCTGACGTAGTCATTATAGGTGATTTTTGCCATTTAAATGTTACACAAATGATTCTTCTTATTAAATAAATTACTTATTGCTTAATTTATCAGGGGGTGGAAGTATTGGATGTCAAACAGCATACCATTTGGCCAAACGAGGGGTCACAAATGTAGTTCTTTTAGAAAAAAATAAACTCACATCTGGAACGACATGGCATACAGCCGGATTATTATGGAACCTTCGGAATTCAGATGTTGATAACCAACTTATTCATCACTCTGCAAAGGTGTTTAAAAGCCTAGAATCGGAAACTGGAGTATCCACTGGTTGGATAAATAATGGGGGATTGTTCATTGCCAATAATAAGGTGAATATTACAATAGTTGAGAACAGGGGCGTTGCTAGCTTTCATAATTAGGGGGAGTTTCGCTACAAAAAGGGGCTAGCAACGCCACTGGTTGAGTATTCATACAGTTTTTGTCTTTTATTTTTATCGATCTTTTAATATATATATATATATATATTTGAGAACTAATTCGGCAATCCTCTTAACTTTAGATAACTTGAGGTCAACAGTGCTCACTTAAATAACTGCTAATTTAGTTTTGTGTGACATATCGTCAACAAAGTAGTTGAGTATTGTTGGTCGAGAGAACTCTCTTATGTAGTAAGAGATCACAACTCCATACGCGGGATTTTCGAGAGAAATGAAGAAATTTCGGAGGACCCCATCAGCGGCTATGCTGGATTTCATTTTGTAATTTTTTCAGCAAATCTACCTTTAAGAAACTCGTCGTGGACTGGAAGACATTAAAGAATAATTTTACATTTACAGATACAGTTTTGCCAAGAATACAAGGATCTTTCATCGGCCAGGCCCTTTTCTTAAATGTTTTTTTTTTTCAGTGACTCAAATTACATAATATAATGGAAGACATGATTTTTTTAAACGGATTTTTGTTCCCGAATTTTATGTTTTTCATGTGATTTAAAAAAAAATATATCAATTAATCCAAGGGACAAGTAATACAAGAAGAATTACTCTGTCGTCTTCGTAAAAAACTACTTCTAAGGCGTCTCTATATTTCTATTTATAGAAGGAATTAGGTGAGGTTCGAGGTTATTTTTTTAAATAAATATTTTAAATTTCTCAATAAAATATGTTAACGTGGACGATTCGGTTTGTAAGATTATTTTATAGCTTTTTCAAGGAAGAAGTCAAATATATTTTTTTTAATATATCATGTTTTAAAACCCTTAGCAACGATTAGATGAGTACAAAAGAATGCATACTTTAGGTCGAGCAACAGGGGCTGAGTCATTTATTATTTCTCCTACGGATACAAAAATAATTTGTCCACTATTGAAAGTAGATGATATATTTGGTTGTCTGTACTCTCCAAACGATGGGACTATTGATCCTAGTGGACTTTGTCAAGCTCTTAGTCGTTATTGTGTCAATAACGGAATACAAATATTTGAAGATACCTCTGTTGTTGATATTTTGACTGAAGAAACTAGTCTCTCAGGCAGAAAGATAAAAGGTTCCCATTTTGAATTACTAAATTATATTCCCCTATTTTAACATTTATATATAGGAGTTAAAACATCAAATGGTTTTATCAAGACAGAAAATGTCGTCAATTGTACTGGAGGCTGGGCAAATTACATTTCTCGAATGGTACAATTCCCCAATTTCAAAAGTACCACAACCCAATCTCAATTTCTAATATTTTTTAGGTAGGTATCGAAACCCCTTTGGTTGTTATGAAACACGCGTATGTAACAACCGATCGAATTGAAGGGATTGAAAGATATCCAAATATTCGGGATCATGATCTCTCTATATATCTCAAACTACAAGGAGATGCTCTTCACATTGGAGGCTATGAAAATAATCCGATAATCTTGGATAAATTAGATGAAGAGTTTTCTTTCGGTTTATATGATCTGGACTGGGATGTTTTTGGGATTCATTTGGAGAATGCTATAGAAAGATTGCCTGCATTGGAAATGGTAGGAATAAAATCCACCATATGTGGACCAGAATCATTTACTCCTGATCATAAACCCATAATGGGAGAAGATCCAAGAGTACGGGGATACTTTCATGGAAATGGATTTAATTCTGCAGGAATGATGTTCGGTATGTTAATAATTTCATAAAATTAGTGGGGATCAGAGAATGGGTGAATAATAAGGACACCATTTAAGAGTAGGGGAGGCCGTAAACAATTTCGACATGCCCTTTTTCTCCATATCAAAAAAGTTACATTCCCAAATAATTTTGTCGACTTTTCTTCGAGATTGAGGTTGAGAGTTGAAAGTAATTTTTTTGGGAGACAATATCTTTGTAATTGTGTCTGCTGTAAATTATATTAATTGAATTATTGATTGTTTTGATAATAATTGAAATAATTTAAGCAAAATTCAAACTCACTCATTGCGGATAAATTTGAGATATTGTAACACTCAGTACAGTTGCAAGAAGTGTTGTTGAAAGGTATATTCTTCTTAATTATCTTTTTTCGATAGTACTGGCCCTCATTGTTCCTATCCGTTTTTCATGAGCTCAACCTTAGATGTTCTCTCCTCAAGAATAAAAAACAATAATATTAACAGCTTGAGACAGCAAATTTCACATGACGTGATGACACTTTAGTCTCTAGAGCGCTACCTGCCTGAGCTTAAGCTACGGACGCTCCTTAATAAACCTCATCTAAATTCACATTCATTATTTAAAATTCCCTTTTCTTTTTTAATATGAAGGCATGCTATATGCAAAAGGGCTGCGAGATTTTATGAATATGACTACATTGTTATTTCTTAGATCAAAAATGTCTACGCGGATTACATGCAGAGAAACTTTGCTTTCTTAATTTACATATTTTTTCGCTTCACTCAGCTAACATGTTTGTTTGCCAAAGCAGGGCCTTGAAGATGGTTGTGAGAGTGAACTTCTCCCATCTATAATATTAATATAAAGATGTCTTAATCTGCTATAATACATTGTAAGTTAATAATTCAAAACCTTGAAGGGTTTATTTATTTGTTCCTCAAAAATTATTATTTAGCAGAATTATCTTTACTTCTAATTTAAACTAGTCCTGTGCTAGTCCTTATTATTCGGTTCAGTCCAGTCTTAGGAGCGGTCCTTCGGACTATCAGTACTAGAACGGATTAAAAAATGAAGAAATATAGTTAAGTGACGTCATCAAGGACCGAACTTTATAAATTTAAGGACCAGACCGAGACGGCAGTACTAAATAAGGACTGACACTAAACTATTTCAAACTGAATTTTAATTAAATGATTCTACTCTCCCCGGCTACATTTGAAGAGTCGCAATGAAATACAATTTGTGAAAAAAACTACTGACTGGTCAAATCTCTAAAAAGTGGACGTATGTTGCAACAATATGTTCACTGACGTAAAAAATCATGCCATTTTATATTTCGGGAGAAAAATAAACATGCTATATTCATAGTTAGCCCAATTTTAATTGATGTGAATACTTTATTCGTTCTTATTGATGTCAAATCGTATACTCATTCCTTACTTCTGAATTATATAAAATGTAGCAATTAGACGGATAAAAATTTCAAAATAGCACAAGAGATATATGAATAAAAAATTTATTTTCCCTCTCGATAGATGACATCCATATGTCCAAATATTATAGCCTTTACGCAATACTGTATAATTGATTAACTAAAGATAATTAATGAATACATCAACTAAGAATCTCACCACCTAATATCTTATAAAGATTTGAGCTTTTCATATACAAGCACATATTAGATTGTATTTTTATTTTTCTACTTTCATGCGTGTGAATATTCAATTTGATCAGGTGGAGGATGTGGAGATCAATTAGCAGCATGGATAATTAACGGTCGTCCAGAACTAGACATGTATTCATTCGATATCAGAAGATTTTGTCCTGAGACGACCAAATATAGTAAATGGGTTGTAGAGCGAAGTCACGAAGCTTATGTTAAAAATTATGCTAACGTTTTCGTTCATGATCAACCATTGGCCGGGAGAAACATAAAAAAAGTAGCTCAACTATAATTAATTAAATAGATCATTCCATGAATATGTATATTGATTATTTTTAGGATCCTTTTCATGATGTACTCGAAGCAGACGGTTGTTTCTTTGAGGAAAGATTTGGATGGGAACGGCCAGGATGGTTTTACGATGAGCCAACTACTGTTCGAAAATATGATTATTATGGGGCTTATGGTAAAGAAAAGGAATGTGATTATTCTTACATTCAGCATTTGGAGAAGGATTACACATACGACTTTCCAGATAACCATAATGAAGTAATCATAAACCCATGTACCATAGCCCATTCCTCACATTAAATCTTATACCATACATTACAGATAAGGAACGAATGTTGGGCTGCAAGAAACACGGCTGCACTTTTTAATATGACATATTTTGGAAAGTTCTATTTATTTGGTCCAGATGCTCGTGAGGCTGCAAATTGGATTTTTTCTCAAAATTTAGACTCAAGTCCAACCAACAAAGTTATTTATTCATGTATGCTCAACAAAGATGCTAAAATCGAGGCGGATTTAACGGTTTCTCCTCTTCATTCTTCGATTCATTTTGGTCCAAAATTTCAAGTGGGCCTTTCGAAATATTATCTAGGAAATTAATTATTAAAAAAATATTTTCTAGGGTGAAGGATTCTATATTGTTACTTCAGGAGGATCAGCTGGTCATAACAAGACTCACATGCTAAAAGCAATTCAAGACAAATCCTTTAATGTACAACTTTTAGATATATCCCGTAATATTGGTATTTTGTCACTACAAGGGCCATTCTCCAGAGACATCCTAAAAATAGCTTCAAATAATGAGGATGATTGGACTAATGAATCCTTTCCAGTATCTTCTCAAAAAGAAATTGATATTCAAGGCATCAAAGTAATGCGAATATAATATTAATAACTCATTATGATCACAATATTGAATATTTTTTATAAATAGGTCCGTGCTCTTCGAGTAAGTTTTGTTGGAGAAATGGGCTGGGAGCTTCACATTCCAAATAAGGATTGTGTTCAAATTTATAATATATTGCATGAAACCGGTAAGAAATTTGGCATGGTTAATGCCGGATTTAGAGCATTAGACTCACTCTCCATTGAAAAGGGATATCCTCATTGGCATCAAGAGATTCGGTTTGTCACTTATTATTACCTTCAATTTGGTTTTATTAAATATTTGATATTTTTTACAGTATGGACGACAGTCCTATCGAAGCTGGTCTTTTATTTTCGTGCAAGTTAAATAGCGACACGGATTTCCTTGGGAAGACTAAATTAGTAGAAGAGAAGAAATTAGGGGCTCCTCTAAAAAGAAAATGCTGCTTTACCCTGGACGAATCGTATGTGTATTATATATTAATCTAATCCATTCGCATGTATCCATCTCTCTCTCTCTATTTTTTTTTTTTTTAAGTCCGGAAGTATTTCTTTTGGGTAACGAGGCAATCATTCGCAACGGAGAAGTAGTTGGATTCATACGAAGAGCGGATTTCGCATTTCATCTTGGGTGCCCCATCGCATACGGCTATGTTAAAAACTCTAATGACAAAAAAGTTACTATCAAATGGCTCAAAGAGGGATCTTATGAAATTGAAAGAATCGGAGAGAAACATAGGGCCACTCTCCATATAAAATCTCCATTTGATATAGAGAATGAGAGAATTAAAGGATTATATGGTACGTTTACAAGTAAAAGGATATTTTGATTTGTAATTAATATATATTTTTTGTTATAGGAACAGCTGAGGGAGATCAGCCAACAGATACTGGAGCCGTCATTCTTTAACATTTATTCAATTTAACATGTGTTATTTTTTATTTATTCGAGCATTTATTCTATTTTATTATCCTATGTTTTCCTATTTATGCACTGTTCCGACCTTTAGGTTTATTATATGTCCAATATATGTTTATAATTAAATATAATCAAATACTTGTTTTAAAATCGTTTATTGTATCATCAATTTCATTAATTATTGTGAGGTGTAAAATAGAGCTATTTTGTCAAAGTCAAAGAAAGATTCAATATAAAACATAAGTTTATCTTAAGAAAACGAAATATTATACAAGATGAATCCCTCTTAAATGATTAAACAATTTACAAACATTTCACTAGATAAGAAAAATCAACAACTATTTAACAACTTAGTCAGTTTGTTTACTATTATAGTCTACGATAAAGCTATAAGACAAATAATGATATATAAATATCTATCAGAGGAAAAACATTAGTACATGGTAAGCAATCATTTATTTTAATCATTAAAAAAAATTAGGAATTAATCCTGACGTTCTCATATTACAGTGGATTTTGAATAATAATTTCCTGTTCACACCATTTGGAAGAAGCACATATCTACATATAGATCAAATTAAGGTACAACAGTTATTTTTACATCAGAGAATAAATCAAGCTCAGAGTTCAAGGTTTTAAGAATATCAGTTGTGTAATTTACTACACCAGGATCTCTCAAAATAGTTAAGTGATCAATTCTTGGGAATACATGGTGGTGAAGGGGTTTATTCTGTTCTTTTGACCATTTATTACAAGCCATTAGACTCCTCAGATTAACTGTACCATCTCCATCCCCAGTTCTGAGCACAGGGTCACCCATAGGCCAAGTCCCAGGTGGATAAATTAATCTTAAAATGAAATAGAGTTGCTGTAAATCATGTTGGATATACAGGGACGTCGACAGGGGTGGGGGTGGCCCCCTCCCAAATTAAGGAATTTTTGGTTTTTTACTAGAATTTTTTAGTCATCCGTGGAAATTATGGAGCAGAGCAAAAAATGTAATATTTGCAAATATATATATTATATTGTGACATAATATAATATATATATATGGATTTATGATTTTTTTTTTAAATTCCAAAAACCAAGCACCCTCCCCCCAAATATAATCCTGCGGACGCCCCTGATAGAATCTATTGGGTATTACATATACCTAATGTTGTGTCGGTCCTTATTTACGACTAAAGATAGCAGTCCAGTCCAGTTCAGTCCTAAAACCTGTTAAAATTCTGTTCTAGACGTCACTTAACATTATTTCTCCTTTTTTAATCACTACTGAACGGTCTTAAGAACGAGTCCTAAGCCTGAACTGGACCGAATAAATCAGGACTGATACCACGCTAAATATATCTACGTACTTGGAAGTAGTGTCAACCTTTGTTCCATGTAGACAATATGTATCTACTTGAGGGGCTTTAAGTCCTTTATTGATATCCCTGACATCCTTCCACATTTCGTAGGAGTCCAATTCATTAAAAGCATAATAGAATTCTTTAAAATCCGAGACTGTTAAATTAATCTTTCCAGTAGAAACTAAAGTTTCATTTGGATGCCAATAGTCTGAACTAGGCATTAACCAGGCCAATGATGGAGATGTCCTTTGCTCAACCATTAAACTTTTACTATTTAATATCCAAGATCCCAAATTATCTCCCATCGAAAAAACTTTCATAGCTCTCATTGTCCCAGCCCATACACCAGCCAATGAGATGAAAGATCGAATATATTTATCCTTCCATTCCTGGGTTTGTTGATTAAAGAAATATAGAGTAATTGGACAGCCCATGCTGTGACAAATGATAATGACTTTGATGTTCTTATTAGTCGAATATGCTTTTTCAATTAGATTTTTATAATCTGTAAAAAATGATCCAAGTTCATCTATATCAAAAGAAAAATAAGGAAAAAAAAAACTGTTAAACAAGTTTTATAGTAGTAGGACATTTAAGTTCAAATAACTATGTAACAACATCAGATGGCCCCAGCGATGAGTGATCATAGATAAACCCACAAGACTTATCATCACAATTACTGGTTAAATTTTATCATCATAAATACTATTTCTATTATTATTTCGTTATTGAACTTACTTACTAGGAGCTTTTCTAAAATCATAGGGTGCACCAAAAATATTAACATCTCTTTTGTAGCCAAGGGTCAGGAGTCTCTTTACCATTTCCGCAAAATATACAGAAAACCCTCTTTCTGACGTATCCAAATATTCAACGGATGCAGATGTCCCAAATCCAGGAATACGAATGTTAACACCATCATTATTTCTGGTGGTACGAGTCTTAGAGTCATAGAGTAACTTAATGTTATCTGCCCAGCAGTCTATTACTTCGGGAACCATAAGCTCCAAATTAAGCCACAAAGGAAACCAATCGCTGGTTTTCGAGCAAATGTAATGAACGACCGATGTTTTGTTTAACTTTGCTTCGACTTGTGAGCCTCCATCCCCCGGAACTAAAAATCATTAAGGATGTAAAAAATCAAGATTCGTATAATAATCCTTACTGAGTACTACGGGGTATACGTCCTCGGAGAGAGAGGATTGAACCAGAGAAAAAAGGAGTAATATAATAGTTAGTGACATATTTATTCGTTGAATCCAGAAAAACTACTAAAAAGTAGAATAAATAGAAACGCAGCTCGTTTTTTTATCTCCTTCCCCCGTGACCCACGATCCATTCAGATTTAAATAAAACATTGTACGTCAAAAAAAGAAAGAATTTATTATTATTAATTCCTTCCACTCAGCTTCTCATTTTTCTTGCTAGCTTATTTAGTTAATAACAAAACGAGCTACAAACTACACATTTTTCTTGAGTTACAATTGTTGTCTTGATCTGCTTCGGCTTCATATTTGTAGTAATAATTGGAATTAATATTATCCATTTGCGAAATTGCACATCCCCAGGATATATGAATGGACTTTTTAATTAATTAAATTCAGTGGGAGTAATATGTTTATATATAAATATTTAAAGTTGTTTAATCACCAAATATATAATTATATAATGTCCTTTTTAAACACCGTTGTACATAATGTACAATAAACAGGGAGATTAAACATATTTGAAATTGCACAGTAATGAGTAATACTTTGAATCATTGCGCTAATCACTAATGTCAAATCAATTTTCCATCATCCCACCACCCAAGCAGTTGGTAAACAATGTTTATATAACACTTGTATGTATGTACTTTTCAGAAATGGAATGGACCCATCAGCATAGAAAGCTATTACCATTTTATTTCTTCCAAATTATATATTGGATCATACGAATCCAATCAAAAGAAATAGAGTCCATTGAGTCCGTAATCATAAAATGCCTACCTATTGGGAGTCTTTTATTATACGGTCTATATACTAAAATCCAACCGAATCAGAGAAAAATATATTACTCCACTCTTCTGGGTCTCTTCTTCTGCTGTATTGCAGACGGTTTACTTGTATATGAGAACATGTTTCTTTGGGGTATGATAACTTTTGCAATAGGACACATATTCTACCAAATAGGCCTAGGGTAACCAAAAAAGAGACGAAAAGCTAAACAGACATTAATGTTAACTGTATTATTTTTCAGATGGAATAAATTAAAACCCAAGATAGGACTTGTCCTTCTGGCTATAATGGGAGCTGTGATGGTTTTCATTATACCTCATATCACAAATTCAACCATTCAGATGATTACTCCAATATATGGGCTTTTACTAGCTTCCAACGTGTGGCGTTCAATCGCCCGAGCAAGCAATTTTATAGAATCGATGTCTGGAATTGGATTCGTATTATTCGCCATTTCAGATACAGCTCTTATAATTACTAGATATTATGTAGATTTAAAAATGATGGGTTCTATTTTAATAATGGCTACGTACTACTTGGCCCAATATTTCATTTCCCTTGGAGTATTTGCTAATATGGAACTATCTAAAAAAGTTTTATAAAGACTGAAATACACTTTTAGTATATATAAATGTATTTTTACAGTAACTATTATGATAAGCCAGCTTAACAAAAAACGAAGAAGTGTTCCTAAAAAAAAATATTTTTAATTATATTAATTTGGAAGATTATTTATACTTTTTAAAAGGATGTAAAAAGCAAATACCTATGTTAGTTCCATAAAATATTTCTGATCCTTAGTGGCTCCTTTCCAATAAGCCCATGTAGCAATATCCTTAATTCTGCACTCAACCATACCCTTGGGGTCTCCCAAATTCTTTTTGACTCCTTCTAATAGTTTTAGAATGTCCTTCAAAGCCTCAGTAATATCCGGATATGGACAAGTCAAAACATTAGTCCGTGATTGTTCCCATTTGAGCTTTTGAATTTCTTTGAGTGCATTGATTTTAGTTGATTCACAATTATCGTAGAGAAATCTTTCCTTAAATGATTTGGTTAGACCCATAGGAGGAGGCATGTCAGGCATATCCGTGCCCGAGGGAGGAGGTATGTCAGACGCTAAAACAGTTTTCCAATTACCCTCACTCGTCAATTCCATTGTCTGGGTGCTATTTCCACCATGCGGAGTGCAATGGTCGGGCTCTTTTAGAGACAAAGCCTTCATATTTGGAAGAACCAATTCTTCCACTTCGTCCCTCTCTTCCTCAGGCTCTGTTTTAATCACATTTTCTTCCTCATTATCAAACATTTTCATTGCTTCATCCGCCTCCTCAATGTCATAAAGAAGCTTTTGGGAATTAATTACGTCTTCACGCATCAGATTAAAGGATATATCCTCAACAATATCAGCATCACAAAGGTTGACGTGTTCATTAAAATACCTTAATTTTACATAGGATGTATAGCATTGCAAGGATTCCAACTCTTTCCATCGACATTGCCAAGCAAGTGGTTCATTCCATAAACAAATACCTACATTTGGAGGATCTGAGTTTCCATTTGACAGAAGAAATGCATGTATAAGCTTGGCAGCAAACTCTGCTCCAAAATCCAAGGATTTTTCAATCGATTTGACAAGATGTAAAATACTTCGTTCTTTAGAATGTACTGAGAGGGCGCACATAACTATTTCCTCAATATAACTAACTTTGGAAGAAACGACGCATTGACTTTTAAAACTGGAATAGAGTTCCTCATAGTCTTCCGGTCCTTTCAAATCTGTAAAAATTGATTCTTGAAGAATAATAATAAGTCCTTTCTGATTATTATTGGGTATACTTTCTTCCGACCAAAGAACCTGCAAACTTGCCATAGATTCGTCCAACAAATTTTTAGCAGAGACGAGTAAAGAGAAATAACATTTAATTGTCGAAAGATCTTTTCCCCAATCAATTAAATTATTGAGAGACTTCCAATCCCCTTTTTCGATGAAAGAGGAAGCTGCTTGAACTCCCAAGATTTCAGCTTTTTCCAGCTCGCCATGGCGATGGTATAATATACCGGCTACTTCCAAACATTCTGGAGAATCTTTTATTTTGGCTAGAGTACTTGCTGCAGTCACAGATTCACCCGCAGCAATCCAACAACGAGTAGCTAATTCATAACGACCATCGCACGAAGTTAACTGAGCCCACGAAATGTACACTTTCCTCAAAAGTTCTTCATTCGAATTTAATCGGCCTTTAATTAAAGAAACTGCACTTCTGAAATATTTTCCATCCAGCAATACTTGAACAGCTTTTAAAGGATTTTGACCCATTAAGAAGTAAGAAGATGCCTTAAGGTAGTCTGATTGAATTTTAATTAGTTGTTCAGCATAAGATTCACAGGCTTCTATCCACAGTTGCTGTCCAGCACTAGCAGCTAAGGACACTAACCAATCGTTTAAACGACCATTAGACATTGCTTTTCGAACAATGGTTCCTAAATCTGCCGACACCCATAGACCTAGCGTTGCTGCCGTTTCATATTCGCCTGAGCTTAAAATATTGGATACTTCATCACTCGCAAAAGTTTCATCATCAATGACGGAAGGAATAAAATATTTGAGATGAGGCTTTTTCTCGAGAATAGATTGAGCGGAAGTCGAGCCTTTATTATTGTCAGAGCTATTTAACTTGTCTAAAATAAGAGCATCCTCGTGGATGAAGGACTCACTTTCGTCTTTATTACAGAGAGGGAAAAAACTTTTTTCATAATTTTTTTGTTTCAGTGTTTTTGTATTGGAATTGGAAGGCTGCTTAGGATTATTACTCTCAAAAACATTGGACTTTTCTCTGGATTCATCATCCTCATAAGTTGCTGGGGATATATCCCATTTAGTATTAGACTTTTTGGTTTTTTTAAGTACTGGAGGGACTTTATGTTCTAGTTCTGAAATCTTCCATGTATACAAAGTAGAATCATCAGCACCAGTATATATTACGTTTGGATCCGTCATACTCCATGATGCACATAGGAGCCTTTTAGTATGACCACGAAAATTAGCCAGGGGTTCACCTTTGATAGCGTTCCATATCTTTAAAAAGCAAAAAAAACAATCAATTACGAAAAAATAGAAAAAATAAATTATGATTACTTGAGCAGAGAGATCATATGATATGGATAATAGCTTTGCTTCATCATGAGGACTCCAGATAACTTTAACAACTTTGGCATTATGCCCTTTTAATATTACTGTTGGTTTAGTTAGGAATGTATTTTCTGTGGATGTTTTTGAAAAAGCAAAGTCCAAGTTCCAAATGGATATATTTTCTTCATTCGTGGATGCAGCCAACCAATTAGAATATTTGGAAATATCATCATCATTATAGTATAAGGGATGCCAAGACACACAATAAACAAGTTTTTGGTGATATTTTAGTAATGCAATGGTTCTGTCTTTTGAGAGGACAGATACTGTACCATCCAGATGTCCCAAGGCAAAAGTCACCTCTTCATTATCCTTTCCTTGTAATGGCTTACATTCCAAGTCGGAGTAGCTTGGAGAATCCTTATTATCATTTTTCGCATAAAAAGGAGATTCTTCACAATTACTCAAAACAACTGAGGTTGACTTTGTTTCGTGCATAACAATAAGTCCGTCACCCGCTGAATAAAGAACATGTTCATTCGAAGTGGAATCCCACATCTTCAATGGCGCCCAAAATATCTTATAGACCGGACCCTTGTGTTTGTACTCATACATACTTGGCTCTGGATTCCGAGAAGTAATATCTATAACACAAACATGCCCCTCTTGCATCCCAAGTCCAATCACTCCCTCTTTGTCCGGATGCCAGGCAAGGGATATTATTTTCATCATTTTAAGCTTTCTCCAAAAAGTTTGAACATCCAAGACACCTTCACTAGATACATGAGAGTTCCAAATTCTTAATTTTCCATCTCCCCCGCCAATAGCTAGAGTGGATCCTTCTATAGGATTGGGCAGAATGGAGTAGACACCAAGTGAAATAGTAGGAAGAGTGAATTTATGTGTCTTGCTTTCGATTTCATATGATATTAAATTGTTATCCGAGGCAAAGGAAAGGATATTTGTGGTTTTTGATTTACGTGACACGAGGGATATGACATTACTTTCCGGACCATGCAGACTATGAAGCACACTGGACTTTTTTGTGCTAAGATCCCATTGAAGAAGTTGATTGTTGGAGGAGGAAATAAATACGTCCTTGGAAGGCCATGATAAATGGACTTCTTTTTTGATTCGTGAGTGATGATTGAGATATAGTTTATGCGTGAAGTGATTGGAGACAAGAGGGTCCCATATGAGTATTTCCCTGCAGGTTGCAGATGCAAGGAGAGACTCTCCCCATACGAGAGAAGTAATGTCAATTTCATGATGTTTAAGGAACTTGATCACCTTGGCTTTGTGAATAACATAAATGAATTTAGAGGCTGCAATAACGTAAATATCCTGTTTTTGGGGATGTGCTTGGATGAGATGGCCCTTGCACTGTGAGGAAAGAGGTTTGTAGATTTCAATATAATTTAACTGTGGAGTGTAAGAAACAACAGATCCATTGAGATCCAGAGAATAGAGAATGGAGCCGTGTCCCCAGGAGAGATTCATGATGCCATTGGACCCGTGGCCTTCGTGTCTACCAATCAATTTAAACTCGTAGTTTAGGAGGAGAAGGTGCCCATCCTCAAAGCCCAGTGCAAGGCGGGAATCAGACTCCTCAGGGCTCCATTCCAGAGCATTCACCCGGCTATTCCCTTTGAAAACTTGAATGGCCTCTTTAAGGCTCAGGAGATGAATCACTGTGTTCTTGTGTCCATACGTGAGGGTCCCCTTCTGAGAGAGGCTCATACACCTCTTGGACGGATAAGGAGGGAAATAGTGCTGGATAGATCTGTTAAGGCCTTCCATTTCATTCAAATCCAATATAAGATTCAGTTCAACTCTTAATTAACTATTTCTCGAACTCTATGAGATTCAGTAGGAATCACATCAAATGCTTCTTGAAAACAAATGAAATTCAAAACTGGGAGTCGGCAAATGCTTTCATGACGTCACTCAACTCATTCCCTCTTCTCTTCACCTCTGTCTTTATTTGCCCCACTCAAAGCGTTAGTTATACACGGTATATATCAATAGGTACCTCGCAACCTTTCCCTCAAAAACAAAAAGAACAAAAGGCCCAAAATCTGTCGGTAAATAATTATTCCCAACTGTAGAACTATTATTCAATAACAGTTCAGAATTGTTGACGACTGATTATTAGTAAAATCAATTCAACTAATCAATGTTCAGAACACTTATAAGAGGCAAGATACTTTCTTGATAAGGGGTAATGAAGTAGAAACATCGGCAGCTGATGACCAAATACGGGGTAATTTTTGGTTTGTTCGAGTATATTGAGGTAACGTTGCGCCTTTCAGCATAGAATTTCCTTCTATATCTTCGACCAAGGAGTACAACAACTACCTGAGAAACATTTGCTAAATCACGCAACCTGTTTTGTGGAAAAATATTATTTTTGATTATATATAATAAAACTAGCCGAAGAGAAATATTTAAGTCCTTTTATTAGCTGTTCCCGTTTTATCATGCAATAACTTACTCTTTTTCTTAATATTATTCAAAAAAATGGTTTTCATTGTCATAACTATGGATTGTTTAGGCCAAAAATGGTTACCATCAACAATATTGACTCCAGATAAAATCATTCAATATGATTTTTGGACGTTTATTTATATCAATACAACTATTACATTTTGTCGTAGTTGTTAAAGTTATGAACTTGAAATGAACTCAAAATAAATCTGAGGACACGGTAAAATAAATTTAAGGACTGGGAACTTCTGAGCAAAGATTTTCAACCCAGACTTGCAGTACAACAACTTTTTTTACCTCCCTCCCAAGCACCAACAGGATCGAATTTCTCATCCAATATTAATTATAATAACATATATAACATTTTTGACCGGAATAGGTTGAGTAATTTTGCTGTTGCACTTCCAGTTAGTAATATAACTTATTTCTTTATCCTATTAATCCCTAGCAGTTTATGGACGGCCGAATACAAGGTGACTATATATTATATATAGTCACCTTGGCCAAATGGTACCAAAAGAATGACATGTAAACTGCAGCAAACTAGCTATAAAATTACAACCATAGAGAGAAATATAGAATGACTAAGTGAAGAAAAAGGGAGAAGAAAAACGTTTTTTACAGTCAGCTGTCGTAGGTAGGATTTTTTATGTTATGTTTTATAATAACGAATCAAATTTTAGAGGAAATAAAATGAAGGAGAAAAACCTTTAAATATAATATATATCCTACCAGCAGCTGTTTATACAGATACACGTGATAACAGCGTCTTCGATCAGTTTTTATGATTAATTACAACTCAAGGTAAACAAATAACATTATTGTCCTGTCCCATTTTCATTGACTTGAAGAAATAATCGAAAATGTCAGATTCCCCATTGGATAACACCGACACAGATCGAGATGAATCTCCTCCAACAAAAAAGATTAAAGAAGAAGTAGTGGAAGAAGAAATGAGGAGGAAGAAGATGAAGAAGAGGAGGGACTCATTCCGTCTCCCCCTACTCAATCCGAAAAACAACTTGCAGAACCTTCCAATTCCGTGCCTGCGAAAACCAAGGAGCAATTAGAGGAGGAAGAGCGCGAAAAGATGCTGTAAATAATATTAATAATTATTAATTGATAACGCTCTAATAAATGGCATTATTTTAAGTGTTTTAGTTTCCAATTTTACGGAGGATCAGTTGGATCGCTATGAGATGTTCCGTCGCGCCGCATTCCCTAAAGCGACTGTCAAAAGAGTTATGCAAAACATCACTGGATGCTCGGTTGGGCAGAATGTGGTTATTGCAATGGCGGGTATATCTAAAGTATTCGTTGGAGAGATCATTGAAGAGGCTCTTGACGCATTGGAAAGATCATGCGGGGAAACAGATCCTGGGTTACTCAAACCTAAAGACTTGAGAGAAGCTGTACGTCGAGTTGGAATCCGAGGAGGCATGCCCAAATCCAGAAAAAATTGTCCATTCATTTAAAAAACATCACTCCATTGTTATCATTCAATAACTGTATCACAACGAAATGCATTCTTATATTATTTCAAGAGACATACTCATCTCATCTTTTTTATGGAGAAAATCTTGAAAGAGTTGATTATTTTGGATATTTAGCTACTCTATTGGATCAATCCACGCCAAAAAATTCAATTTTTGATTTATTTAATCTTTAATCTACTCAACTGGAAGAGTTCAAAAGCTGATTCATGGAAATGTCATTTGTATTTTCCATTTTTTGTAAATTTGTTGGACATTATTCTAAGCTATTTTTTGAGTTACTAATACTAATCATCTATATTAATTCATTTTATAATCATAAAATTTACATTTTCGGGATTAATATGGTTTACTTAATCTAGGCATGAATTTTGAATATAATTGGATACAAATTGAGCAAGTTATTGATGTTGAAGTGAGAGTTGAATCCATTTTTGGCTCTTCTTTTTGAGGAAAATATATTTGATTGACCAATTGATCTCAAATTTTCAGTATTTTCAAATTAACTAAATTCTAAGATATTTGGCTCACTCTCGTCGTAGTTTTTTTTTTTTTTTTTTTTTTGCGTGTAATGACCCTTAACGGTAATATTTACCATCACAAAAAGTGTATTCTAAAGTTATAAAATAAGATACCTACATAAAATTCAAGATTTCATTTGACAGAAATATATTTCATATTATTATAATTCTTTGATTGCACGCTTTGTTGGATTGTTCTCTATCTTTTTCGTACAAAATTGTCTTGAACTTCGAGTAATCCCATTGGATACATACTTTCTTCTACTCTAAATCAATGCCTCATAATATTTTATAATCATAAATGGATACAAAATTTTAAATGCTACACCCTTATAGATCACTTTAATTCATTGATTGGAATTGATAAATATTTACATATTATATTGAAATCCTATAATTGGCCAGTGTATCAATGTACGAATGAAGTCACTCATCTTCATGGTTGGATGATGATTCCCCACTTAGCGAGGACACTATTTTGTTATATCTAATTAAAAGACCCTGAGATATTGAATATAGATCTTCAAAATCATCTGTATCAATAACAGTTTCGGGAAGATCATCTTGTTGTCTTTGATATAAAACAATGGATAGAATGTCATTGAGGTCCGTGATTTCATCGGCATTGACGTGACATGATTCTAAGTCAATGGAGTAGTTCCATAAAGCTTGGCATACCAGAGTACAAAGTACAAAATCTTCTTCTTTGATACCCTCTTCCAAAATTTCTAATGACTTTTGAAATCCATTTCCTTGACGAAAAATGGGTCTATGTGCAGCGTCAACCATCATATTTACCATCACTCCATAGGTTGAATAATCGTATTCCTTGTTCTTTGACGGTATACTAATCAAGAGACGTTCTAAATATCCATCTGTAGCAAATCGATTGCGTATTTCCGTCTTCCGGCTTAGGTTTCCAAGAACTCGCATGGACTCGGTGGCTAATTGAATATTATCATGAAAGGAGAATTTAGGGATCAATTTGTCATATACGCAATGATGAGAGAAAATAGGATAGAATGATAGATTGTTGAGAGTAGAAACAGTGGATATTAAGAGATCTAATCGACTGTCACTTTCATTAATATCTAAAATACGGAGGATAGTTTCAACGAGATTGGGACATATGGCCATTTCAGTTCCAGCTTCAGGGTTGATACTAGCATTTGCAAATATTCGAATTATCTTCACTGCCACGTCATCTCCTTTGGGTTTATTAAAATAAAATGCCAGTAGTTCGGATAATCTATTAAAAAGATCAGGTTTACCATCATCAAATCGGTTATCATACAAATATTTGCGAATTTCGTCATATTGTCCGAGTAAATTTCCTGGAAATTATTTAAATTATAACGTATTATTACTTTTAGTTATTATTATTTTAATCTAAAATCTAAGGAAAAGTAATCATTAAAAGCAGACTCTAGTAGTGCTGTTAAAGATCATTAATTGCAAAGCTCCCTTCTTGTAACAATTAAATTTTATAGATATATGTATATGGTTGCATATTTTAATTAAATCTAAAATGATATTATGACAAATATATCATATACCATATATTTCATATAGGAAATTAATAAGCTTTCTTTTACAGAAAAATATTTTTATATTCATTAATGATCATTTTATAAACACAACACAGTATTAGTAGTTCGAATCTACTGCAGACGCTTTTCTAAGTACCAAGGACCCTGGTGGCGTCATTGGGATGCGTCTTGGTTATTGATACTACATAAATTAAAAAAGTAAAAATTTAAATAAATTATATCATTATCATAGAAGTGGTTACTCTATTTTTCCTAAGAGATGTTTTACTAAATATAATGCCGAAATTAAGTTTTTAAATTTAATAAACTATCAAACACTAAGGATCAAAATGATGAGCACAAATGAAATTCTGGCTTCATCAGTATTGAATTTGTCTTTTATTCGACAAGCCAAAATCCAAGCCTTCCCTCTTGCAAGGTCTTTCGGGAATCGGTGGTATGAAAAGCCTTTTAGGTTTTTACAAATAGCCACTACAAAGACTCTTTTCGTTTTTTTACCTAATTAAATAAAATATATGAAAAATCAAAAAATATTATAACACATTTTTACGTTACGTCTATGTCTTGATAATTTATGAAATTTAAAAACTTACTTCTGGGATTATATTTAGTAAAATATCGCTTAAGAAATATCAAGTAACCACTTTTTAAATTTATCTAGTATTAATAATCAAGACTCGTCCCAATGACGTCACCAGAAATAGAAAGATTTATTTAATAAATCTGCTGTGCTTGCCGAGCCATTTTCTTGTTGCTAAGACTTGTTCTAGTAAAATTGCTTTAGATGAAGTCTACAACGAGCGTGTGTGGGTAAAGTAGCGAACCAGTGATCGCTCTAGAGACTAAGTACTCATTGCCTCATTTCATCATTTTTTTTTTCTACATGGTGTAATTATTATTCTTTCATTCTTGAGGAGAAGAACATCTAAGTATTGAGTAACTACAAGGTGTGAGGGTGTCCAAGGAAAACAGAGAGTATCACTGATGATTTGTTGGGGAGTTATCTTCTATATTATTAAAGCAGAGTGTGTCTGTTAGTCGACGCACAAATTACTCTGGGTAATTCGAGGTACTCCTGCTAATAATACAATGCTAAGGCTCGGTTTCTCTAACTCAAATTTTTATTCAAGTAGTGCTTAAATTTAACAAAGATGACGGAGTGACGTCATAAGTTCCTAGTTTCAGTTCAAGTCTTATTCTCTATGAGATGGTACAAATAATTCAAAGCTATAAACCAATTTGGTAAAGTCATTAGATTCTTTGTTTAAGTAAAATATTTTCAACCATCTTTAAAATACTCTCGAGAGGATTTTCTTTAATGACGTAGGAAATTTGTTATTTTCTTTGGAGATACAATTCTTGTTGATTCAATTAAAAATGGCAAAACCCTTGGAGATTGCGTAGTTCGTCATTATAGCAACAATGTAATTAGTCCATATCATAAGGTATGGCCGTGGAAAATAAAATAGTATTCTAATGACGTCATTGGGGTAAGAAATAGGGCATGAACAAACTAAAAACCATAAATATCTGCTAGATGGCGCATATGTACTAAGTTGTTGTAATAAACAAATAGGTTAACAAACTACTAATAAACACAGTTGATGGTACCACAATACTCGGACATTTTAGTAAACTTGTAATAAGTAAACAAGGATAATCCTTAGTTTTTGTAAATAGTGCGTATTTATTAGCTGCCCGTTTTTTGGATCTGAAGAATGAATTTTCTTTTCCTTAGCTGTTGAAAATTATTATTTAACTTTTTTTCTTATTACATTCAATTATACTCAAAATATATGTAATTAAACATTCGTGTGTTTTCATAAAAGACAGAGAGGAACTTTGAGTATTTGTTGGGGAGTTTTAATTTTAAGTCCTCTGTTGGACTCAGAGTAGAATTGAGGATCGACATCGGAATAATTCTTGCCAATGTTCCTGTTTATTTTATTTTCCGCCTCCTCCTTCGCTACAGCTGCTTGTAGCTGATGTAATGAAACGTCATGAAAGCTAATCTGCTCTCTTTTAAAATATTCTTCAAAATGTCAGGGTTGCTACGTTTAATTTTTTAACATACCCAAAATACACGTAATTTCGTTAACTACCGATTTTGGTCAGGGTGTTTATCCTTGCAAAAATATACTATTTGTCCAATTTTAGACAAATGGGAATACCAGAGCCCAATAGGGAGCCCTTCAACGTTTAGACCTTTTCGAAAGATCCTCAAAATTCATTAAGACATAACTCCGCTCAGATATAATAATTGCTTCACAATACTCACATTAGGAGGTGCTTTAATTTAAATTTAATTAACAGATGTATTTGCTCAAAAAAAAAAATAGCATGATAACATTACCGTGAAATATTAAAAATAGCAGCCCAGTGAAGCTACAAGTTCAATTTTACAAATTGTTCTACTCCAAAACATACTAAAAAATGATAGGTTACCATGTTGATTTTTGGTTTCTTTTTTTACATCTCCAAAAATCACACGATTTTCATCACTACTCATTCCCGATTATGAATATATTTATTATGAAATCGTGCTGAATATTGATAAATAATGTATTGAACAAAATATTTAAATACGTTCAAACCTATTTTTACCATCATTAAGCTAAAAATAAAAAATATATTTATATTCCCAGCTTCATATCCCCGTGACGTCATTATATAGTAACACAGTTAGGAATTACTGCAACACAAGGTTAATAGAAATACAAGGTTAGACCATCATGTAATCGGGCTTACTAGAAATTTCAATCGGATGTATTGTACCAACTGCTGGGCAAGATAGGTAGATTTTGAAACCTCACGTAACGACTCATTTACTATGACGTCAATATTAAAAGCGTGGTGGAAGTCAAACATAAGTCGTACACGCCTTATGGTGTAACCTTGTATTTCTATTAACCGTGTTGTAACAATAATGAAGTAGTTGACAAGATAAACATTAAATTTCCTACTTCCCAGACCTAATCACAAGTACCTTGGTAGTATTCAAGAAACCCCAACGTACCTAGTGAACAGAAAAGTTGTCGCGTGTCCAACTATATTGTGTCAAGTATTAATCATGTGGTCTTCATTTCGCCACTTCGCTTATAGATTTTGTGGAACTGGGTCTTATTATATAATATGGAACAATAATTAACAAACAGTGGAATGTGTAGGCTTGGATAGGGGGTGAGAAAGTTTTTTGATTAAAAAAAAAGATCATCCCCATAAATAGGGTAAATTTTAGGTTGTAGAAAAAGTAATTTCGTATTTTCCACCTTTTTTTTAAATAAAGTATATCTTCTCCTTTATGGGTCACATCGGATCATATGGTAAGTTTTTGTAAAGGTGTGATTGTATACTACAAACACTTTTTGAACAAAATTGCGCTTGGCAGGTTCAGTCGTAAATTATATTGACTCGAGTATGGATGTCTCAAAGGAAGAAATTTGCCATATTTTACATTTTTACTATCTGAAAAGGAAAAACGAGTCGAAAGCAACCAAGAAAATTTGTGATATATACGGGGGCAATACTCTTTCGATTCGTGTTGCAGAGCAGTGTTCGAGCAATTTTTGTTTCCGCTCAATTCTATCCTCTACTGTAAACAATTCGACCGTTTGAGCCTGGTGAACGAACAGCATTGGTGAATAGGAGACAACAACACATGATCAATATAACACCAGACCACACATATCTTTGATGGCGCGCCAGAAGCTCCGGGAGCTCGAATGAAAAGTTCTTATGCATCCACCCTAGAGTCCAGACCTGGCATCAAGTGACCACCCCTATTTTGTCTATGACCTACGCGTTCGGGGATACAAATTTGGCCTCAATAGAAGCCTGTGAAAATGGGTTATCCGAGTTTTTTACCAGTAGGTACAAAAAAATTGGCTTCTAAAAGAAGGGTTGGATTCTTGTTGCAACAAATGGGGCATACTTCTCTTAAATCAGATGATTGTAACACTTCTTATAAATCATTGAAATAATGCTAAAAATACAGAATTACTATTTCCTCAACCTATTATATTTGCATATTATTTTTTTTTCTATTCGAGATCTGGAAATCTGAATATCATGTGGTACACAATGTCAGAAGTCTTAGAACCACTAATATCTATATTAATCAATCAAAGTTTTCCCTCTGTTTGTTTGTAAATGGCTCATTTTGAGTGTGCGCTTAATATCTGTCAACTGCGTGACCACTTGATCTAAGAAGTAACAATGTAACTAAAGATATATAATAAAAAAGAAAGAAAAGAGTGGACATTTATATTACTAAAGCAAAGTTTTTCTGTTTTTTTGTTGCTTCACCCAGGACTAATAACTCCGAGCAATGCGGGATACTCATGTTAGTAAAATAATAGTTATAATTAATCAATCAAGAATATTTACCTAAGCTGTAAGCAAGCCTTACAACCACTTCTGACTTATTTGAATATTTAAATAGAGTTTCAAGAGTGACAGTAACGAGGGATCTGCTCTCCAAAAAGGCATCACAAACTTCATCATCCGCAGACATTACACTAAAAATTCGAGACAAATTGCACACCACATCCGGATCGTCAATACAGTATTTGAGAATGATTTCCAACTCAGGAAGGCCATTCACAGCTTTCAGTTTATTTCTACCTGATGCAGAGTTTAATGCATTACGAAGCGAAGCTGTCATTTGGAACAAAGCATGTTGAATATTATCGTCTGTGAGCTCAGAGCTTTCTTTCAGAAATTTAGCAATGATTTTAAGATGTAGAACCAAGAGATCCACAAATCCATGTTTTTCAAGTATGTTTAAAATTACGGAATTCATGGATAAGAATTTGATTGTTCCATAGCCATAAATAAGTGCTTGGGGCTCTTCTATAGGATCACCTAAGCCCATAGCTGTAAGAAATTGCTGTAAGAAGTCCTCTTTTTCCACAAATAGTCCATCATTGTCATCTTTTTTGGATAGTTGGAAGGCCGTTTTGAATATTTGAAGACGAGAGGAGCTCTTTGATTTATTATTTTCCTCGTTGATTTTGGATAGAAGGATGTGAAGTATCATAATGATTAATTCCGGTCGCGACTCTAAAAGTTCGAGAATAACACTTACATCTCTTTGGGATATGGATTCACCAAGTATTTTCTTCTGTATACACTTGAATACTTTGAGATGCTGACTCTCCGATTGGGAATTTTTCAGACTTTGACACATGTCATACAGGGACTCTTGATCATCCTCTTTGACCAACTGAAGACGAAACTGTTGACGAATAGAGGAAGAACTCGAGGAGGACGAGGATATGCATGGTAATTTTGAATTAAGAGTGGATGAGTCTTTAGATCCTCCTCCGGATTTTTGTCTTTCTGCAAGAGGTTCTAATTTGATTCCCGAAAGAGGACGGCATTTGTCACCTCCTCCATCAATGGAGGCACTAAAACTTTTATCATAAGAATAGTATCGCTCTTTTTGTCGTGGTGTGAAAGGGCGTTTAGTGGAGAGGGGTCGCATGAATTTGACTTCATTTGATTCTTTAAGACGGACAGATGCTTTTGCTTCGGAAATGATCTCTGCAGATGTCTTTTGTCGCTGATTGAAATAGGATGACAGCACTTTATTCTCATTCATTACGATCTCAATCTAACTATATAGAACACAGTTCTTACTGTCGAGTACTTTTTAAAGTTTGTATTTTGTGTTGTGTAGACTGGATGAAACAGGTAGGTATATATTGATTAATTTCGTGAAAGGTACTTAACATTAACTTTCTGGTCGATTGTTATTTTTATAACCCTTCTTTTTTATTCTAGAAATTTTTCTGATAATATCTACATTCTACAACTAAGTGTTTTTTTACGATACGTGACCTTTTGAAAGCAATTTAAACAATAATTAAACTATAAATAATCAGGGGCGTCTGCAGGATATTATATATATATATATTTAGAGGGGGGGGGGGGCTAGGTTTTTGGAGTTTTTTTAAGATAAAAGAAAAAAAAATCATAGCTATTCACAAAAAATTAAATTTTTTGGAAAAAAATTTCGAAAATCCCAAAAAAAAATTCCAAAAATTAAATTTCAATATTACATTTTGGGAAAAAAATTCACAGCTATTCACACAAATTTTCTAATAGTAAATTTTTTGCTCTGCTGGATAATTAGCCCGAATGACCTTTTTTTAAGAATGTAAATGTTTCAAAAATAAAATTTCACCCCTATCTTTCGCAAATTATTTTTCATCATGACCAAAAAATTTCAAGTAAAAAAACAAAATTCTTTGTTTATTTATTTGTTCTTTTTTTTGGGGGGGGGGGTTCTACGGCCAACCTCCTGCGAACGGCACTGATAATACAGTTGAGGAGTTTAATTCCAAAATAATCTCCATATTTTCTACTTTTAGTGATGTTATAGTTTGTATTGTGTTTAATGATATAAGTACAAAGTATATCTGTTGTTTTTTTTTGTTTAAAAGACATCTATTGTTATACAATATAAAGAGGGACTTCATGAATCATTCCAAATCCAGTTAATTCCGTTTAAATTTTGTTCTAATAATAGAATATTCCAATGTTGATATTCTATTGGTTAAAACTAGTAAAAACCTTTTATTTTCCTTGTATTTGTTAAGGGTCAAATTTAGTTATTTCCATGTAAATAACTGTTATATCTGATTGATTTTTCCTAGAACAGTACAGTCCTTAAGACGGCCGATCCTTCGGACTGTCAACAGATTAAAAAAAGAAGAAATACAGTTGAGTGACGTAATCAAAGACCAAAGTTTATAAGTTTTTAGGAAATTATATGCAGGACTGAAATAGGCCTTACCGGGACTCCAGTCTTCAGTCCTAAATAAAAATCAACACAACACTAGAAATAACTGTCTTTGAGATAAAAGGAATGTTTCAGTTGCTTATAATGTACCATGGTTACCAATCAATTTGTTGGGAATAAAATCTGTTATATAATGTACATATTATTATTTTTTTACTTTTAGATGCGTTATTTATTTTTCAAATGTTAATCATTAGTAGAATTGACATGTTTGTAATGAAAGAACTACCTTTAAAAATTATATAAAGGAATATTAAAGGAAAATAAAAAAAAGGAAAAATGGTTGTTGTGTGCACTCTATCTTCTTTTTTTATTCATTATTTAATAGTTCGTCGTGGTGTTACGTTCTACCACTGAAGTAAGTATTCTTGCCTATGTTTGGTGCAAATTGTTTTAAAAATGTATAATAACATAAATAAATTTGAATATAAACATGATATTTTCCCTGCATTAACGCTTTATTAATAACATCAATCCATATTTTCTCCCCTAAAATCATATAACGGGCAGGTTATATTAACAAGAATCTTAATTCAGTAATACCATATGTCTTGCTCCTGCTTTCTCCTCACGCTCTTTTTTCCTTACAAAAATGTCAACTCCACCAATATGCCATGGAAGATTTTTTTTTTTTTTTCAAAATTAGAAAAAGTGGAAATATCCCCTCATATATGTGTGATGTCAAACAAGGATTTTCTTATCAATCCAATGTTATAATAAAGGAAAATATTCAAGAAAAATAAGGTATTTATTATTATGTTAAATATAATATTTTCCAATTATAGGTCTAATTGAAGGTTACTCCATTAAGATACCACTCTAATGTTGTGCACACTTATAGGTTATAATTAGGTTTAAAATTGAACTTTTAGCTTCGCTGGGCTGCTATTTTTAATATCTCACGGTAATGTTATCATGCTACTTTTTTTTGAGCAAATACATCTGTTAATTAAATTAAAATTAAAGCACCTCCTCATGTGAATATTGTGAAGAAATTATTATATCTGAGCAGAGTTATGTCTTAATGAATTTTGAGGATTTTTCGAAAAGGTCTAAACTTTGAAGGGCTCCCTATTGGGCTCTTTGTCTAAAATTGGACAAATAGTGTATTTTCGCAATGATAAACACCCTGACCAAAATCGGTAGTTAACGAAATTACGTGTATTTTCGGCATGTTAAAAAAATGAAACGTGGCAACCCTGACAATTTGAAGAATGTTTGGAAGGAGGGCAAGTTAGCTGTCATGACGTGTCATTAGATCAACTAATATCCGCTGTGACAAGGGAGGAAGGAGAAAACATATAAATAAGGACATTTGTAAGAATTAATCTTACGTCGATCCTCAATTCTACTCTGAGTCCAACAGAGGACTTAAAATTAAAACTCCCCAACAAATACTCAAAGTTCTCTAACAATTCTCAAAACTTTTATATGCACACATGAACGTTCAATCCGGAAGGAAGTTGACTACTTAGAAGTTAAATAATAATAACAACAGCTTAGGATAAGCAAATGGATTCTTCAGATTACCGACTCAAAACGAAAAAAAACTGTACTCAATCCACCCGATTTTCATCACTAAAAATCGGTGATGATGACAGCATAAATTTCCATATAGACTTGACAAGAAATGTGTTTCTGATTCAAACCTTAATCTTTAAAAGCAATTTAAACAATAGTTGTACATATATAATATATTATGTCAATAAAGAATTTTCTTATCAATCTAACGTTATAATATATTTAAATTTGATCTTCTGTTTAATTACCCTTCACTTTTATTCCTCTCATAAATACAAATCATTCCATTGTTTCTCAATAGTATAAGTTATGTACATAATATCAATATTATCAGTTGTCATCAACAAACAATTTAGATCTCCTATAGTTATGAGAAATATGATAGAATTATGTGGCACTCGTTAAAGAATATAATAAATTTATAGCCAAAGATAAATAACAGCTGCAATTGATCTAATACAATGGTTCCCAATTGAGATTTTTTGGAGTCTTTGTTCTGTACACGCCGTTACTATCATTGTATCACGCAACCTTTTGTCCGAAAAGCAACATAATTTTTTTAAAACAATTCTTCCCAACTACTGCATTTTGGGAGTAGTTCACAGCTTCACAATTTAGCCTTTTTTAATAAATAAATATTTTAGAGGAATAAATTATCTTTCAAAAGTGTTGAATCAATTTTCCTACAAATTGATTAGTTTCTATCCATTTTTTTTTTTTTTTCAAATGTAGAAAATGGCGGAGCTCACCAAAAGACGCGTAATCTTTGTATCGGTCAAAAACAATCTAACAATACATACATTGTAGACATGTCTACCAACATAATAATAATAAAAAAGAGAATCGAATTAGAAATGAATTTGAAATTAGGAAATAACGGCTTCTTATTGATCAGAGCCCCATACAAGTACATCCTTTAATTATAATGTACTTTTGATACTTGGACAAAAGAAATAAGTAGAGATGGAATTTTTTTAAGGGCGCGAGTAGAAGCGAGACATATGGTACTGCTGAATTAAGACCCTTGTTAATAAGCACCTCCTGTTAAATGATTTTGGGGAAATAAAAAGAATTCCTGCAATAAAGATAAGTATTACAATTATATTTCAATTTATATATAGTTATGCATTTTTAAATCAATTTACAACAAAGATAGTCGATAATTCTTTTTTAAGACTTAGATGTTTACATACCCAAGTTCCTTTTTAAAATAATGAAAAAAAAAAAAAAAGAACACACATATTAATTGTTTTTCCTTTTTTAATCGATATAATTAGTTTTTTCTTTACACAGATCCCTCCCTTAGAAATATAAACTAAGAATCTAAACCAAATAACTGGCACATTATGAATGTGTCAGGTAAACTGTTCCATAGTGGGACACAGTTTCCATATTTGAAATATACTTTTTTTTTTAAAGCAAACATTAAGGACGTCTTATATTTTTATGTAAAGAGTTACATGAGTTCCAATGATGACCGAGTTGGCTTTTAGGATGCGGGTCGGGTTATGCATTTCAAAAAAAAAATATATTTATAAATATCTCATTATATGACTTTGCTATGATGATTTTCTTATACATTAAGGCTAACGGCAGTTTATCTCAAAATCAAAAAATGACATTATTAACAAATGTTTAAATCTGTTTTCCTGTTTGTATTTGAGATTAAGAGTAAGGTAAAATATAAAGGAGCCAATAACAAAGTTCATTCAATCTCGTATCAAGAGGATAATATTTACACGTTTTCAATGTTGCAAACTTTTTAGTCCCATATTTTATATTTTGTTGATTAATTTGTTATCAACAAAGTTATGTTTTTGGCTCTGCTTGTTTGTTGATCACCAGGATTATGACAAAAGTTACGGCTCAATTTTGATCAAACTTGGCACGAAGATTATAAATGGTCACAGTAAGAGACTATTTATTTGTGATATGTCAATGTCATAGGTGAAAGTAACACAAAACGTAACAAAATGCAAACTTTACTATAACTTTGGAACGGATTGAAATACATAACTCAATTCGATTTTAGGAGGAGGGGAGATTACGTTCTACTGAGTGTCCATTCTAGTTTGTTTTATTTATTAATATTAGGGACGTAACGGTAAATCGGATTTGGCAAGAGCTGGTCTTTTTTTGAAGTATTGGAATTGGCTCAATGATCACGTTTCTCCAATACCTGTGCTTACAGAATTATATATATTATTAAGCAAAAAATATATATATATATTTAAAATGGTCAAATAAAAAAAGATGGCGAGGCAAAAGTATATAATACTGAAGGATTAAGGCTAAGGGCTCCTACTTGTTGAGGCCCCGGATAAAATTATGTTTTCTCTGATTTTTACGCATAATAAATGCAATAATAATAGACTTGCATAATATAATTCAGGTCCATCCATTAAAAATGAAAGTCTATTCAGTAATGCAGACATCAGAAATCAGTATATTTGAGCCAAAAAGGAAAAAAAAAAAAAATGGCTCCTGATGACAGAGAGGGACAGACTTAAAAAAATAAATTCAAATGATTTACAGCTAATTATAGTCATAATTATGATTGATATATTTATGTCTTTTCTCGTCAAGCCTATGGTTAATAGAAATACAAGGTTATACCTTAACATGTGTACGACTGATGTTTGACTTCCACCACGCTTTTAGTATTGACGTCATAGTGTATGAGTGATTGCGTGTTTTTTTCTTCAAAATCTGCCTGTCTTGCCCAGCAGCCCGATTACATGATGGTCTAACCTTAGTATTTCTCTTAATAATGAGTGAAATATTAAAAAAGTAAATCATTTTTATTAATGTAATTCCTTTATACAAAATATTACTATGGAATCGGAATCAGCTGAAACTTTGCTGTCCGTACATCCCTTACAAATATCATTTAAAAAAATTTCATCGAAAAGTATTCATGTCTCTAGCTTTCAACATTGAAAATTCCAAGTTGCTCACTGATTTTACTCCAGAGTTCCTATTAATTCCACTCATTTGAAATTCCCGGCATTTTGCAACCTTAAGAGTATCTAGTGATGCCCTAGTTGATTTTAAAGTGCTATTAAAGTGTTTTTTTGTTGTTGTTGTGGTTCGAATCGGATTGCAAAACTCAAAAAAGTGAATTATTAGTGATTATATTGTGAAGATAATGATAATTTAGAGTATATAGGCACGTATAAAAGTAAATTACTAGTATTTATGTTATTATCTAGTAATACAACTTTTATTTTTTTTGCAATTTTCAAGAGCTTAGCTCTAATAATTGCCTCAATACGAGGGCTAATTCCCTTGCAGACCTTCACTATGTAGTGAGACTCAACCTTAGTCCACTTCTTTTTATGGAAACCTCTATAGCAGGGGTGGACAACCTTTTCAAGAGCAGTGCCATTTTTCAGAAGGCAAGAATTGTCAGGGGGGGGGGGCACATCAAAAAATCCGGATTTGGTATTTTTGTTTTCATTTAAATTTGAAATAATAACATATATAACTTGGATATAAAATAATAAACATGCATGTATTTTATTTATGAATGACAGGAGCTATTAAATGCATATTTTTATAATATTCATAGTTAGTGAGAAGCTTGATGTTGGATGTTTTTAGCCAATTGGTTAACGTTTGGTTCTATTCTTGATGTGCACAGACGCAAACTATGCAGCAGATGACTGTCAGTTAAATTGTTTCGCAGTTTGCTTTTCATGTGTTTCACTTTGGAAAATAGTTACTCACAGGTATACGTACTTCCAAAAATGCATACAAATCTTCTGGCAAACCACTTTAAATTACAGTAATCTGCAGCTGGTAGAGACTTATAAAAGTCAATTAGGGACATCTCTTTGATATTTTGTAGGCGAATTTCCTCCTCCTACAGTGCGTTCAATTCAAGTTGGAGCTGTACATCTGCTGAGCTTATCTCTCAGGTACAAGGCAATGAGAAGACAGTCATCTAACTTCTGAGATTTCTGAGTTCTGTAAAACGAGAGGAAAACTCCTCCCTAAGTACTGCCACTCTCCAAGGATCCAGGATCTCATTGTTGCCATTAAAGACCGATTTAAGGGTTGGAAAATGGTCAACTTTTTGTTCACACAAACTTTGTTCATGGAGTTGAAGATCTCTTTCAAATGTTCGGAGGTGCTTAAACAAATCTTGTACCAACTTGTTTTCTCCTTGAAGCTTGACATTGAGCTGAGATAATTTTTGAGAGATATCATTTAAGAACGCGAGGTCCATTCGCCAGAGAGGTTCACACAGTCCTTGAACCTCTTTTTGTTTCAACTTCAGGAACAGAATGATCTCATCTAATAATAACCAGAAACGTCGCAATGTTGATGCTCTGCTAAGCCAGTGAACCTCTGTGAAATAAATAACATCCTCAGACTGGCTCTCAAGGTTTGTCAAGAACTCTTGAAACTCTCTATGGTTTAGTCCTCGTGAGCGTATGTAGTTTACTATCTTTACTACAACAGAGTTGACATGATCCATATTGATAAGTCTAGAGCTCAGGTTCTCCTGGTGTATGACGCAATGAACTGCAATAATAACTGCCTTGAACACAAGTACTTTGGCAATGAGGCCATTGTGACAGCCAATCATAGATGGTGCGCCATCTGTGCATAGTGATGCACATTTCCTGAAGTCCTCAATTCCCATTTTCTGTAGTGATGCTTGAACACCTTCAAATATATCTACACTCTTGTAGTGCCTTTCAATGGGTTCAAGTCAAGCAGTTCTTCAGCTACATTGAAATCCTTATCTACAGCTCAAATAAATACAGCCAGCTGTACTCTCATCTAATCCAAGTGAATCTATGTCCGAGCCCATATCTTCTACTCGTCTGACTATAGTGCGGCGTGAAAGAGATACATAGAAACAGTTTTTAGCATAAACTTCAGCATATTTCTGTAAGCACCTTTTACTATTTGACCATCAGAGAATGGCTTTTGGAATTTGGAGATAATCTTTGCAATCTCAAGACTCACTATAGTATTGGCAATGTCACCCTCAGATGATCGGATTAACACTTTCTGCTGCCCTTGTAGGTTTTTGGTCAACTTTTCTGAAAGCTGTATCATCTTCTCCTCTATGTTATACTTGCTATACTTTTCACCATGATTTGTTTCAAAATGTATGCTAATGTTGTATTCCTTAGTTTGAGCTACTGCATTCTGATAGATTAGTTTTGTTATTTACAGATGTAAACAAGTATTTATCCATCCATTCAGTATTGAATTTCCTATATTCTTCAGCCACAGTTCTTCTTCTTTTAATAGGCATGATAACTAGACAGCACTTAATTATAAACCTTTTGGGACCGACGGGATATGAGAGTCCCAACACCTTCAAATGTAAAAGATATCTAGTACACGATGACTCGATAAATATGTAAATAACTCTTGTGGATTAAATCCATAAGTCTCTACTGGTTCCAAAAAGAAGGAAAAATATCCTTTTCCACGTGTATTTTTGTATGGATATTCTCTTATTTAACACTCTTTGAATTGCCGCTGTAATCTTCATACTTGACTCAAAATTTAGTTGGAACGATAATTGCATTTCAAAGAGGTAAAATACCTTATGACTTTTTTCTGGATTTGTATAATATTAATATAATTTTCATATTTCTTAAAGTAAACTGAATTTTTTTCCGAGTACATATCTATAAATAAATTACAAGGAGAGGAGGAAGGGCTGCAAAATAGGTTGCAAAGGACCACGTGCGGGCCACACGTTGCCTGGCCCTGCTCTAGAGACTAGACACTCCTGTGAGGAGTTGTACTCACCCTCTCCTTTAAATACTCTTAGATAGAGTCGTCAAAGGGTTTCGCGTCTGGACAGGAGAGTGGTCACATGTTGAGGCCCCCAAAAATCCAAAAAGTTGTCTCTCATGAAGGTCTGGGTCTCGATGCCAGCATCTACATCCAGCCGCACCTTCCTCAACACAAAAATGGGAGGACAGACTCCTCAACACCCAAGACCATGGTTCAGGCTGGATTTTTGTTTTGAAGACATGTCTCACAGAAGCTGAGACATAGTCTGGATTTTCGATCTTGTTTTACCTCCTGTTCTGTTTATTCACTGCGGAATCAAGAGTGAATTTTTTCTTTTAAATCGGGAAAGAGCAAAACTTTGCCCGGATTTTTGTTGTCGTTGAGAAAATTTAGAATCTTCTTTGTTCTTTCTAACCGTCTCAGCTTGCTCTGTTCAGAGATGTCTTGGTGTCCTCCTCCGTGATTTTACACCAATGCCATTCTCGATTGGAAATAATAAAATGTGTAACTCTAGCTAAGATCAACTTGTATTTCTAGGTACATTTGAATATTGTACAATTCGACAAGAACGTAAAAATAAACTATTTATTATGTGAAGAAGTTTCTTTCTATTTTTTTTATTTTTTTTCAAGAAAACCATAAATAATAATAGACCATTTATGGACAGGGTTTTCCTATCTAGGTAAATATCAAGAATATGACATAGATTTGTATACAATATAGATACATATATTATCAGAAGTGGGTCATGTTTCCTCAGAAACAAAAAGGACACTCGTGATGATGGACAAACATTATCAGCGTTCTACCATGTACTTTGAGAGGCGCTCGGACGGTTCTACTGTTTTTTACAACAATAATAATAATGAAACTTTTATGGCTTAATGTGGCGCTGGAGGGGATGTTCTTGAAATGATGATTCACAATTATAAAGAATCATAAATTGAAATCAATTTACGATTTTGAGTTTGATATGTGAGACAAGCTTTTTTGAAAGTTCTGAAAGAATGCCCTTTTTTTTTATAAATGTCAAATTTGACAAAAAACCTTTTTGAAATATTATTTGGAAGATTCTAAATTTGAAAAAATAAACAATTTTTTTTAGAAACAATGAAAACAGTTTTTATAAAAGAAGATCATTTTATACATCATTAACAGTTAAATTTTTGCTATATACGAACGTTGCTAAATGAATTCGCAAGGTTTTAAAGTATAGACTAGAGGAGTGTTGTCCAACCTACCTTTTAATATAATGGGCCGAAAGGCCACTGGAAAATTCTAATGGGTCAAATAACCTATCAAAATAAATTTTTATAAAAAATGGCTTCATAAAGCAAAACTATTATATAAATTTGTATTTCAAATTTAGGTTAATAATGAAAAAAGACAAGATCTAATTTTTCAAGGCCAAACTCCTTCAAAAAATGCCAATCTGGTAAACCCGTGTTCCGGAGCATCTGCAGGATTATATTTTGGGCTGGATTTTATTTTTCTAAATTAAAACTTTTCTTCCCCTGTATAATTTAATCAAATGACATTTTTTCTATGTTTAATCATTGTTATTTTTTCCCCCAGAGGAATGATTATTCAAACATTCTTTTTATTTGGGAGGGCTAAAAAAAATACTAATTAAAATCATTATGGGTTCTGGCCCTACACTTTAACATTAAGTGGGTCGCAGTACGGCTTGTAAGTCCAGAATATTAAAGTTGTACACAAAAAACAAAAAAACATACTGTACCTTGACTTATATAAAATTTGTAATTTTTTGTAAATAAATATGGATTTTTTAAATTATTTTTTCAAAAAAATAAAATATATTTGAGTGTTCCCTTGTTACGTCTGATTGTAGGTGATTTAATGAAACATCATGACATCTAAGCTTCTCTCCTCCAAAACATTCGTCAAATTGTCAGGGTTACCATATTAATTTTCTTTTTTTTAACATGTTCAAAATACACCAGATTTCCATCACAATTATGCTGTATTATGTGGTAGATAAAGTATTGGAGACACTTACTGTAAGGTCTTGCACTTAATCTCTAAACATATTTTCAATAAAATGACCATGGCGTATAAATTTATGAATAGGAATATTTTAAATATTAAAAGAAGGATGTTTGGCCATGGATCATTCACACATATATTCTGAAAATATTACGAACAGACAAATTTTCTCTATATTTCATTATCAGCCGTCTACGTTTCTGCTTCTTTTCCCTTAATCCATTGTTCTGAATATTGATTAATTGAATTAAAAAATTAAAAAATCCAAAATCCATAGCTATAGATAAAAAATTGAATTTATTGGAAAAGAGATTTTTTTTTTTTCTTTTTAAATTACATTTTTGTAATATTAAATTTTTTAGAAAGAAATTGGAAATTTTTTGAAAAATCCATGATTGTTTTGAGTAAATGACATTTTGGAAAAAAAATAACATTTTTAGGAAAAAAAAATAATTGAGAAAATCCACAGCTGTTCACAAAAAAATTAAATTTTTAGCAAACAGAAATTAAAAAATCCATAGCCATTTATAAACAATTAAAATTTTTTCATCCCAACCAAAAAAAAAAGTTATAGTAAAATCAAACATTCATTAATTTTCTTTGGGGGTGGAGCAGCCCATACCCTGCAGACGCCCTTGAGTATTGCAAACTGATTTAGAGCCTTTTTTCTGCTTGTTTAAGAGTAAAGGTTGTGTGATACAAGAAAGGAAAAAAACGTCCCTAAAGTCCAGCATTTTCCCTACCATAAACGAAGTACCAACACTTTATGACCCTTTGATTTTAATGTCGAAAGCATTCATATATTTTATTTCATTATTGCTTGTCCAATTTGTGGACCACGTGAGAACGAGAGCAAACAAAGATTATTATACAGGACCCAGAGGTAAAAAAAATTAGAATGATAATAAAAAGGAGAAATATTACTGTTGTAAAGTGTTTGAACAACATAATAATTGTTCCTTCATTCAAAAAGTATAAATTTGTGATCCGTCAACATAAAATGGTTGTTCTCAAAATTGAGTGAAGATTAAATTTCTACTCTTTCATAAATTATTATCGTCAATTTCCATGTCATAATTATTTCTGTAGGGATTTTTGTACTCAAAAATTTGAATACTTAATATTTAAAAAAAAAAAAAAAACCTTAAAAAAGTAAAACTCATTCAAAAGAGGCTGGCAATGGGATTCTTTCATTGCTGGTATCAAAAGTAACCTCTCCACTCTCACAAGGCCCTGGCCCTTTCCACTCACATTTTTGATAGCTCTTAGGACGATATAATGATCTCTCTTGCATGGGCCCTCATGTATTTGAGGGATTGGCCTGTGATGTTTTTTTTTTTTTTAACTCTTCCGGATCTAGTTTGGTCACACTTTATAAGAGTCCTTCTTCCTCTCCAATGTCTTGGACTTGCTAACGGCATAGAAAGGGATTCTAGAGACAACCAACTGCACAGAGTGAACGAATAGAAATTTGTCAATTACATTAAATTGTCATTTTCTAAACTTTTAAGTAAGTTAGAGAGCTCAGATTTATTTTGTTTTGTAATTCATTATTTATACATTTATATATCGAAACATGAATTTATTTCAATCCCTCAACCTTCATTAGTTATTGCCTTAACAAAATCAATCTTGAAAGAAAAGAAAAAAATCTTACTTTTTTTTTTACTACATAAATACATACAGTCAATATTTCATAGACATATTTGAGTCAATTAGAGGCTTATTATTCATATTTGTGGGATGAACTAAGATACTTAAGAATTGTAGATATAGTTTAAAAAATTTATTTGATTTAAGGGACTTATATGGTCTCCGATATAGTTTTTCAAATATAATCTGTCAATTTAGCATACATTAATTGTGAAGTTGGATTTGCCTAGTTTTAGTACAATTTGTGACACACTCAAAGGGTTAATCAAAGTAATAATATAAATTTATAGAAAATTGACCGAAGAAAACAAATGTCATTCACACACAATTTTGAGAAAAATCCTTCTAGTTTGTTTTTGTGTTGACAGGCCTCATTTCTCATTTTCTAGATTTTTGTACAAGATTGTTTTTGCGTTCCCTCACTAGTACTTACATATGTATATTATATTGTATTGTATGAATCAAATCACTTTCATTGTAAAAAGGATAAATTGTTTACAAGAGACTGGATGCTCGGAATGTTTTAAGGCTCTGGAAAAGGAACGAAATTCAATAAAAGAAAATGAAGGAAAAACAACAAACAAAATAATAAAATGTCATTGATTGGGATTTAAACTTGAAAAAAAGCGGGTAATAACCTTAGTGTAGATCAGACCAGAAGCGCAGATGTAATCTCCTGTTTTTCAGTTATCATAAAGTAATTGGAGTTGGATGATAGATAGATAGAGACTGGAATTTCTACCATTTGTTTAATTCACAATTGCTTATTGAGGGAAAAAAACACCGTATAACCCGTTGGTGAATATGTCTCTTAATGCAACAACAGCTGCATATGCTCTGTACATGTTGTGATTTGTACAAGTTGCAAAGAAGAATGAGATAAAGCATTTCATATGAGGATTTTTCTCTGCATTTGATTGTAATTAGTATATTCCAATAAAATTATTAAAATTCCAAAATATGGTCAATCCGGAACATCTTTAACTATATCCTGAACAATAAGGACCGCATTTAATTCGGGTATTTCAATTATAAAGTTAGAGGTTGAGCCTTAGCTTTAAGTTAGTTGCACAACTTACAATTCAAAACAAGTATTAATGATGGAGGAGACCCAGCGGAAAACCATCATTGAATTAAGTTGGGTGGAACGCAGGCCAGTGTATATCTAAAAGATGCTCAGATATCCAAAGAGCACAGCCCAAAATTTTTTGCTTTCTACTAAATAATTTAGTATTTGGAAAAATTAATTTGGATATCTGAGAATCTTCTAGTACGTCGAAGAGACTTCTACAACCGCTGATAAAAACGCACTCCCATATTCCTCGTAGACCTGAAATGTTCCTACCAATAATCTCCTGGGACTCCGATTAACGCTCTTGTCAAAAAGCGCCAACTAGGCCGTGCAACAGTCTCTAGGGCCATAAATACTGACCTGAGGATGAAGGCATACCGCCTCTACAAAAGACATATCCTGACAGACAAAATAAAGACCGAACAGGCTACCACAGAAGAAATTTTCTGAGTGATTGGAAGTCCGAATACCTTGTTGGAGAATATGTCTCTTAATGCAACAACAGCTGCACATGGTTTGATTTTTACAAGTTGCAACTAATAAATAAGACGAAAGCAAAGAGGTATATAATTCCAAGACTATCCGATTTAGAATAAAAATTATGCTTGAAATTGTAATTTTTTTAAGGGTTACATGTATCACGCCCCCTGTGCCATGTTTGGTTTGTCAATTAGGGTTACTAAGGTATATTTCAAGACTTTGTATCGAGTTTTTTCATTTATTAAAATAATTATTGATTTCGTTTTTTATTATATTTAGGTTATCTTTACCTTAAGTATTGGGGATATTGATAATCATTTTTGAACATAATTTTTTTTTATCTTTTCGTTAGGACCATAGTGGTGTGTCAGTCCGTTCTAGTCTTAGGCCCAGTCACATTAGTCTTTGAGACCAGTTTTTAAGACTGTCAGTACTATATCTAATTTAAAAAAGAAGAAATAATGTTGAGTGACATCATCAAAGACGTACCTAAATAAGTCTTAGGATTGAACTGGACCGCACCGAGACTGAACTGGACTGTAGTCTTTAGAACTAAATAAGCTCAAATTCAACACTACGACCGGAATCAGGGATTTTGGTGCCTTAGATTTAAAAAGGATTTTAATTGGGAAAGGAGTCTAAAGGAAGGCAGGAAGTTGAGGAAATGGTTTGAAGCCAGATGAAACATTTCTCAAGTCCCTGGAAGCCAAGATCAAGGAAGGTCCAACAGCTTATATGAGTCGCTTGGCTAACGAGTTCAGCGTGGAAAAGATCACCATCAGGAGTGCCGTTCATGATAATCTCAGCCTTAAGAGCTTTTTCAGGACTCTCAAAGATATTTCCTCACAGACAAGATGAAGGGATTAAGGTTTGAGAGATGCAAAAAAGTCATTGATTAACTGATGAGTAATCTCAGACAAGAGTTAATGCAGCTTTGCATTTTTGAAACCATGGACTCGGTGGTGTTCATTCATAAGTATAAGTAAAGGGGTGGCAGTGGTTTTTAACTTGCCTGGTGGTTCTTTCATTGCACAAAACAAGTTTTGGGCAGAGGTATTCTTTTTTTGTTAGTAATTTTCCCAATGGCAATTTTCCACTCGTAATTTTCTGTGCAGGCAATCCTATATATAAATCATCTTTTTATGACCAAATTGTCCATTCGCAAAATATCATTCTGCAAAAATGTTTTCAGGGGATTGTCCTAGAATCGGTAAATTAATTAACTTATCCTCTGTTATGGGTAATAAAAATGTTTGGATGTATTTAGCCAAAAATTTATTCGGTTAATGTGTAAAATAATCCCCAATGCCCCTTCCTAAAACCGTCAATCGCCTCCTGTTCCTGCACCTTTAATCGGCTAGTTTAAAGGGCTTGCGGATATATTGAGGAAGCCCTAGTTCTACAGCAACAACAACAACATGTGGACAGAGATTTGTTTAAGAAAAAGGGGATTAGTCCTCTTTCATATTCTTCTTCTTGTATTATTATGTTATTGTGTATTAAAAGAAGGAATTTAAGTGTAGCGTGTATGTCTGAGTAAATTTCTATGCATTCAAATCAATTACTGCATCCATCCTCTATTGGGGATGGGATAAAAGATTCAACAGATGGGCTACTAGTATTATGTATGTATGTATGTACACTAGTCAGAGAACAACAGAAGGGAGAGCAAAAGAGGGATCCTGTTACCCGTCCCCTCATGTTAGAGTAAACACAATAAACAGCTCAAAAATTGGTTTCATGACCCAAATACATCATAAGGAAAATAAATGGAACAGCAATAAAAATTCGGAAGTTATTTTTTACTCATAAACTCATCATATTATTATTATTTTAAGGAAAGTGGATTCAATAACTATTGTGAATAAACTAATGGTCTAAATCTTTGTGGTAATTCAGTCCTAGTTTGATAGACGACATATCTTTCGACTCCAACCCCCCCCCCCTTTATTTTTATGGGTAGTTCTTTTAAACGTTTGCAATTTTCTCTGGTCTTATTCCCCTGCAAACTGGTTTTAATGCAAGCACAGACTAATGGAGGCTGATATGAATGTCACTCTACAATGATATTTGCTCATTATGCTTTCTTACAACAACATACCCCCAGGGGCGTCTGCAGGATTATATATTTATATTTTTGTTTTGGGAGGGGTTCAGAATTTTTTTTTTAAATCCGAAAATCAAAACTTTTATGAAAATAAAAATTATATTATTAATATGATATTTTTGGAGAAAAACTTAAAAAATCCATAGTTATTCACAGAAAATTAAACTTTTTCTAAAAGTAATTGAAATATTACATTTTCTTGTAAAAAAACAAAAATCCCCAATCCCTGGGACGGCCCCGACCCGTCCTCTTTTAATCAGGAACAAAAAAAAAGATGTTTTTTTTTTTTTGGTGCTATTTCAATGGGAAAATAAACAACACGTTTTTGGCTAAAGCGGTCGGGTGCACTACTTTATTCGTCCACCAAATTCAGAAAATGTGAAATTGAGAAGAATCCCGGCCAATCGATGAATAAGATCGCTGACAGTATTGACGTAGCGTTCTGTTCAACTGTCCATTGTGTCATCAATGAAGAAGATCTACGGTACCACAGCTATGTACGTTTTGGCCTCATAACTCACCAGAATTGAACCCTTTAGACTATTTTGTCTAGAGCAATGATTGTTCCCAAAGAACCACCACAAGATCCCTGTCGTTTGAATTTTCAAAATATAGGGACACATAATTAATTAGAGGAATAATATCTTGGAGGTTACCAGAATTTACTTTTTTTAAATGCATGCTCATGAGGATTTCAACGATTATCTCATCCCCTATACGAAGTATAGAGGAGCGTGCCTCATTTCGCAGGAAAGTTTTTGTGAGTGGGGTCCTGGAAAATATTCAGATCTGTTAGTAAATAATATACTGTTAAATTTAAGTATTTATTTCTATATTTTAAGGCTCATTTTTGATTGAGCTGATGGTTGTATAATTGTGAAATACCCGTAGGTGTAAAACCCCGATAAATCGAATAAACCACTATCCCAAGACACATAAACCCTAGGCAACAAACCCTTCATTGATTCAGCCGGAGATGGCATGTTTTTACTTTATGTCTGGGGGCTTTTTATAATACATTCATCGCAATTAGTTGAAAAATGACTTGACATAAAAGTAAAATTACTAATAAAAATAACTAAATTCAAAAATATGTTTTCAAAAACCAAATAATAATCAAAATTTAAAAAATATATAAATGAAATTTTATTAATTTCAAAATGTTGAAAAAATAACAAAAGCTTTAAATCGTTTGCTGATCCAGCCATGTGTTTTCTTTCTTGGACAATAAATTATTGACAGTACCTAAAACTTTACCAATTTACATATTTATTTTTATCTTATTCCTTTTTTTAGAATAGAGCCCAAGAAACTTTGTTTCTTGACCCAAATACATCATAACATACAATAAAAAAATGGATTTAGTATTTCTTACTCATAAAATCATCATCATTTAAAAAAAAAAGTGGATACATTGATGGACCAGGCCCTTAACTTAAAAGTTTTATTGATTTATTGGTATAGCTATTGTGAGCAAATGACAACTTCTTCGCCTTAAAATGCATTATTTGGTCATTCTTATGATCAATTTTTTGCCATTTTGATCACTTAAAATTACATGCTTAATGTGTATTTATGAGTAATATAACTGTGGTCCTTTGAACTTTATAATGTGCCACAGAATACTTATATTTATCGGGAGTTATCAGGGGCGTCCACAGCCCCCATTCCCCCAATTTAAAGAATTTTTGCGTTTTACTATAATTTTTTTATGCAGCAGAGGAAAAAAATATATAATTTGAAACTTTTTGAGAATTTTTTTTTAAAATTATATTCCTGAAATATTTGTCTAAAAAGATTATTTTTCTGTGAATAGCTATGGATTTTTAGAAAAGTTTAATAATTGAAATTTAATTTTTGAAACTTTTTCCAAAATAAAATTGTATTTTTAAGATATTGTTTCTATTTATAAATAAAAGCAATTCCAAATGATTATTAAAATATTATGGAATCTCACTTTTGTCAAAATTTATATCAAAGCTCAAGCTCTGAGCATTTATTTGGGCTGTAAACTTAAATATGCCCCTGGAGTATATTGGGAAACGCCCTAGGAAACCCACTTCCTTGAGCGTATATTTTATACATTATTATTATACAAATACACCATTTTTCACGGTAATCCGCTTTCAAAGTTCGAAAAAGTTTGATCAAACCACCTCCACTCAAAAGGACATACCTTATTTTAAAATAGGCCGTTTAAAAAAAAAAAACTTTTTTCGAATTTCGATTACAGCTAGTTCTTTAAAGTCGGGTAAGGAAATCGCCTCTCCAAAAATTCCTTTTTCTACAATGTTATCTTTAGGTAGAACATCTGTTTCAAAGTTTGAAGGAAGACGAAAGTTCTTTATTTCGTCAATAAATATTGAAATACAGAATTAATCATTATTTTACATAAAATAAGGATGATGAACATTATTCTAACCTACAAAAAATATTAATACAATTTTTTTCTAAAGCAACCCTATACAGCAAAAAAAGAGAATAATATAAGAAAAATTTGATCTTTCCTTTATGAAAACGTAAAAAAATGCCGCGTGCTGTACCCGGATCATCAAGCTTTCCTTACTTTTTTCTCTATTTTTTGTTCAATAAGAGAACTTAGGAAAAAAAAGTTTCGTACTTTTTATAGGTCTGAAAAGTGTCTATCAAAATTATTTTATGTCAAATAACTAAAAAGGTATTTTTAGTATATTTATTCACTAAGTAAAGAGTTTTTGTCTTTTTTTATAATTTGACCGGGATGTGCGAACTAAAGATTAGCACTTTGGACCAAATGCAATTTTGCATAGGTGATTTTCATACCATATGAAACAACCTTGAGATTTTTGGATGACGGACACTGCAGACCTTCCCTCCACATGGAGGCAATAGGTGTAGTCAAGTTTGTTGGCATCTGTGCGGTAGAAAAATAGTTCAAAAGAACTGAAAGAACTATTTCAAAAAAGTATTGCAACGGAGGAGGTGGGCCTCATTCATTACTGGTGTCAAAATTGACCTTTCCATCCGAAAAATACTTGGGGTTCTTTTCTTTGTCAGTTTGTCACCAGGAATCCAATAATTATTTACTCCATTGTATGCTCATTTTTTTATTATATAGAAAATTTATCTGATTCATACTGCAATATTATGTCATTATTGCAATGATTTAGTGTTTATTCATTAGTTAGAATATCTGACTCTAAAATTAACCAGATGTGTTTGTGATTTGACAAGGAGCGCAGGTCCCTCCAAAAACTATTAATGAAAATAATCAGCCAGGAAATTTAAACATTGACAGAAGACAACAACAAAATAGACTGTCAAGGAGTGGTCAGATGGGGAACAGGCCCCCCGACCAACTACCACCTGGACCCTTTACCCCCCCCAATCCTTTTCTATTTTTATTATTGAGAAGTACAGTTAGTAAATGATAGAGGGCCAAAGTAATAAATGAATGTTATGGTTGTTTGCAGCGGTTGTTGGCAATGCAACTTTCAAGCCCGAATTGGACAGTAATTACGAGTTCTATAAACCATCAAAATTTAAATACTAAAATAAATAAAAATTTCAATTAATATATATACTTAGCCTGATTGTTTAATCATAGGCATGATATATAAGATACAATAAATATTTATATTAATACTTAATCTAATTTCCTTAATCCCATAATAAAAAGTTGGTAAAACATTGATTTAGGTTATTTATATGATTAATTTAGGGATTGAATATATATTGAACGAGTATACACATAATGTTATAATAAATGTCTGAGAAGTATTTTCAGTTAACGTCTTAAATACTGTAAAATAGAGTCATGCATATCCAAAACAAATAAGTTAATTATATCTAATTTTTAATATATGTGTTTCAACATCTCAAAAATCAAATAGAATCATTCTCAATTAATATCAAGAGTATATTTGCAATGGAAAGATTCAAAATACTGATTTAAATGCATTTAATTATTATCTCATATATTTGATAAGATATATTAATTAATATTAATACCTATCACTAATATTTACGTCATTAATTTAAATCAAGGACTCCTTGGTTCAATTAATAATTACGTTTGTATGATTGTTAAAAAGTTGACGTATGGTTGCTGTTTATTGTAATAGATGGTGAAATACTGGGGGTAGATGGCCTGGGGGGAGGGGTGAAAGGCTTGTGGGTAAAAGGAGGTAATTGATCGGGGGTTAAAGTATGGGGGTAGTTGGTCTGGGGGTTTGAGCCCTACACCCGTCTGATGGATCCTGTATTGCAACCAGCAAATCTGATGCTTGAAGCTCAAATTCACCTTGCAGATGATGTAGACCCAGTGAAGTTATTGCAGCCATCTAATTTATAGCCTTTGAGAAAGTGGATTCAAGAAGAACTTCCCTTCCTTCTGTACAACCGAGAACATTCTTTACATTTATAGTTGTTATACAGATTATTACTAGACAAATTAGTATTTATAATTTTGAAATGTGCTCTACATTTATTCAAAGCCACAAAAAGACTTCACTTCTACTTTAACCAATGACTTAATTGAGTGATATTGAGACTTGAGAAATATACGGAGTGGCAATTTCTTCCTCAAATTGTTCGAACACTGGCTTTATTTCGCTTACTACTAACCCAGATTATTACTCTTCACTTTAAATTACAGGAGGAAGGTAGGATCTTAATTTTGAATTAGATTAGGATGAAAGATGACGGAGGGGCTGTAGCCAAGATAGTTGTGAATAGCTTTTAGCTTTTCAGACCACCCTCTTTACGATGTGGAGGCACTCCATATTTCCTTCAAAACTTTATACAACGTGTATTCTGATAGTTAATACTAATTAATTAATTATAACAACAAACAAACAACTAAAGGAGGAGGAATGATGTTATTCAACATCCTTTCATCCTCTCCCACTTTGTTATACCTCCATCAACTAATTGATTTCTCAACTCTTCCACCTAGGTACTGATGTCGATGATACCTATCATTAATTTGAAAGGAAAAAAACAAGGATTTTATGGACCTAGGAGTGTGTTGTACATGTGTTTTGTAACGTTTTTTTCCTCATGATGATAGGATTATTATATGTATTATAGTATATATTTTTTTATTATTCCCTTATGCAAGTTAAGGGGTAAAAACGAAAAAATAAATAAGATCTACAAGAGTAGTGTACAACTAACTTTTATGTTGTACAAACTGATTCTACAATAGCGTGGCCTCCCACAGGGTTGGGCTGGGGGCTGTATCTCCCCTAAACTAAGGGATTTTCTCTTTTTACTTGACCTTTTTTCGTCATTCGGACAAATTATGCAGGAGAGTAAAACATTTAATATTGGATTTTTTTTTGTGTATTGATATGGATTTGTTAAAATTGGGCAAGGGATCTAATACTTATTTAGTGCACTGTATGTGTTGGAGCCATGGGCGAACGGGGTGAGGGTAAAGGTGACTAATGTTTTTTACGTAAAAGTCCATCCATTGGCACTACAGGAAATCAATTTGAAAAAAAAAGTAATAAAATAATACCCTTAATGTACACCTTTTTGCAATTATTAACTTGTTTTTATCCGCTATACCTATACATGAATGAAATTTCCCACACTTTTTTAAAACCCCCGTAATTTAAGAAGGAGTCCCTATCTAACCTATAGGTATATAGTAGTCTTCTAATGGATTTTACATACAAGTCATCAAGTTTCATATTAATCTTTTGGAATACATATAAGTCCTTTGCAGTTGTTAGTTACATATGAATAAAAGGAATTGGTTCCACGAGAAGTAATCAATCACATAATGCAAGTTGCAAAGTAATTGATTTATTGAGAGAGTTCTATGTATTTAACAAAAAATGAAAATTATAAATATGTACTTTTTAGATGTCCTGTGGAAGTCCTTATTTATTCAGTCCATTCTAGTCTTAGGACCCGTGCTTCTGACAGTCAGTCCTTGGAACTGTCAGTGCTAGAACTGATTTAAAAAAAGATATAAAGCTAGTGACGTCATTAAAGACCGAATTTTATAAGTAGTCTTAGCTCATCTGTCAAACTACTTTATTTCAACATAAAGTATTCTTTATTTTTTGTTTTAATGACCTTATTATTGACCTTTTCCTAGCCTCCGTCGATGACATTTTTTTAGAAAACAATATTTATCTTTGTCTATTTATAAAAAGTCCGTTTTCTAAAAATTGATATATCTTATTTCTTCCAAAGGAGGCTTAATCCTAAAGGACTACGACAACTAGTACTGTCTCGGTCCTTATTTAGGGCACAGGTCCAGCCCGGTCCCATCCAGTCCCACTAGTTGGTCCTTAAAGACAGTAAAATCGATCTTTTATGACGACATTTAGTGTGTTTTTCTTTTTTTTAAGATTATTCCGTAAAATAATTAAATAAATTATATAACTCAATAAAAATATAATATGATCGTATTAGGAATATCTTTTGCAAGATATTTGCAATTTTCTTAATCCACATCTCATATACCTTATTTGGCTTAATAAACCATCATCCTTAACTGTTATTCCTTCTAAGAACAGGTTCCAGATACCTGAGTCTAGTCCCATCCAGTCTGGTCCCTCTTGTTAGACCTTAAATAAGGTAAAATGTAGCCCTTATGACGTCATTAAGGGTATTTTCCTCTTTTTAATTATTTTATATAATAAAATAAATTATATAAATACGTAAAAATCTGATATGCTTGTATTCAGGTGTGTCCGTTTTATTTTGGGGGAAGGGGGGGATGGAGGCTTTTTTGAGTTGTTTCACAGTATAATTTTAATTGAATGACTTTTTTTTTTTGAAAGAAATCCTTAAAAATTGTTTTTTTACAATTTTTACAAAAATTCATTGATTTGGGGGAGGGCTTCAGCACCCCATCAACATTTTCAAGAAAAATGTCCAAAGACCAACACTTCAGGACCTGTCCCACCTAAGGTCCTAAGGACCCCTAAGACTGTACTGGACCCAATAATTAAGGACCTACACAACAATATACCACTAGTATACTCAATATTCAGACGGGTACATGCGCTGAATATCATATAGATTATAATGGGGAAAAAAGATTTTTTTCTTCGATTGAAAGGGGGGTATAAATTTAAAAAGATATAAACATTACATTCATTGGATGAAAATTAATATTATTTTAGTAGACTTCTATTCCTGGTTAAATGGTACCTCCCTCTTTTTTTATCTTTTTATTATTTTATTTTTTTCATAGACGTTAAAAAAGGTTATGGGCGGTTTAAATATATATATATTTCAAAAAAGATTCTAAAAATAGCTTTTTTGGTCCCCTCCTACCAACCGATCGCAGACGCTCGCTCTTCTCATCTTAAAATAATAATAAAAAATATATATGTATAAAATGACGGAGTCATTAAATATTTCTCTATGAAGAAGGTTTTCATGTGACGTCAGCATATTTGATGTCATAACCAACCACGTTTTAACGAAATAAAAATATCTCTTTTCCATTGATATTAAAAGGGAATATTGAAAAATTCACCGGTGGTTTTGGATGTATATATTTTTAACTTGCCTAAACGAATTGTCCTTCATTTTCTTAGATAACTTATTCAAAATTGCTTTGTTCTACGATGTTTAGGTAGCAAATTTAGTTCAAAGTTTGAATGGAGATAAAATTTATATGTTTTGTCCTGAAGGATTAATATTTAGCATTAAGAATGATTTTGCATTAATTAGTTATGAATACATTTTTAGAAAATGCAATTTATTCTGAATTTTTGAATGAATGTAACTGGATGACTTGGACCTTTCATTATCCAGAAGGGGGGGGTTGGAGGGGTTGTAGTACCCCACCCCCAAATTAAGGAATTTTCGTTTGTTTATAAAAAAATATTATTTATTGAGAATAGATCTGGAATTTTGATTTTTTTTACACAAAAAAAATAATATTTTAATTTTTTTTTCCAAAAAATTAATTTTTTGAGTATAGATATGGAAATTGGAATTTGAAATTTTGTTCCAAAAAATTTAATTTTTTGAGAATAGATATGGAATTTTGATTTTTTTTCCTTAAAAAAATAATGTTTGAAATTTTTTTCCAAAAAATTTAATTTTTTGAGAATAGATATGGATTTTTTTTTTTCTGAAACAAATAATATTTGAAATTTTTTACAGAATTTTTTTTTTTTTGAGTATAGACATGGAATTTCGAATTTTTTTTTCCAAAAAAATTAATATTTGAAATTGAATTTTTGTAATACACCATTGTTATCTTGCAGATCCCTTGTGCACTGTGGAGTTCCGTTTATGAATAATTGGTATAGACAAGGGATAGGGAACCTTTGAGACATGGAGTTCCAACTTCAACATTTCGAATCAATGAGAAATAATGTTAAAAAATAGACCCAAACTTCGGGAATATTTTCTAATTTGTGTGTTCCAATGAATATGCCTACACGTGCCAGCATTGGCAGGCGTGCCATAGGTTTCCAACCCCTGTCGTAGACAATAAATTAACTAAATTACATTGCAATTATAATACATTTTTCTTTAATATTCATACTTTTTTCCTCTCTAACCTTTTAAAAAAAAATAATGATAATTATTATAAAATAATGATAATCGGTGTCCGGTAATTTTTGCCTTAAACTATTCATCCTCAGGAAATTTTGCGTTAAAGACTTAATATATAAACACATGAGGTTTATGCGTCGGAATTGTTTATTGATTTGACGTTTCCTTTCAATTTTCTCAATCAAAATATTTATTAATATAAAATGCATTAAATGTTTGTTTTCTCTTGGAATAATAATGGAAATTATTTTATTTCTTCGTATTAAGCTTGTTCGTGAATCCATGAGTCTTTTTTTTTTTAGTATGAATAATCCATAAAGTTTGATGACATGTACTAACAGAGAAGTGATTAAAATTACAAAACGTGTCATGTCGTTCTACGCGTTTTAATGATATTGAGACAATTTTTCTAAACACAAATCCTAGTTGAAATGAGAATGAGTGGTGGGCTGCAAAAAACATTAAGGTGGCCACAATGCGGCTCGAGGACCACGAGTTCGACAAACCTGATGTACCCGAAATAAATTAAAAATGACAATGGAAATAACAATATTATCCTATTTTTCTCGCTAATAATCAATCCAAAACTGTGTCAAACTGTTACTGTTTTCAAGTTGTTTTCAATGGAATTGTTTAATCTTTTTATATCCATAAAGCCATTTGATGGAGTTTTATCAAGACTGATTGAAAATTAGGGCGTATTAACCTGTAGAAATATCAACTATTAGGGGTTTCAGTAGATAGTTTTAAAAGTTATTTTTTTCATCCATATTTTCTCGTAAAAAAATCTCATCCTACGAAATAAAATTATGATAAAAATAAAATAAGGGGAACGCCTGTGAACACCCCTGACTAAGACCCCCCAAGATGGCGTTGGTTTGTTTTATTTTGTAACTAATTGTTTATGCTTTAATGAATCGAAATATGAATGGATTTTAATCTCTTAGCCCTTATTACTTAGTGAATTAGTAAATGTTCGGATGTTAATGGACAACTCGGTAAAATCACATTGATGGAGCTTCATGAATATTTATTGAAAGTTTGTTCATTTCATGGAGTAAGCCTCTGAGCCCCCAAGATGGTGTTCCCTTAAAAAAATATACATTTTATGACGTCAGTATAAAAAAACTATTTCAGAGTGCTTCGTTCTCCTTCACCTCCTATGATCAAAAAATATCAACCATACCATCATGCACCTACTGCTATGGTTGATATTACTTACCTGCATTATTTACCTTTACAATTAAAAATATCCTCACAAAACCAACAAATAAACAAACAACAAAAAAACAGTTGAAGGACATTGAGTCTCTGTTTTTTTCATGTTTGTTACGCAAGATCACAAGGGGAAGAGAAAAGAAAGAACAAAAAAAACAAAAAACAATCATTTTGAGAGCTGATAATGTTTTTTTGCTTTGCCTTTTTCAAGGATATTACAATTTTTTTTACTTTACTTTTGGGGATGATGCTGATTACTGATCCTTCAGAGGATTCATGAACAGAAAGGTTTTTATACATTTAACAAAATATATGTCCCGTCAACACAAAATCATATTTATCAAAATTGATTACGTTTGTACTCTTCAACAACGAATTTCTATGAATAAAATATAGGGGTAGGTGCTGTAATTAAGGATTTTTGGATCCTTACTTGGAAATTTTATATTATTTTTTGATTTTTTTACTAAAAAATTAAATTGTCTGTGTATAGCTATGGATTAATTATGAATAATTGACATGTCTTTCCAAAAATTTAAACTTTGAAAATGAATTTTTGAATTCATTTTCTCGAAAAAAATAATTTTTTGTGAGTAGATATGAATTTTTGAAAATTTTATTCAAAAATTTCATATTTGCTTCTTATTTTTTTTGCGAAAAAAATCAATCCCAAAACCAATAACGCCCGTGATAAATGACATTCATATAATATAATATGTTCATACCCTTAAACTCTTCATTTAAAATGTTCCATCTCATTTTTTGTAAATTGCATTCATACACGGTACAATTTGTACACAGCATATTATATATTTTTTTAAATATGTACACTGAATTTTTTTATAACTCGCGTTGTAAAACTGTTTGTCCTTCAGAAATAAATGGAGTAAAAATTGAGGAAGGGAAGAAAAGAAAGATAATATGGCAACAACTCTCGCAAGATGCTATAATATCCTACATAACAATAACAAAAACGATATAACGTAAACAAGAACCTTCAGAGGAAAAAGAACAAAGAAAAAAAAAGTTAAAAAACAACGTAATAATATATCATGTATGCCATTTATAGCTAAATAACAACACAGGTTTTCTGATTTTATTTGGAGCCTTTCATATAATATATACTCCATCAACACAAAAACAATCCTGAACTAGAATGGGCACTTGGTAATTTCAATTGAGTCATGTATCCCAATTTGTTAAAATTGGGAAATCCAAGCCTATTCAGAAGAGCATCAGGACTGTAAGGGCGTCAAAAAAGAGTCAAAACTCATTCAAAAGAGTCTTCCAACGGAGGAAATAAGCCTTTTTCATTCCTGGCTTTAAAAGTGGCTTCTCCATCCTCATAAAGCTCTTTGGAGAGTTAAAGGTTAACAATCCAAGATCACTTGGATGAACCCTCATGAACTTATGGGGGCCAAAAGTGTTCAAAAAGGGTTCAAAAGAGTCTTACAACGGAGGAGATGGGTTTGGTGTCAAAACTGGCCTCTCCGCCCTCACAAGGCGCTTTCCATCCTCTTATTTAATAGCTCTCTGGACAGTCTGCTTTAAAAACCACCCGAGATTTCTTGCATGGACCCTCATAGACTTGAGGGAATTGGGAGGTGCTGTTTTCTTTCATTCCTTCAGGTCCAGTTGGCCTTTTTGACAGATTTCTCCAATGTTTTGGACTTGCTGATGGTGTAGACATTGATACTGAAGACCCCCATCGTCATTATCTTGAACTATACCTAATCTAAAGAGCTCAGGTTTACTTTGTTTTGTAACTAATTGTTTATGCTTTAATGAATCGAAATGTAAATGGATTTCAGTCTCTCAGCCTTCATTAATGATTGAATTCGTAACTGTTCAGATTTCAATGGTCCACTCCGTACTGTAAACCCTTTATTTAAAATTGGAGATATCATTTTTTGGTTACAGCTAGTACATAATTTGCAACTTGTATAGAGAATATATAACACTTGCTTGCTTGTATATGCCTCATCCAAGATGGGGCTAACATCAACAACAATGTTGACGTCACTCGAAAAACCCTCCTTATTTTTTTTAAGGAAAGTGGAAGATTATTTTATTTTCCTTTCTTGTTTTTTTTCTTCATGCAAGGATGCAGGGAAGGAAATTTTTTTACAATACCTTAAGTATGCATGTAGTGTGCTGTCCTTCTGGTGGCCAGGCATATATTTATATATATACTTATACATTACTTCCTTCACAAATAATAATAAGGAAAATACGGTTTTACCTGAAGGATAATTATCAATTATATTTATTTATTCAGGGTTTTTTTAGCGTTTATAGTACTGGGGATGTTGGAGGTTCGAACCGATTTGCAAACTATTATAGTGAGAAAAATAAAGGAATCCGTTTTCTTAACATACGTAAAAGAAAATAAACGGGTTCTTGACTCACTGTGAATTAGAGTAACCCTAAAGAATGAAACGTCATTACAATAGAGGCTATTTTTCATACTTTAGACAACAGGGAACCAGGGGGTAAAGAGCTTGAATTTTATTGTAGGGGCTCCGAAATTGTATTTATTTACACACTAAATATATAAAAAAACCTGTGATAGAATAAATCTTGTGGATCAGGAGACCCCGACTCTTCTGCAATCTCTACCCATTGATAGTCCGTGGGTCTTATATGCCCTAGGGAAAATATAATATATTTTTAAAAGTCTATTTTTGGTGTTATCAAACAATTAATCCAAAAAGGTGGAAGAGAGGAGCCTTAAGTTTAGCAAGTAGACGTATAAAATAACAAAGGATGTTCCTATGATATTTTTTGAGCCTCTGTGGGTCATAAAGAGCCCCTTTTTGACCGAAATAAGGTAACCTTTTCCTTCTTTCTCTCTCCTTCTCTGCGTTTATTCCCTCTTTTCTTATCCCTCTGTCTCTTTCTACAACCCTCTCTCTGTTTCTTTTCTTCTACCTTCATTCTTTGTTTCTATTCGCCTCTATTTTGTCCAGCAATGCGTGCAGCCTCTGTTGGTTATTAATATAATTGAAGAAGATTTTTTCCCCTTAGGTCACCTCTATGCAGTGATCAAGATGTAGAGGGAGGTGTAGAGAAAATCGACCACTCTAGAACAAGCATCCCTGTTTCCATATTAGCCCCGAAACTCCAATAATCAGAATGGATCGTTGAGTATCCCCCTGGTTTGATTTTGCAACTTGACCACTGTTATCACAGGTGGCCAAGGAGGCGTGGATCCCCCATGCTCAAAATGAAGGATTTATTTTATTTTTAAAAAGGCATTTTGATCAAATTGTGCCGCGGATGAAAAATTTTATTGATTTTTTTTTTTTTTTAATATTCAATAAATCCCCCTCCAAAAAATAGATATATATTTATGTATGTAATTCTACAACACCCTTAGTGAGTACCCCATAGTCACTTCATCCAGGACCCCTCTTAATAAAAATCCACGATGACGACTCTGTAATAGGGAAAGGCCTGCCTCTACCAAGGAGCGTCCGCAGGGACTGGGAGGCCCCCAACTATCAAGAAAATAATAATTCTTCAAAAAATTTATTTTCTGTGAACAATTATAGATTTTTAAATGTTTTTTCCAAAAATTGAATTTTTTTTTATGAATAACTATGGACATTTCATTAAAAAAACTTTTTTATTAAAAAAAAACCTTTTTTGAATAGCTATGTATTTTTAAAGTTTCTTTTCTGAAATTTGTTTCCAAACAAAATAATTTTCTGTGAACAGTTGTTCATTAAAAAAATAATCGTACAAACTCAATTTTTTGTGATAGTTTTAAATTTTGGGCATATAATTGAATATTTATAATGTAATTATTAAAATTTAAAAAAATACATAAACAAAGGCCCTTTCTCCTTGTTCCTGGTATTACATAAGTAGTATTTTTACAGATAATAGGTTAAGAAATAATCGGATCTCCATCTGAAACCTGTTCGATACTGAATCAGAACGGGATCAAAACCCTGAATCACAATTGTTACATCACTAGTTTATACGTTCTTTTTTTTATCTAAGTATATCTCGTTATAATTATAGCTTCCCTTCTCATGTTGTTATGTCCCTCCATAACAACAACTAGGTCAGTCCCCCCCCATTGGGTTACGACCCAAAAGCATTCATAATATGATTATTATTCTTAGTCTCGTTTTATTATTCTACATATAAACAATTTTCGAATCCCTTGTTACTACTACGAAAAGGAGGCTTCTTCAACCAATAAACAAATTTTTCTGTAGGACACACTACCATAAAGTTGTTTAGTAGGGTTCCTTCTCAACATGAATGGGTCTGAGCCATTCTCAGAAGATGTATAATATAGGTATTATATGTAAAACAGGTCGGTGGAATGACTTCTATGTTGAATCTATTTTTTAATTTTCCGCCTGATGACTCATTTTTTCCAATTATCAAATTAAATTCATTTTTCTCTCAAAGTAAGCCATTTCATTAAGAACGATTTATTTGAATTTTAATGAAAATATTAGAGACAAGCCTTGTTTGGACTCTTTCAATAAACTGTGTCAATTAATTGATTAATAGTCAGTTTTTTTTTTAAAGTAGGATTTATGTTTATTTCTAAAGAGGGACTTTTAAAAATAGGTTTATGTTATTTATTTAAAATTCATAATAAACCAATTTTTTTATTTATTTTCGACTCTTATATTAAGTAACATTTTTTTAAGGAGCTAAATTTAAACTTTATTCAAGTCATTTCATTAAACTAATCACAATTTTCCACCAAAATTTAGAGTCACATTTTATTTTTATTTTTTTGAATAAAATTTGATCCCTTGCATTTTTCCCAAAAAGTAAAATAATTAGTAAAATTAGTAATTTGTATGTAAATAATTAAAAAAATTATAAAAATTTTATAATTAGTAAAATAATTGAGAATATGACGGGCTTTTATTATATAAAAATATTTTACGATCATTCATTAAAAAATAAACATATCTTTTTTGGGCTTTTTTCAAACTAACATTGTCAATATTTCCCTTAATGATTGGTGTTTTTTATTCAAAAAAACCTTTTTTTTCTATTCATAAAGAGACCGTTTCTTGAAAATAGAGTGAATTATATATATATTTATTTATTTTTTTCAAAACTACATTCATTTTTGTTTTATTATGTACGACTCAAAATTGAAATAACATTTTTATCCGACTGACATCTCATTATTTGGGACTCTTTCAATACATGGGAGGGAGTGACAACCCCCACATACCCTTAGCACCGCTTTTGTATATATATGTTATGTAAAAGTTGGGCATGACTTACAGTAAACCTTCATACGAAAAGCTTTTCGTCAAATTTGTATATAAAAAAGGTTTTTTTTTCATTTTTTTTGTTATTGTCACAGTTTAGAAATTAACAACTTTTCTGTATTCAAAAATAATATTTGTCCAATTTTCCAAAATTTTGCATCTTCAGGAATTTGTAGAAAAAAACTTCTCCTTAAAACTTTACCCACTTCTCCCATCTCTCTAACCTGTCCAAATAGTACACGACGTTTTTCTCAACAAAATAATTGCTCACAAGACACTTTTTGTTGTAAGCTCAAATACTCCAACTAGATTGACTTTGAGGCGTCAAATTTTTACACAGCAAGCCTTTATATGTCCGTTCTTCTTTGAATCTATTTAAAGGTTATACTTTCAAAACACATATTGAATGACAGCTGGATACTTGATTTTGTCCATTTTCACAAAAACTCTCACATCAAACGACTTTTACAAATTAACTGCATGTACAAAATAGCTGAAACTGTGGTGATAAGAGACTGTCGACAAATGCTAGATAGATGTGACTACCTTTTATATACGACTACCGCCATCTTGAGGTTGAGGTCGGAAAGGTTTCAGGCCCCCCTGTAAGTATTGAGTAGTTTAGTGTGAGAATGAACATTGAGGAGGATGTCGGGGGGAGTTATCTTCTAAATTATTAAAGCAAAATGTGTATGTTTGTCGACGCCACATTACTCCGTACGTGTACTATAGATGGTTTCTTAATACTTTGACAAAATATATATATATATATACTATCTCTGACGTAATCAAATCCCTTGATGATGGAAATCATTAGAAAAAGAGAGAGTAAAAAATGAAATAAACGGGAAAAAATCGTTAAAAAGAAGTATGTTAATGATTGAAACTAAGAAAACGACCTTGAAGAAATTACACATATGTATATGTTATGAAGAATCGTAAACACATTCGTATTTCGTACTTACTAAGACATACATACATATATGAATAAGAGTTTGTTTTCAATTCATCGAATTACAATCATTTAAAAGTATAAAGGAAGAAGAACCCAAGGACATGAGTGAATGAACAGCAGAACGTAGAGCAACAACCACTTTATTATTCCTTCATATTTGTATAAAGAAGAAATAGCGAGTCTGTCGCACGCAGGCTCTTACTTTTCCTTCAATCATATATTATAATCAATGATGCATCAAATATGTCCTCTCCTGTACAAAGGGTCCATTACAATCTGAGCACTTTGAATTTTAATCTTCAACAAGATGTACTTTATGAATTAAACATATAATTTCAACAAAATTAGTACTATAAATAGATTTTTGTCTGAGATCTCTTAATCATTAACGTAGCCACCCTTAGTGACAATGATGGCTTCTAGGTGGTGGTGGAAGCCCTGTTTCTACTACAGATGTAGTTCTCTGTCATGGCGTCCCAGTTCTGGCTGACAGTGACTTGTGTAGACAGAAACTGCGGGTCTTCCCCTCGACATACAACCAAAAGGTAAAATTGAATGGTTTGGGATCAGAACTGTAGGTGGGGACAAAAGTGTCAAAAAAAGTTGAAAAGAACTCAAAAGACTAATTCAAAACACATTCAAAAGATTCTTGCAAAGAAGGAGGTGGGGTTCTTTCATTGCTGGTGTCCAAAGTGGCTTCATCACCCTGACAAGGCTCGTTCCACCCACTCTTTTGATAACCATCTCTGTAACTCTTGCAACGACTCTTCTAATTGGATGAGACATGAGGTATATTCTCTAAAGTTTCAACATTGCCCGTCTGGTGTTGGAATTTATATATATGTATATTTAAGTTAAGGAGTAGAGGAGAGCTCGTTTTTTGGAAAATTTGTTTTGAATACTTTTCAAAAATTAAGATTTTTCCTCCGTTGTATGTATAATTTGGTTGAATGACTTTCTCTTGGAAAATAAATCATTAAACAAAAATTGGGACCCTATTCTCATGTAAATGTTTTTTCAACCTGACGACAAAAAAAAATGTAGTAAAAAAGATCATAAATTCGATTGGCAAATATTAATTTTTTCGGAACTAAATTGCTTAACTTGTTGGGGGTGACAGTCCCACCTTCTGCGGGCTCCCCTGGAAAAAAGTAAATAATTTTTGTTAAATATTCTTTGAGATATAAGATAAAGACTCATTTGGAAAGACTAAACATCAATGGATTATAGGATCAAAATTTCTGTAATGATTTTTCCTCTACATATCTTTGATAATTTACATTATTGATTCGTTTACTATCAGTTGATATATAGTTTTATCAAAGTTGAAAATCAGTTTGTGAGAAGAAATTTGAGATATCTGAACCCTGAGTACAAAGTGATTTGTTGGAACAAGAGCTACAATTTTCCGCGTACTGTATATTCTTCTTTATTGTTTTTTTTATAAATTTATTCTCATATTTGTTAGCTATGAGAAGAAGAGCTCTAAATAAATTTGTGAGAGTACATTTCACCGATCTATACAACTGATTACGGATCTATAGTACATATGTGAAAATATACATTATTATTAATTAATCCACTAAAATACAATAAAAGTTAATTTTTCAGTGTATTCAAAGGTTATGTAAATTTTTATGAATAGCGAATAAACTTTTTTTCCAAAAAAGTGATTTTTCAATTTTTTTTTTAAAGTTTAATTTTCTGTAAATATATAGATTTTTCAACTTGTTTTCGAAAAAAGTTTAATATTTGAAACTTCATTTTTTATTTTTTTATCCAAAAAACTGAAATTTCATAAAAAAGTTTAATTTTCTATGATTAACTTTGTATTTCTAATTTTTTTTTTTTTTTGAAAAAAAATTAGTATACGAAATTTTATTTTTGAATTATTATCCATAAAATATTATTTTTTCAATAAAAACTTTATATTTGTAATGATTTTTTTTTTAAATTTATTTTTTGCAAATCGCTATTTTGAAAAAAAAATTCCAAAAAATTGTAATTTTCTGTAAATATATGGATTTTGAAATTTTTTTTTGATAAAAGTTAGTATTCGAAATTTCATTTTTGAATTTTTTTCAAATTTTATGAAAAAAAAATTCATATTTGCAATTTTTTTCCCACAAATTTATTTTTTGCGAATAGCTATTTTGGATTTTTTTTTCAAAAATTGTAATTTTCTGTAAATATATGGATTTTGGAATTTTTTTTTGATAAAAGTTAGTATTCGAAATTTCATTTTTGATTTTTTTTCAAATTTTATGAAAAAAAAGTTCATATTTGCAATTCTTTTTCCACAAATTTATTTTTGCGAATTTATTTTTTCAAAAAATTGTAATTTTCTGTAGATATATGGATTTTTTTTGAGATAAAAGTTATTATTCGAAATTTCATTTTTTTCAAATTTTAAGAAAAAACATTTCATATTTGTAATTCTTTTTCTACAAATTTATTTTTTGCGAATAGCTATTTTGGAGTTTTTTTTCAAAAAATTGTCATTTTGGAGTTGTTTTTTGGAAAAAAATTTAAAACACAGCCAAAAAAAAAATATATATATATATAATCCCCTGGACACCCCCCCCCCCCTAATAATACTGATCTATAGTTTATTTAAATATTATTATAACTGAATCCGCACTGAAAGGTAATTTTTAACGTATTGAAAAGTCTATTAAATTTACTCCTCAAAAAAATCGATTTAAAAAAAAACAGTTACAACCCTCAATGTATAAAAATAATATAAAGATAAAATTACATGCGAAAGGCAAGTAGTCAACAACAATAAAACTGGCAGGCTAAAAAATCCTTAGTAAATAAAAACTCTACTTACAAGTTTTTTCTTATGAATTTTTGATGACATTTGAAAAAAAGAGGATATTTATTAACCAGAACCTTGCAGAGCAATATCGGATAGTCCATCTATAGTAATAAAGCATAGTTAGTCTGTATGCATGAAAACAGTCACGGTAGTCGCATAAATGAACTATTGCAAGCCTGGGCATCCAACTTGTATACTATGTAAATCATATAAATATTTTTCATATAAAGCATAATAATGTAGTCCTGCAAATGAAATATTGCAGGGGTGTGCATAAATCTTTTCCAAAAGATGTTTGTCTTCCACCACGCTTTTTAATAGTGACGTCAAAAAGAATAATACATACACTATCACTGTTAATCATATAATTTTTAGTACTATAAGCTGTTAATATAGCGCTATTAAACTCCATGGCATCAAATTCTGTCTGTCTTGCCCAGCAGTCGCTACAGTAGCTCAAATTGAAAATTATAGCAAGACCCATTACATGATGGTCTAACCTTATATTTCTATTAACCTTGATGTACATATATCATAATTCATGAGCATTTTCAGTGGTATTGTTAAGATTTAAATACAATTTAAGCACTGGTATGTTGAAATACATTTTCTTTGTTTCTATTAGTGAGCGCTCTAGAGACTAAAGTACGCATTAGTCATCTCTACATATTAAATTCCTTTTCCCATCATCCTCTACTTACTATTCGTTCATTCTTGTGGAAAGAAGACGTCATCTTTCTTGGGGAGTTATTTTCCATATTATTAAAGCAAAATTTGTCTTTTAGGCGACAATACCGGGTACTACCGCTGGTTTGGTATAAGCAAAGGAGAAAATCCAGTGTGGAATGGACATGTTAAAAAAGAAACCGAAAATCAACATGGGTACCCGGACAATTTAAAGATTATTTATTTATAACATTAGTAAATATGCTGTGTACAATTTTGGCGTGCCCAACTACAACACTCTCCAGAACATTGAGCAGAAAACAAAAACAAAAATATGTTAGTAGATTGGTTATATGCACACCAATTATTTTCATTACTTCGATCTCATTCAAATTAAAACGTTGTTTGTTGCTATAATCAACTTTCTACGGTTTTTTTTTTAAAATATAATATATATAAAAATTAAGAGGGAAACGGAAGTGGATAATATTTAATCCCCTGAATATTTATGTATATAATTTTATTTTGTTTTTCATGCTTCAAAGTTACAAACAGTTAGTTCAAACAACATTGGTTGCTTGGTTGATCGGAGGGTTGTATTAATGAGATGTCTTGCGAGTCAATATAAGTGTATTGTCGTAGTAGGCTGTAAAATGATATGAAATCAGATATCTTTTGAATTAGGAAAAGAACAAGAGAGCAGCATCATAAATGGTGATATGAAAGGGCACACAAAAACAAATGGGAAGAGAGAAAGAGAGAAATATGAGGGAAAAACCATGAACCAACCAAGTGAGAAAGGAACACACATCTATTCACTAGCAAATGCATTCAAATCGGGGTTTTATCATTATGAATGATAATATTGATATTTTCATTATATACCTTTATATTTAAAGTCTAGGGTTGACTCATTTCCCGGGAGACCATTGTCCTTCTATGAAATTCCAGGAAATCAACTGAAAGAAAATATTAACAGTTTTGAAAGAATGTTTTTAATGACATTTTGATTTCATTAAAAAAGATAAGTTTAAAAAAAAAACTTTTAAACTTTCTTTTTTTTAAATCTTTTTCTTTCACAATTGAAAAAATTTTAGAAAACACAATTTTAAAGAATAGTTAACTTAAATTTGTCAAAATGCAACTTTTTTTCTAATCTAAAATAACCCTGTTTCTATGTTTGAGGAGATTTTAGTATTATTTTTCATCCTAAAGCACGCTAAATAGGTTTAGTAATTAATTAGTAACTTGAAGGGGGAAAAAATTCCAAAAATCTTTTTTTTCTCTCGTTATATTACTTCTGTGAATCGTTTTCTTACCTGGTAAAATTATTTTCAAGTCAAACAAAACCAAAAAAAAAAACCTCTAAGGGTTAAAAAAGGTAATATTTTTTATAAAGCAAAATAAATCAAACTTTTGACAACATGCAATCCCATTCTCAAATATACTATTTCATTACTTATGTAGACTTACTTTCTTCTCAATTTGTGGCCAGAAGGAATAATCAAGAGTGTTGAGGGGCCATATAAACTTGTTGTCCTCCAAAAAACCTCTGAGCCGCCACTTTTAATGTTTCTCCTTGGGAACTATCCTGCTCCAAGACCGTCCAACTGTTAAGGATCATTTGCAGAGACCTATCTCAAATGAAGGAATTTTTGAAAAAATTACGCTCTGAAAGAAAAACTTTTAATGAAAAATAAAGGGAAAAGCCGTTAAAGTTATCTGCAAGTACTAGGTATTTAAGCGTTAAGTTCGCAGGCCACAGGTTGTACACCCATGGTCTAATCATTGTATCCATTAAAAACCTTGCAAACATTGTGGAAATTGTTATCAACAATATAAATAAAAACTGAGAATTGAATGATAATTCAATTCAAAATTCGGAAATAACGGTTCAAAATTTGATCAAACAAGGAAATTCTTTTTTTTTTTTTGACAAAAAAGCGTTGACCTTTCGACAAATTTGACAAGAAGATTTGTATTCAATTTTTTTCGACTGCGAGGCCCGTTGCAACGTGCCTCTTAGTACCCTCTTTGAAAGACAAATGTTAAAATAATTACATCAAACCCGTGCATGCAACATTCACATCATTGCTCAACGAGGAGGAGGGGGGAACTTTTGGGGTTTCAAAGCCTATTACATGACATTATTATCTATTTCACATACGAGTACATTGTTAATTCCATATAAGACATTAACATAATAGCCCCTAAAATGGAAAAAGAATGGGAGACACTCTTCAAAAAATATATGTTTTTATTATATTAGAGGAATGGTGGTCCTAATCCCCCTCCCCCACCCACACTGCTTGGGTCGGCTGCAAAAAAAAAAAAGTATGCTATAGAAAAGGATTTGCGACAGATGGACAATGGTCGGTTCTTCCTTCGATTGTGAGTGCCTGATGTTGATCAGAGGGGTGAGAGCAAAATCATTATGAGTAAATAGAGTTGTTTAAGATATGACCTGCCCAAAATCAACAGTTTTCAAAATTACATAAATAAAATGTAATTTTTCAAATTTGTTTCCAAGGAATTTAATTTTCTGTGATTGGGCTATCAGTTTTTGAAAAAAGTTTTCCAAAAGATATAATATTTTCTTTTTTAATTTCAAAGATACTTTATGAGCAACTGTTGATTTTTATAATTTTTTTTAGAATTATATATAGCTTCACATAATAAGTGCAAAAAAAGCACCCCCTCAAAAAAAAAATATATATATATTAACCTACGGATGATCTTGGATTAGATAAGCTCTAAGCAGCTATGAGATGAAGACACATCCCACTTCATATCAAGTAAAGACAATTCTACTCCAAAAAGAGAGTCCAAAAAGGACTTGGACTCATAACTTACCTCACAAATCCTCGTTGTTAATCTTCTTTTTTCATGAGTACACGAAAATTAGTGATAACTTTATATACATCAAAAATATCTAGAACAACATTAAGAAAATCCCTATTAATTATTTTACTTCATATATCCCAATATTTGACATATTTGAGTCAATTACCAGCTTATTATTCAAATATCTGGGATGAGATAAGATGTTCAAGAATTTGGGCTACAGTTTACAATTATTATTGATATAAAAAACTTATAATTTCCACGATATGATCCCTTTTAAATATAATTTATCATTTTTATTATGATTAACAATCAATTAGGGCTATTTTAAGTACAATTTGCGATACATCCACAGAATTCATCAAAGTAACCCATGTTTATAGAAATGAACGATGATTTGAAGAAGAATACAAATGTAATCTACACTCATGTTTGGAAAAATCATTCTATGTTGTTTTTTTGTTGACGGGCGAAATGTTTTTCTTCAAGAATGAAAGAATATAATGTATAGTTGCTTTGAAAAATTTGGAAAAATAATTTAGAAAACAATTTGACCGCGTTACGGTCATTCTTTATCAAAATCTTATGTTTCATTAACAGTAATGTGTCTTAAAGTTATGTTATGTACGTGTTGTGGATTTGAAAATGCATCAAAAAACAATTAAAAATCCAAATTAATGAATTATTAAACTAACGGATATAACTTTTTGAAAATAGCTGTGGATTTTTTATTTTTTTCCTATTAAATCCCATTTTTGTGAATGGTTGTGGATTTTTGAAATGATTATTCAAAAAAAAATTTACAAAAAATTTAATTTTCTCTGAATATCAATGGATTTTTCATTTTTTTTTACAAATTATTTAATATTTGATTCTGTTTTTGGATTTTTTTTCCATTAAATTTCAATTTTTGTGAAAGCTGTGGATTTTTGAAATTGTTTTCCAAAAAAAAAAATGGATATTTGAAATTTCATTTTTCAATTTTTTTTTCAAAAAATTTAACTTTCTGTGTATAGGTATGGATTTTTGAAATTTTTATACCTAATTATGTAATATTTGATTTTTTTTTTCGCGTTACGGTCATATTTTATGCAGCTCCAATTATTAATACTATGATGATGAGGAACATGAAAGATTCTCAAACAATTCTCATTACCTTATATTATTCCACTTTCTTTCTGTATTCTTTTTCTTTCTTTTTTTGCCTCAATAGCAGCCCCATCCTATTCACCAGACGAGCTATTGCCATCAAAAAATAGGATAAGAATAACAAAAAGTAGAAGTTGGGGGTGATTGCGTGGTTGTTTACGTTGTTTACTAACGGTTAGAAATGCGCTCAACTCAACTCAACTCAAATACTGCAACAACCCAAAAAGGGAATTTTTTATATATTTTATTTTTAAGGAGAAAAACAACACATTCAACAACTATGAGAGCAAGCCTCCCATAAATAATATTAACTATACGTAATAATAGTAAAAAAGCTACATTCCTTCATCCCCAGAAACACACAAACACTCTTCAAATGGGCCTCTATATTATATAGTTGTATATACCCTGATAAAAACGCATTGGACATTTATTAAAAAAAAAAAGACAAATACAGACGTTAGACATCAAATAAACGTTGTTCAGAATTTAGAACTACATAGCCAAGGCTATGTGTCATTCTGAGCAGACCAGATTCCTAAGATCTGGAGAGCAAATTTGTTTTTTTGCTAATCAGTTGATTTATTTTGTCTTAAAGTTCCTTTATGTACGTGTTGTCGATTTGAAAATGCATCAAAAAACAATTAAAAATCCAAATTAATGAATTATTAAACTAACGGAAAAAGGGAGAACGTATATTGAATACGAATTAAAAAAAGGGAATGAGGAAGCGAATAAGCGAGTTTTTCTTAATATGTATGTTGTTTATTGACAAGTTTGACTAAATTCTGGAGTTATTTAAAGCATTCACATAATAATTTGATGTAAAATCTATATTAGGTTGGGGAAAAAGTAATTTCGTATTTTACGTTTTATTTCAATCCTTTATAAGAAGTCTTACAATAATACAATTTAAGCCAAGTACGCCTTGCTCAGTTCAATAACTTGTTGTCAACGAGGGTCCAACTTCATAATACCCTTATAAGCCTTTGTCCATATCGACAACCAATTTTCATGGGCCTCTATTGAGGCTAAAGTTGTACCCCCAAGGGGGTCGACCATAGACCTTACCAGGTGTTAATCACCTGGTACACGGTTCCGGACTGTAGGTTGGATGCATAAAAACCTATCCATCTGAGGTCCAATGTTTCTGGAGCGTCATCATAGATGTATACGATCCATCATTGTTCTCGTGATGTCTTTTTGGAGGGAGAAATGAATTTCTGCTATAAAAAGTAGAATATTTTATATTTAAAATAACATTAATACGTGGAAAATAGTATTATTATATTTAAATTCATATAATAGGTAGCTTTATTTCAATACGTAAACGATGTCTCGTTCTGTTCTATAACTTTTTGCTAAGGAGAATACAACTTGATAATTCCCCTCTCGTAGAAGCCTTTGTCCTATTGCTAAAAAAACCCGGACAGCTAATTTTTATTGGCCTCTATTGTATCCAAATTATTACATTCACACACGTTGGCCATAGACAAGAACAATTTGTAGTAATTGGGTGCCACGCCCGGACTGTAGGGTGGATGCATAAGAACTTCGAAGGGAAGATCAATGAAGTTTACAAGACCCCTTCCCATAGAGAAGGGTACTGAAAATGCTTCATCGGCGGATCTTCATGCATGACAATGCCCCAAAACATAAGCCCAAGGCAATAACGGAGGTGCTCAAGAAGAATCACATTAAGGTTATGGCATTGCTTAGCCAGTCTCTGAACAAAATCGGCAAGGGATCAAATACTTATTCCCTCAACTGTATATATCATGAGTAAATTACCCCGGATGGGGTAATTTAGAAAAATTTAGAGAGAATGGTTTGTGGATGCCATGCCATGTCTTAAAGAAAGTATTTACTTCCTATTGTTAAATGAAATAAACATCATTCCACTAGTTTGAAGTAAATCAATTTTACTACAAGACCTTTTGGGATAATGCTAAAAAAGTTACCCGACTTTATGAATGAAATTTCCTTCACTTTTTAAAAATCCTATAATTTATGAAGGAGTCTTTATCTAACCTATAGGTATATAGTTACCTTGCAATGGATTTCATATACAAATCTTCAAGTTTCATAGTTATCTTTCCAAATATAAATCAATTATAAGACAATTTTGAAACCTTTTGGCACCCGTCTTCACCTTATTATACCACACCCCAGGAGATTGCAGTGTAGGATATGATTGAGGCAAAGTCCAATGCAGACTCAAGAAAGACTCCCTTATGGCAACCAAATATTCGAAAAGACGTTATACATTCAAGATGAAAATTAGGGACGAGGCGTCTCCACCAAACTGTTAAGGTTTAGTATATATATTAAGACATTTTCCAACTTCATATAGGCTAATAACTATACCATTGCATTGAATATTTCTTAGATCTGGATTCGACAACCGGGGCATGTAGCCCGTCAACATTTTTAGCTCAGTTCTCAGAAAAACATGAATTGATTTCGCTGAATAAATCAAACGTTATCATACATTAGTAGTTGTAATGTTGAAATGAGTTGTAAATCCTAAATATTATTATGAGGATATTCCTTCACTCCCCCTCTAATCTTGGGATATTGAAAATATATCTTCTTCCTTCAAGAATCTCCAATTCCAATTGGATGTGACTTTTATATTAAAAAAGAAAATTTTACTTTTTTGAATGTATTTAAAAAAGTCATAGGACAAATTTTATATAATGATCCCTGATATATATCATATACCAGTACAGAATAAAGAAAAAAACATAAACAGGAAGCACTGTACACAATGAATGAAATCTCGCAGGCATTTAGTTTAAAAAAATAAGGCAGTACTTTATATAAAATAAAAAAAGAAAGGAATATGCTCTAGATGAGATTTGACAACAAGTTAAAGCACTCGCTTGCTCATCAAATAATATTTTTTAAAAACAGTTCTCAATCTGTAAAAAAATAAGACATATTTTCAATATCTCGAGATTTTCAAATCTGACTAACTCATAAATCAGGATACGGGATGAAATTGCAAGAAATAAATAATTTCAGCTTTGTATATTGTTGACCTTTTTTGTGTTCTTTGACCTTAAATTTTGGATTTTTTACTTTATGAAGCCTATTTAAGGACACGAATTTGTGCTCTGAATCCTTAATAGGCTCCAAAGTTATTGCCAATTATGTAATTTAAACGTTTGTGCTAAACTTTTGCTGTAATCCTCGTGACTAACTAATAAACATATGAGAAAAAAACATCTGTTCAACTTTGAATATCCCAAAATGAAAAGACAATTAGTTATTGATTAATAAAATGACTAAAATTTGTAATGAAAAATACATTTTGAAGGTTCAAACCTCTCATAAAATGAGCTGAAATAATATAGATTAGAAATTTAAGGATAATTATTGTGTCAATTTAAGGATTGAATATTCCATGAGGGTAATTATTGACTATTTTTGATGTGTTTATTAACTAATTAATTACAGACAAGAAAATTCAAAAATTAAATTTTTTTGAAAAAAATGACAAAAATCCATTTTGCTATTCTCAAAAAATTACTTAATCTGTTACTGTTGATAAAATATTCAACTTTTTGAAAAAATTCCAATTTTAAATTATTCGAAGAAAATTTTCAAAAATCCATTGCTATTTACAGAAAATTAAATTTTTTGGAAAAAAAGTTTGAAAAATTAAATTTTTTGGAAAAAAAATCAATTATTCAATTTACTAGTAAAAAACGAAAATGCCTTTCTTTTTTCCGCCCCCTGCGGACGCCCCTGAATTATTGAAATTATTCCATGACAGATTCAATAGATCAAGGGCCCACGTTCCATCACAATTAATAGCTGTTGGTAATTAAAACGACTGATGCTTTAATTAATTGACTAAGGCGTTAGGAGACTTCTATAAAAAATATATTATATTTGTGTATATAAAAACTTTATCCAATTGGAATATAGATTCTTCAAAAAAAGGAGAAGAATAGAATGGGATACATAATCAATATCCCAAGACAAAAAAAAAAAAAAAAAATACTAACACTATACATATGGTACATCAGCATAAAATCAATCTTTAAAAAATATGAAGAAAAAGAGAAAATATCTTCAATTGATTAATTTATTAGACACACTTTAGTCAATTAAAAGCTTTACATTCAAATTTTTGAGATGAGTGAAGATACCCAAGGATATTAACTATAGTTTAAAGCATTAATTAGATTCATTGGACTATTTTTGCCTGCTATATGATAATTTTAAATTAATTTCTAATTATTTCATCCTGGCAATGAATTTTTGCAACTTTAATTCTAATTTACAACGTCTTCAAAGATTAATCAGAATAATTTGTAGATAGGGGAATGAACAGTACTTTCTAAGACAGATTTGTGTCGATTATAGACGTTTAATTCACATTTCTGGGATATAGCCACGAATCTTATCTATAGTTTAAAGTATTCATTTGATATATAAAACCATATTGGGCTCCGATATGGACCCTTTCAAAAGAAAGTTATGTAAATATATAATTCTTTTATTGTGAGAATGTAATTTTTCAGACATTTTCAAAGATTCATCAGAATAGTTTATTGATGAGAAACAACAGTAGTTTCTTAGACCCATATGATTCAATTATGGGCGTTTAATTCAAATTTCTGGAATACATTGGTATAGCCACGAGCCTTATCTATAGTTTAAAGCATTAATTTGATATATGAGACTGCATTTGGCTCTGATATGGCTCTTTCAACCATAGAATATATCCATTTCATTTTTTTTTTGGTTGCAATGTTAACTGCAATTTGCTACTAACTCATAGGATTATTACGCATAATTTATTGATAACAATAAACGACCATTCTCAATGAGGATAAGAATAATTCAGGCCTGCTTTAATGTTCACGACGGGCCAGATATATGATATGTAACGAATCAAGAAAGGATTCAATCATCTTACAACAATAACAATATACTGATGTAGAAAGCTGAAATGGAAAGTTCTCCCCTTTTTTGGGGGCAAGGGTAAGGAAGGGGGAGGAAAGGGAAATGAGTTTTGAATCAATACATTATTGCAGGATTTGCGCCCATGAAATGATATTATAATATTTACTAGGGAGAAAAATAAACGTTCAACAAATTATTAGTCTGACATAATAAGACGAAGTAAAATAGAATTCCGCGTAAACAGAAAAGTTCGTTATAAAAAAATTGTTTACTTCCCCTTTTTCAATAGTAGTTTTTGGCGGGATCTCTCCTTTTTTTCAAAAAAATAAATAAAAGGGAGGAAGGATATAACTTAAAAATAAAAAGGAAGAAGGAAAAAAAACGAAAAGTAATAAATAAATAAGTCATTCATTTCCCAATTTATTTATTTATTTCTATATTATCCATAAATGCATAAAGTGTACTACTAAACCCGTTTATCTCTTTATTATTTATAAGTACAGAGTGTTTTCATAAAAGAAAAGAGGGGAACTCGATTATATTATAATAACTTTTTCTTCCTAACTCTATTCGCACGCCTTTCCCCCATCACTCAGTACACAAGACCTTGAAATGAAATAATAATAATAATTTGAATTCCCCCTCTCTCTCTTTCTCCCTTCTACACTACGAACTAATAAACGGGAAAGAGAAAACAACAAGAAGAAACGCGACTTGCAACTTGCAACTCTTAAAAAAAAAAAAAACTTGCACTCACGCACCGGCCCACAATCTTTTTTTTTTCTTATTTTTTTTTTTCAAGGCTACACGCTTCTTTCCTCATTCAAATTCGAACGATCATTTCATCCAAAAGGTAAGAGAATTCTTCTTCGTCCTTCACTATGTTGTACAAAGTGAGATTTTTTCAACATACAAAAAAAAGGAGAAGAAAAAATATATAAAAGAGTTCGCTCTCTCTCCCGTTTTTTTTAACAATTCTTTTTTTAGAAGGGGGGGTGGGAAAGGTTCTTTCACAATTGGTTCTTTATTCTTAGTTATTACTCTTTGGCCCAACCCCTTCTCTCCTTTTTTTCCTTGGAGCTATATATAGTTTTTTTGCGCTTGGATTGGTTGTTATTGGTGGAAAGGGTTAACCAATCCCCCTTTCTTTCTGCTATTTATATATTATCTATCCATCTAAATAAGGAAAGGGAAATGGTTAATGAAGTAAAGGTTGCGTGGAGTATATTTATTAGAGTGGGTGAATCTAAAGACTTAAAGTGCATTTTATGTAACAAATAGTGTGTTGTTATTGTGGGGGGAGGCAGAGGCGGAGGGCGATAGAGTAATACATAATAATATTAAAGTTGCAGGAGGGAGTAGAATTAGAAACAGAAAAAAATTGGAGAAAGAAAGAAAAACTGCATTTTTGGAGTGATGCAGATTCTCTTCTTCGTCACTCACTCAGAACTTTCCACCCTCTCCTCCCCCCCTCCCCGTTCTCCGACCTTGCCTCTGTGTAACAATAACAGTACAACAGAGTACTTTAGTTTCCATTCACACTGCCAATCATTCAGACCACGTACGTCCTATATTAGAGTCTGCCTAAATATAATATATTACTTATTAGAAGTAGTACTTGTCAATTAATTGATATATATTCCTTTTCTATTTCAGCCTAACCGGATGATCCCAGGATGAACTCCGAACCCGAAGACATGGGCAACTCAAAAGAACCTAATCCTACATCCCCCTCACTGCACCCCCCATCACCTGGAGCCATTTGGCAAGCCGTATTCCGCCAACAGCAACTGCAACTCCTATCACACCTCGCAGCCCTAAATCCACTCCTCTTACATCCATCCTCATCTCCTCTACTCCACTCTGACTACCAATACACGAATTCATCCTCGGACTCCAAAGTTGGCATAGACTCTGGGAGTCCGAAACTTACTTTTCGCCGGAGTTCTCCTCATTCCGAAGAAGAAAAGTCCCCTTCCGCCGTCCCACTCAAACGCCCAGCTTCATCATCCTCTTCTTCGTCATCCTCTCTACCTCGGAAAATATCCGGAGCCGGTGATAGCGGCGGACGTGAAAAAGTGTTTACTTGCAAAATATGCGAACGCTCCTTTGGATATAAACACGTTCTTCAGAATCATGAACGGACGCATACAGGGGAGAAGCCCTTTGCTTGCAAGGTCTGTTCCAAGAGATTCACTCGGGATCATCATCTTAAGACTCACATGAGGCTCCATACGGGGGAAAAGCCTTACAGCTGCACTCACTGCGATCGACAATTTGTTCAAGTGGCTAATTTGAGGAGGCATCTCCGAGTGCATACGGGAGAAAAGCCCTACAAGTGCGAAATTTGCTCACATTGCTTCTCTGACTCCAATCAGCTTAAAGCACATCTACTTAACCACTCACAGAGCGGCCTCGTTTCAGAAGCAACTCATCCTCGAGGGTCAAACAATAACAACAACAACTCCAACGGCTCTACCCTTCATGAGTGCAATAAATGTGGGAGCAAGTTTAAGAAAAAACAACAGTTGACCCATCATTCCTGTTCCTCTCTCGGAGTACACCCCATTGAAGAAGAGATATATCCAGAAGAAGAGGATCTACGATCCGAATCCTTTGAAACATCCCCTTCTCTAATTGGAACCAGTGAAATTCACCACCAAGCCTCAGACCTTGCTTTTCTTAAATCCGTACGTACACGAAAGTCCAAGGATCCCAAGAGGATCAACACCGTCATGATGATGATGCAGGAACCACAAACGGAACCGGAGGATCTATCATCCAAAAAAAACGAATTTTCAGCCACTAATCTAATTGATCGCCGCATTGATCTACCACAATCCTAAATAATTCCTCTTTTCAAAGAAATATTATATAACTTTTGACGATTTTTATAGATATATATATATATATTGCATATATAATTAAGGCCCTACTCTGATTCCTCGACTAACGACGATATTCAAATATTATTTATCTACGGGTTTTAATTCATTTTTATATATTATTAAAGTAATCCTTGTTTGTTCGTCTAGTCCCCCTTCCCTCCCAGCCTCCCCAGTTTCATTAATACTCTGATAATTATTATTTATTACTAAAGACAATACCGGTTACGTCAACTTTTTCATCATGGCAAAATCCCATGACTGTTATATCCTAACCCCCTCTTAAAGAAATAACAGAAATTTAGCTAGAAAGTCAGGATGTTGATGATGTTCAATGATTACTCAAAAAACACACGATTTTTTCTTTTTGACATTCCAACTTCTTAGAAAGAGGGGGGTAAACAGAAGACTTTCTTAATAGTTATTTATACAACTAATTTTTATTCAGTTTTGTGTTTACATATAAACACGCACTCCCCGGTTAATTATACCTACTAATTACACAAATCATTATATATGTATATATATATATTATTTAGAAGAATATTTACCTAGTTTGGCGATATATTTATTACAATTATACGTTAAATTGCCACTTTTTGTATGGTTTTTAATCGTGCTTTGAATGGACTCTCTTCAATGCCTCTATTAAAAGTGCATAAATACTCTTTATTTTTATCAATCATTGCTCTAAACCTCTTCTACCTCAGAGAAACTATTTGTCACACAATCCTCCCATCAAACCTCCTTTAATATCTACCTCTCTCTTAATTGTTGTATATTATAATAATTCTAATTTTTTGTCATAATTAAAAACTTACTACGGGTGTATTTTTCATTATATATTTTTTTTCCTAATTACTATGTTTTTCTATTATAATCATTTTTATTACTATCTAAGAAATCTGTATTTATCACATCTATTAATAAATAAATATATTTAAAGAAAGTATATAATTACTGTCTTAACATATAAACAATGTTCACAAAAATCAGTTACTTTTTTATATCAAGGGCCTCAATTGACTTCTTCAGGCCGGTCAAAGAGTCTTCTCATTGTGACGTCGCCAAACTTGTTAAATCGCTCTAAAACATTATAAATGGTCGTTCTGAGGTACCCAAAGAGAGTCCTTGATTGCAGTTTCCTCCTCGAGCTAATTTAGCAATAGTTGCTCTAAATACCATAGTTGTTGTTGATATTTTTGCTACAAATTGTTGCTTAAACTATCACCCTTTCATACATGGCTGTTAATTTGACCACAACAGCCCTATTATTCAATTTAATGAAATCAAAATTTGTCCTGGATGTATCCGTTAGTCGCAATATGTACTAATGAGTATCACGGAACCAAAATATTGAGCTATCACGGGGTTTGGCATATCAAAAATTGCCACTTGTTTATATAAATATCTATGGACCAAATTCCCCAACCCTATTCTGATTTACATTTAACTTCATATGACGTGAAGATGGATTTTGTAAATTTAAAAAAAAAAAAAAATATTTGTAATTTAATTTTTTAAACTTTGCTTTAAAAAATTAAATATTTGAAATATTTTTATTAAAACAATTTACTTTAAATTGAATAGGTTCGGATGTTTTAAATTTAATTTTTTTTTTAAATCCAAAAAATGAATTTTTTGTGACAGGATTTTTGAATTATTTTGAAAAAAAAGTAATTCAAAACCCAAGTCTCCCTAAAATTTATTCCTGCAGACGCCCCTAGTCTTAGATAAGTGTAGGATTTTTATACCTACACTCAACGCTGCTAACTAACATTACCTGAATTTGAGCATTTTTTTGTGGAAAGTTTACGTCGTACAATAAAAGAAAACCACCCCTGTTTCTCCCACAAGTTTAACTCTTCTTTTCAACATCATTATTCATTCTATGCAACTATATGTATGTAAGCGCCCCCAGGTATCAGATGGGGGAGGGGGTGCCCCATTGTTGAATCCTTCCAAATGAATGATGCAACAACGGACAAAGTAATAAATAATCCCTTGAATAATGACCGTTCAAACAGATGCATTTTGGGTCAATTGGACGACGACACAATATGAAATAAATCGAAGGGTTATACACATATTTCATTTCCTTTACTTTTTCAAAAACAACAACTGCCCCACATTTCATTGTTGTTTGTCAGGAGCGTAAGGATAGGAGATATTTACCGAGTGGTGCATTAAAATCTGATCACTTGGAGTTTTAATCTTCAATAAGATACTATTTATTAATTAACAATATAATTTCAACAAAATTAATACACTAAATAGATGTGTTTCTGAGCTCTCGTAATCATTAATGTAGCCACCCTTAGCGGCAATAATGGCTTCCAGGCGTCGGACGAAGCAAGATGTATTACTCTGTCATGGCCTTCCCCTCGACATGCAGTCAAAATGTGTAGTCGAGTGATTTGGCGTCAGGGCTGTAGGTGGGACGAAAAGGTCAAAAAATAGTTCAAAAGATACATTCGAAAGGGTATTGCAACGCAAGAAATGGGGTTATATCATTTTTAGTGTCTAAAGTGGCATCTCCACCCTCACAAGGCTCTTTCCACCTACTTTTTTGATATTTTTGTGGACAGTATGGTGTGAGACCCTAAGTATCACTCTACCTTCATTGATTATTGAATTAGTAAGTGTTATTAATTCAATGGACCACCCGGTATGTAGAAACTGTGTAGTCCTGTAAGTTTCTAAAAAGAGGGCTTATTTAGAATATAATACAAATATTGTACGCTATAGCCTAGATGTATAATATAATATATAATATTCCTCCCACCTTACAAAGATAGAAAACAATAAAAAACAGAGCCGCACCCTTCAGGAGGATCGCACAATACCTATGTATAAGTGGTCTGTCCAGATGAAAACAATCTTGAAAATAATACAAGGAAAAGAGGAATTCTACCAAGATCCAATTCCCAATTAAATGCAGGGGCGTCCGAAGGATTATAAATTCATATATATATATATTGTGTGTGTGGGGGGGGGGGACTTGGTTATTGATTTTTTATTAAAATAAAAAACCCCAAAATTAAATTTTTTCTGAAAAAAATTGCAAATATTAAATTTTTTATAGAAAAATTTCAAAAATTCATAGCTGTTTACCAAGAATAAATATTTCAAAAATCCACAACTGTTCACAAAAGTTTTCAAATATTCAATTTTAAATTTTGGAAACAAAAAAAAAAAATCCACAGCAGTTCACATAAAATTGAATTTAAAGAAAGAAAATTTTAAATATTAAATTTTCTAGTAAAAAACAAAAATTCCTTCATTTGAGGCCCCTCCAGTTCACCCCTGTGGACGCCATTGAATTGGAAAAAATCTTAGAGAGGGAGCTGGTTATTCTGAGAAACTTACTGAAAAAAGGAACAAACCTAATTTTGTATTTTTTTTCTTTTAATAAGTTACTCAACTTCTGTCTTCTTTTACGTCATGATAAAGTTTGAATAATCCTTTAATATTTATTTTTTGACAGGCGATAGTACCCAGCATTGCCTTGAGTGAGTTGATGTCGGTTAAATGACATATTTTGGTTTAATAATAAAGAATGTAACTCCCCAAGAAATCCTATGTGTATCTCTCCGTTTTTCAAAAACACAATCACACGTTACTACCCAATACATTCATATAACGTCTTCTCTCCCCAAAAATGAAAGAATATCATCAGAGTTTCGGAACAAAAGTTATGAGTACTTGAGTCTTTAGAGAGCTCACGAACAAAAACAAACAAAATTATTTTAACATACCAGCGTTTATATTTAATTCAAATCTTAACATATACATAAAATGCATTTGATTTATGAGCCATTTAAGATTGATTCAACGAAAAAAATATTTTATAACCAGTTCACCCTGCATAAATCTTTGATGCTATAGTCACAAGTTTTAAATATTTCAAAAAATACAAATATATTATTATTGATTCGATTAAAATATGTTTATGATATACATCAGGGTGCACTATCTACAGTGCACCCTGTATACCCATTTGATGCTACACCTGCAGTACTTCATTAATAGGACCAGATTATTATATAATAGATAAAAAAATGTTTATGATATATTTATCCTGTCTAATTTTTAAGAATAAGCTTGATTTTGGTTGATTGGCCATCTATATATACAGGGTCGGTAAACATAAAAACGATCTTGTTTTTAAATATTTAAAAAAACCCGAAAATATTCCAAATTTCTTTAGTTTATTTATGCCTAATATTGTATGACCATATATCAGAAAATTATAGGCTATAGGATCAAATTTTATGGAATGATTTCAGATATTTAAGACGGTAAACTTCAGTTCAGACCAGTTAGTTCCAACCAATGCTCCACAAATTCTCAATAATGGTCTTTTTTAAAAATTCATAAAAAAATGTTTATTAAAAAAATTGAAACAATGAATTTGGAACCAACTCGACTTAAATTTAAACTATAAACTCTTGACGTCAATATATACTCAAGCTAGACTTCTCTGTAAGACTGGTCCATGCAACACGGCCTAAATAGTACAGTTTACAACGTCTCCTAAGGATTAAAAAAATCTTAGAAATTGAATATACACATAACAAATTCATAGTCATTCTTAACAAAAATTATTCTAGCTTGTTTTTGTGATGACGGGCTCACTCATATACATATATATATATATAAGTGCTGGGTTTAGGGTACTACAAAATCCAGGATAAATCTATGAGGGTTATGTCTTAGAGTAGAGATTTTCAACATTTTTTTGTGATGTACCAATATTAAAGTATATATTTAACGCAAGTTCAGATTCAATGACAAGGGTGTCTTCGGATTATATTTGGGGTGGATCTTGGTCTGGGAATCTTTTTGAAAATAAACCAAATATTAAATTAAAAAAAAAAAAAATAAAATAATAATTTCTTGGAAAAAAACTCAAAATATTTATTTTTCCGAAAGATAATTCATAATATTAATTTTGTCCAGCACAAACTAGAAAAATTATTTTTTTCGAAATAAATTCCATAATCCACAACTATATACTAAAAAATAAAATTTGTAGAATAAAATTTCAAAAATCCATACCTATTCACAGAAAATTAAATTAAATTTTAAATATTAAACTTTAAAAAAAAAAAAAAATCAAATATTACATTTTCTTTAAAAAAACAGAAATTGCTTAATTTTTTTTTGGAGGGGGCTACAGCCCCTCCATTCCACCCCCTGCGGACGCCCCTGAGTTATGTCCACTTTTAAAATATTCTATCAAAATCTCAAGTACGCCTTGGAGTGCCTCCAAGTACCCCAAGTAAATCTATCATTGAGGTTGGATGACGTCAATGTTCCTGGAACCATAGGAACAAAAAGACATCCCCACTTTGGTTGAACTGGAAAACAGATTTAATGGTTTTGAAAAAATGTGTTCTTCTTTAGTAATTATTCGTTTCAATTTTAGTCGTTGTTTAAAAATTTTAAATCTTCAACTTATACAAAAAAGGTTTTTTGTCTCCTCTATCAAAAATTCGTTTGACCAAATTGCAAAAAAAGGCCACCCCTAAAGAAAAATCTTAGTCATATTCTGATGATGTGACCAGTTTATAATTTGGATACCAACTCGGTATCTAATAATACTAATTATATAATACTTTATACCGGATGGTCTATTGAAATCTGAACAATTACTAATCCAATAATTAATGAAGGGTGAGTGATTGAAATGAATTCATATTTTGATATATTAAAGCATAAACAATTAGTTACAAACAAAACAAACCTGGGCTCTCCAGCTTAACGACAAGTCGAAAAAAGAACAAATGAATTTCCATTGCATAGAATTGCATTTAATCCCTATTCATTTTTGTCAAAAAATCCTTCTATGTTGTTTTAATGTTGACAGATCACATATATGGATATTTAAAAAAAAAAAAGGAAATTTCACTTTTCCCTTCTCTTCAGTCTTCCCTTCCTATCCCTCTATCAACTATCTGTTCCTCCTTTGCCTAGTTATTTATTTGTATCTTATGTAACTAACAAAAACAAAATTTGAACTCTCTCAAGAAAGAGGGGAAAAAACTAGGGATAAAAAAAAGAAAGAAAGAGAAAATAGGGGGAAGGTAATGACTGTGTAGAAGTAGTAGTTGTTGTTATTCCATCAGCAGCAGCAGCAGCATTCACAGATAGATAGCTGAGTGATGATAAACAACGACCCAAGTAGAGTATTCTAATATCGTAGGATATATAATATGAACATTAGGCTGTCCTAATTTTGATTTAATATTTGTCTTACCCTGCTCAACAATTTTTTCTGTTGGACATTATTATAAAAATGACATTAGCAAAACTGCAATTTTTTAAGGCTATTTTTGGTGTGGTACAGATCAATTTTATTTTATTCTCAAAAGTGGCTTTTTCCCAGTTTATCAGTTGAAAAAACTTTTTTTTAATATAATGTAAGGGGCTTTAGATGTGCTCAATGATGTATAGGGTGGGGTATCCCTGTTTATTCCAACTTAACATATTCAAATTTACCCTTTGTTGAATAAGTGATGATTTTGAACAAAAAACAAACAAACATAATCTTGTGTTATGTTGATTAAAATAAGGGAAACTCTGCAAGGCATGGAGTACATCTTAGAACCCATTGAAACAAGGTGCACAAGGTTTTTTCAACTCATAAAACAAACCAGTTTTGACTCACAAATAAAATTTACCTATCTTGAAAAATTGAGAATAATGCAGATTTTTATTTTGATGCACCGAATATAAAAAACTACAATTTTTTTCTTATGTTTGGGAGGATACAAGGGGCCTAAAAAATGGGGGATTTTGACCCAAAAATAGCCTGAAATCCTTTTAACTATGATAAATGTTCCTCCCAAAAATTATTTTATCCAAACTAAAATGACTTGTACCAGGTCTTAAATGGCTTGAAAGGGCTGTAATTTTGACAAAGTCAGTTTTTCATTGTGATCATGTTGAAAAAGGCTTTGAGCAAGGCCAAAAACGGTACACTATAATATACATATTATGCATAAGTAAGGAGTGAGACTTAGGGGGGGGGGGACGGAAATCCAACAAAAAAACACCTTTACCTGTTGTTACAAGTGGTGCCATGATTATTATTATTATTATTACGAACAACAACAACATATCCTCCTCAAAAAGAGGGACTCTCTTCCTTGTGGTGCTGTGGGTTAGGATAGAAAAATGCAGTCAGGCATCCTTTTTGATTATGTTTTGCCTGCTTGCTTGTTTGATCCAAGTACATAGAATCACATATACGCATAACAGGTAGTAGGTAGATATTGCAAAGTACATCATCTTGATCATCAAAAGGAAAAGAAGGGCGCAACCCCTGGGCTCTCGACTACATATGTGTATGTGTAAACAACATGTTTTTCCATTTCTTGCAAGTTCTACTACCTACTACTACGAAAAGTAAGTATATACGTTCGTAATCCTGAGAAAGAGATAAGAAGTTCTTCTTTCTCCTTTCCTGCCTCTTACATTGCTTACTTTACGTAGAAAAATATGTATGATGCATAGAGTTGTATAAAATATAACTTAGAAAAGTGGACATACTTTTTGGAGTTGCTTCTTGATGAGGGTTTTTTTTTATTTAATTACTAAAGTTGTTATCATAATTCTTGAAGGTAAAATATACAGCAACCTTTTGAGACATGAAGTGCCAACTTCAACATTTCTAATCAATGAGTGTATAGTGCCATAGGGTGCCGATCCCTGATATACAGGTTCGCTCAGGTAAATCCGAACCATCCTACGACATCTACAACCGCTGGAAGGAGAAGGGGGTATGTAAGAGAAAAGCCCAAAAGTCCTGGAGCTATAAAAACACACTCCCAGATTCCCTAAACGGTCTGTGAAGGCATCTCCTGGGATTCCGATTAGCGTCCTTGCCAAAAAGTGCAAAGTAAGCCATGCAATAGTATCCAGGGGCATAAGCCCTGGCCGAGAATGAAGATATACAACATCTACAAAAGATATATCCGGACAGAGAAAATTAAGTGCACACAGCTGCCAACAGAAGAAAATTGATAAACGATTTGAATTCCCATACTAAAGGAATAATTTTTTATTCGGATGAGACACAATGGACTGTCAACATATCCCCCAACATCCAAAATGACAGATGGTTGACCACAGAACAGATAATGTCCCCTGCGTCTTAAAAACCAAGTTTCCGGTCAGCATCATAACTCTTGGGATCATTAGGAGCAACAGGAGAACCACTCTCATCATTTTCTTTGATTCAAAAGAGGGAGTGGGTACTGATAGGCACTGTACACTCCTGTATGACCATATGATACCTTGGATGAAAGCTGAACCCAAGGATTCGAGTTCCTGTTTCAAAAAGACTCAGCCCCTCTCACAAGGCCTACAAGATCCAAAACTGGTTGAAAGAGGAGGAGGTCCCACGTTGGGATCCCCGTACCTAGCCTCAAACTCCCCCAATATGAATCCCATGAATTACTTCTTATAGTGGAAGTTGGAGATGAAGGTATCTGCCAGTTCACACAGCAGCATATACTCCTTGGAGACCTTCATCATCAAGTACAAGTACAAAGTCTACCCTACAGACGTGGTCAAGACCTGCAAACACTTTAGGTAGTGTATCGAGCGAATGCTTAGCGAAAATGGTGGACACGTTCAATTAATATTTTGTTTTGTATAATGAGAACTTGTAAATAAAATTTCAAACCTCTACTTGTCTCCCTTATTAATCAGTCAAAGGTGGTCCGAATTTACCTGAACGACCCTTTATTAGTGTAGAGGGCATGTGCAAATGAATGACGGAAATTAACACTTTGCAGCTGTTGGAGAGGGTTCTAAGACAGCGGTTCCCAACCTTGTTGGGAGCGGTGACCCCTTGATAACATTTACTAAGTTGAGGTGATCTCAAGAAAACAAAATTAGTTGATTTGATCTTCTTTCACTCCAATTATGGTACTAACTATTAACGTTGTTATTAAACAAGTATATTGCATGTCATTTGTTAGTATATTCAGCTCTTAACATAAGTCAAACAATTTCATCGATTCCTGGCAACAGCAACTCCTCGGCAAAGGTGTGAGGTTTCTTGGCTTTTGTGATTCTAATAGTAACCAAGCAGGAAGCTTCAATGGCTGTCATATTTTGCTGTTTATATTTACAACCTAAAAATCAAGACTGTTTTTTTGTATGACATCATCTGCTTTGTTTTTAAAATTTTTTTGGAGTTCATCATATATTTACTTGTTTGTGTCATTCTTCCTCTTTTCTCTAAGCTAAAGTAAACCAGTAAAAAAAAAAGATCAGTTCGTATTAATCATAACAACATTTGCAAATTCAAAAAGGTTGAGTGATTGAAATTAATTCATATTTCGATATATCAGTGCAAAAACAATTAGTTGCAAAACAAAACAAACTTGACCTCTCTAGCCAACGTACAAGTCGAAAAAATGACACTTGAACGTGATCGACGAATTTCCATACGTGCAATCCAAGTAGTTGGGCGTCTCTAAGACTACCGTCTACGCCGTGAGCAAGTCCGAAACGTTGGAGAGGAAGAAAGGCTTTGTCAAAAATGCCAAACTGGATCCGTAGGAGTTAAATAGCGTGGCCCAGGTTAATCTCGTTAAGTCCATGAGCGCCCTTGCAAGAGATCTCGGGGTTTCACAATAGACTGTCAAAAGAGCTATCCAAAAAAGTGAGTAGAAAAAGCCTTGTGACGAACGAAGGCCTCTTGTGACACCCATAATGAAAGAAATCCATCCCATTTGTTACACGACTCTTTTGAGTGAATCTTTCGAGGTCTTTTGAACTCTTTTTTTGACACTTTTGACCCACCTACAGCTCTGATACCAACTCCCTCGACAAAACATCTGGGTACATATCAAGGGTAGGTCTGTAGTGTTCATCATTCAAACACTATGAGGAACTCAAAGCCACTCTCAGTGAGCACTGAAACGCCATGATATAGGATTACATCTGCAGCGGGTACCAGGCCTTCCACCGTCGCCTAGAAGCCATCATTGCCTCTAAGGGTGGCTACATTAATGATTAAGAGAGTTTAGGCACACATCTATTATATTATTCATTTTGTAGAAATTTTATTTTTAATTTATCAATTATAGCTTGTTGAAGATTAAAATTCAAAGTGTTTAGATTTTAGTTACATCGGAAAGATTTATGCTTGTTTCCATAATCTTCTAGATGTTTGGAACATAGAGTAATCTTCTATGGAATCTTTCTACGCTTCTATAAAATCGAAGAGTATTACTAAGAATCAGTGAAGATCAAGCATAAAATATTTGAAGCGCACTCTATTCTGTGAACATAGATAATTATTACTACTACAATTTCCATGTGTTGATCAATTATTCTATTTTATTAATCTGGGCGTCAACTACATTTTTCCATCATCAATCTAGGATTTGTATCTCTATGGTTAACAGCAAATCTAATGCAACACCATGACAGCTAAGCTGTTCTCCTTCAAAACATTCTTCTAATTGTCAGGATTACCATGTTAATTTTTGTAGTGTTTTTATATATACAAACCTACAGGTCATATTTTATACAAATCTAATCATATAATTCGCTATGCTTAGTGCTGTCTCAGTCCTTACTAATTCGGTCCGGTACAGTCCTAGGACTCGTCCTTACGAATTAAAACTGATTTAAAAAAAGAAGAAATAAAGTTGAGTGACGTCATCAAGGACATAACTTTATAGGTTTTAGAACTGAACTGGACCTGACCCAGACAAAACAGTTTTCAGTTGCAAATTGTGTACGTTCCCTAGTTATTATGGACATTAACGGTCTAGTTCAGTTATTATGAACATTAACTAGTTATTTTGCATACTAACGGATTTCTTACTTTAACTGCAACATGTATACTATGTAAACGACGAGGGATAAACAAGAAATTGTATTCCTGTTCTTTTGGAAACGGAGCATAACTATAGAATAACGAATAACTTTGTGTATTTATCAAAAAGAATAAATGATGAAATAGCCATGACGTATCAAGGAAGAAGAGGGAATCCACCACTGACAACGAAATACATAGGGTATTTTTATGTTAGCGATGTAATGCCGTGTAACATTTTCTTTTAATAGTGACAACGTCTTTTGTCAAAAAATAAAGTATATTGAATTAGTTTTGTTAAAATTTAGATGTAGAAGAAATAACTTATAGAAACACAATTACTTCATTTCCTTCAATTAAAAAAAATGTACTTTTCGATATAAAAATAAAGAATTTATTTTTAAAGTATAAAAAAAGTTTACGAAAGAAATAGGGCATTAAAAGAGTAACATTGAGGTCTGGTCACTGGCTAATATCTTTCACAAAGTAACAGAAGGCTTTTCATATAGAGGCTATATTGTTTTTTGTTGGAAGAGGGTTATATTAGCAGCCCTGTACTTTTAATATTAGGAGGAGCCCTCTGGTTTCTAAGCCAATGATCTCTAATAATAATAATGTCATTACGCAAATATTTTCCTATGCATCTAGTTTCATAAAGAAAATACAGTCAAAATTTTGGGACCATTACAGGGATACCTACTAATGTATACAAAAACTACTATAAGTAAAGATAGGACAGATCCACCCATATCCCAAAATACTCGAGTACTCTAAAGGCAAAATTATAGCATCTGAAAAGATCGGACAAACCGTATCGGCTTCCGGTATTTGAAGTTTTACGGATGTTAAAAAAGATACGAAGGATTATCTGGATATTAAATAGCTTATAGTATTGCATAATAAGGATTTATTTACAGGTATTGGATCCGAAGTAATCCAAAACGGAATAAGTTAATTTTTATTATATGAGATCCGATCAGTGTTTGAGTACTCGAAGTTGACGCAACATCTATAATCTATTATTATAAGAATCATTTCAATGAGGGATTGATGACATCCAGTAAAAAGTACAATCCCCTCCCCCCCCCCTTGTCTCTGTTTATACTAAACACTTGAAACACCCCTCGGATTTGACGTGCAAATTTTTTTACTCATTTTTATAGTGTGCGTCTATATTCATTTTGATAATTTTTGGTAATTGCTTATTAGGTAAAAAAAATATATAACTTTCAATCCTATATCCTTCAGCTTCCATAAATATAATGGCTCCGGGGTTCCCACTTAGAATAATAGTGCGTTATATTGCAGAGGCGATTGTATTTGAAAAGTTTCAAAGATCCAAAGATAAAATTCATTTTTTTTGGAAAAAAAAATATATTTTAAATTTTTTGTAAAAAATTTCAAAAATCCAAAGCTATTCACAGAAAAATTAAATATTTTGAAAAAAAAAGATTAAATAATTAAATTTCAAATATTATTTTTTTTGCAAAAAAAATTTCAAAAATTAACAGATTTTCATAGAATTTCAAAAATTAAATTTCCAATCTTAATTTGCCTGAATGACGAAAAAATTTAGAAAATCCATAGCTATATACATAAAATGCATTTTTTGGAAAAAAATTTCAAAAATATATATTTCAAATATTAAATTTTCGGCAAAAAAATTTCAAAAATCAATAGATTTTCAGGAAAAATTAAATTTTTGGAAAAAAATTTAAGAAACTACTTTTCAAATTTACAACTTTTTGGAAAAAATTTCAAAAACCCAGAGCTAAGCACATAAAATTTAAAAAATTAATTTAAAAAAAAAAAAAAAATCATAGCTATTCAAAAAAAAAAAATTAATTTTTGAATAAAAATCCCCAAATAATGAAAAAAATTACTAGTAATAAGCAAAAATTCCTTAATTTACGGGGAAGGCTACAGCCCCTCCCTTGCTGACGCCCCTGCACTAATGTTAGCTAGAAGAACTTGTTTAGTGGTAGTCCATATTAGCATTAAGGTATTGCAATTGTTTTTTTGGGTAACTCAAAATCAGTTGTTCAAATTGTCTTGATGTTATTCTCCCTGTTGATTCTTCTTTTCTCAAGGTTATTACGTATTATGATGATTAGAATTTTTTTGATTTTTTTTTTTACCTTTAAGACATGTTTGTTTGTTACGTTTCTTAGTTGTTATTATTTTGTATTATTGCCTGCCTTGTCCTACAAAATAAAGGAAGGAGAAAAATAACTAACGAACGAATCAAAGGTATAAGGAAGAGAGAAAAAAATAGCATTATTGACTCTCTGTCTTGTCCTGATGTTATCATCCTCACGACCTCATTTTGATACATGTAGAGTATCTCTTTTTAAATAATATGATATGCTATTTAGGACAAAGGCACAAAACAAAAGATACTTTTTTATATAATATCAAATACGAGGATCCCACAAACAACAGGGATTATATTTACGGAGGGGAGGCTAGCAAAAATTAAGGACATATTATTTATATATATATATATATTGGCCTCGTACAAGGATTTGATCAAAAGAAATTCTCCTTTTCGTTTCCCCGTTCAAAATTGTTTAGTCAACTCAATTTGGTCAAAAAATGATGACGTAGTCCTAGTTTTGTTTAAAAGCAGTGAACGAATGTGTGAGTGAACGGAAAAGCCTGACAAAAGTATTATTTTAGCAAAAGAAAGAGTTGAATTAAGTGACCTTTGTATTCAACATAAATTTAATCCTTTGTTAGTGAATATACTTATTTTACGTTGTTAGTGTAATTGAGTTCTAAAATAGGAGAAAAATACAATATTTTTTCTTTATAAGGTTAGTTTAGAGCAGGGATGTCCAACCTTTTAATATAATGGTCTGCATAGCCACTTGAAATATCTTAATAGGGCACAGAATCTATTTAATTACATTAAATGAAAAATGGGTTCATAAAAAGATAACTATTAAATACATGTTTATTTCAAATTCAGGCCAAATATAAAAAAAGAACACATCTAATTTTTCAATACCAAACTGCTCCAAAAGGTTAAATCTGGCAACCCTGTTTAGGAACATCCACCAAAAAAAAATATATACACTTATTTTTACCCCCATTTTTTTAATTTTTTTTTGAAATACTATGGATTTTGGAAATTTTTCTGAAAAAAATTAATTTTTTGAAAATAACTAAAGATTTTTGAAATTTTTTTTCTTAAAATGTTATATTTATAATTTCCTTTTTTTTCCCCAAAATAAATAATTTTCTGATGTATTGGAATTCTTTTACAAATAAATTTAATTTTTTGTGAACAACTGTGGATTTTTTTTTTTGTTGTTGTGAATAACTATGATTTTTTTTTCAAAAAATTTCCAAAAACCAAGCCAATATAATCCTGTGGACATCCTGCAAAAAAATTCCAGCTTTAAAATCTATTTTAAAGAGATTTATAAAATTTGGGGTACAGAAAATCCCATTTCATTAATGAAGGGTTAATATTATATTATAAAAGTTGATAGAGAATTGAGATTCTATAATATTCCACCTTCTTTTCTTTAATCTTTTCCCTTCATTGCCATCATCATCAGCTTTACCAGGACGACGTTGTTAAAAACGCAACAACAAACTTTCACTTCTGATCAGGAAGTTTGTTATTTTGTTTATTTGAGTAGAGCAAAGCAACGCAATGCAATCCAAGGCAAAAATAAAATAACAAAAAAATTATCGGTTTCTTCACAAATAAAAAAAAATAATAATAATAATTCGAATGAAGAAATAACATGCAGTTGGAACTAGCAGCAACTTCCAAGTTCTCTACCTTTCTTGTTACTTGTATATGTTGTTATGTAGAAGTCGCGACATGCACATATCTGGTCCGTCGGTATAAAAGCAAGTTAGAACAATTGTTCACAAAGCTATTCTATTAAAATTAAAATTTTTGGAAAAAAATTAAAAATTCCAAAGCTGTGCACAAAAAAATTTCTAATTTTATTTAATTTTTTTTGAAAAATCAACAGTAGTTCACAAAAAAAACTATACTATTTTGATTTTTTTTTTTTTGAGGAGGAAAGAGAGAAGGAAATAAACAAGGTCATTGGAAAGAGTTCGTTTTAATCATCAATTCTACTCTGAGTCCAACAAGGGCTCCTCAACAAATTTCTAAGGTTACTCTCCTTCGTTTATGAGTACACTAGAAACGTTCACACCAGAAAGAAGTTCACTACTCAGGAGATCATGAACAGAGCTAAAAAAAAATTTCCCATTATTTGAACAGCTGTGGATTATTGATTTTTTTTTAAATTAAATATTTTACAACATTTAATATTTGAAATTTTTAATTTTTTCAATCAATCCCCAAAAAAAAAAAAATCTATATATATATATAGGATATATAGTTTTTAGGACCGTCGATCCTTCGGACTGTTAGTACTACAACTGATGAAAAAAAATAATAAAGTTGAGTGACGTCATCAAGGACCATACTTTATACATTTTAGCAATGATTTTCAGTTCTAAATAATGACCAACACAAGACTACATACATACATATATGGCTTGTACTATGAACATAATTTGTAATATTTTTATATTATACTACCTAATAATATATTCTCATAGTTTTTGTGAGTGGCAATGATGATATTGGTAGGGGGCAATAAATCCCTCCATAAAACACAACTTATTTTTACAACAATTCACATTCAACAATTATTGCTTTTGCTATGAATGCTCTCGTATAAATATATTCCCATGAATGATTTAACATGCAATATTGCATTTGATATTATACATATATTAAAAAATGCCTTTTGTTTGGGGTCTTTGTCCAGGAGGAGGGGCATAATACAGTTTGTGCAAAAGGGGAAGAGGTTGGATTTTACTCAGAGGAGATTCATAGAGGAAAATCCCTAAAAAGTTAGTCCGTCAACTTTTTATTTTCCATGTTCAGAGATGCATAAAATATGTGCTATGAGGTTGGAGTTATTTGTTCTAGTTAGCAATCTGAACAGGCTTTTTTATTTCCAAAGCAGCTATTATTATTATTAAATGCTTGCAAAGAGAACATGTAAGTAATAAGTAATAACTAGTGGCTGTACTGATGATACCATGAGGGTTTGCTCGGAAGTTATAATTGTAAATCCTTGTTAGACTTGGAGTTGAATTGAGGACCAATATGGAAGTAAGTCCGACCCATAATTGGTCCTTCCAATATAAATAGTGAGATTTATGTTTATTTCCTAACTCTTGCAGCTGATCCAATAAAACCCAATTACAGCGAGTATTAAAATTGTAATGATAAATGCGTTCATTTTCGGTTTCTTTTATTTTTAAAACGTGGCAGGACATATTTTTATGCATTACTGATCATCAGAATCAAGAGAGTTGAATATAATTGATCTATCTAGTTGGAATTGCCGATCATTGATGTAACAAACAAGTGTGACGTCATATTATGCCCTGTTAACAAGGGGTATGCCCTTGCATCTTGTCGACTCCATGTATTTCGTTCTCTATGGTCAAATCTCATTGGTTCCACGTATTTTGATTACCAAAATAAAGGAGAACACTTTTTCAATGAAATAATTAAATGTGAAAACTTCCCGTGACTGTTGCAAAGCCCTCAAAGAGGCCCGGAAAAGGGGATTCCGGGATATTAGAACCCCTCATATGTATTGTAGAAGTAAAAATAGCATGTCCTTTGAAAATGAAAATGAAAGAGAGAAGTAAACAAGAAACAAAGTAGAGTCACAGCGTACTCGAACAAATAAACATTTTCATTTCAAACCTCATTCCATTTCCCCTTCTCTCCCTTTTTTTTCTTTCTTTCAAGCCTGAATTTAACTGGAGTTAACTGCTTTAAAAAGAAGAAAGTGCGAAGACAAAGGTTAAAGGTCCTTATATTCCTCACATTCGACAACTTGTCCCTCAGTCTAAATATATATATTATGTACGTTCTAATAGTTAAGAAATGTGATATTTTATTTGTGGATGTTAAATTTAAATGTATTTTAGTCATACTCAAGGACATTTTGAGAATATGTACTTAAAATCAAATCAGAATGAGATAAATGAACGTAATAAAATCCTTCCAGTATCATGAAGTCCCTAAAGGTCAGTAAAGCCACTTTGTACATATGTAGTATTATGTCGGTCCAGGTATGCGGTTCATTCCCACTTGTTCGTCCTTCAGGACTCGCTTTTTGAAATAAAAATAGCACAGTATGTATTATGTTTTCAGCTGTCGACTCCCTCGTCTTACTTGATAGGTCATGGCTAATTCATAATATTATTTTTGATAAATAAACGAAGTAATAAGTTAGGCATGGAGATGGTATTTGTGTAAGAGTGCAGGACATGTGGTATTACTCAATATCAGCTGATGTTGTATGATTTTTTTGCGGGGGGAGAGGGATGATAAAATGAATTATTCCTATAAAGAGGATAACTTAATGCATTTTATAATAAGGAAAATATTATAATTATATGTAAATTCATTATTATTAATTTTTTTTATTATTCATTTTTAAATCAATTTTTTCACCAAAGATAGGTGATAATTCTTTTTTAAGACGACAATGTTAACACACCCCTACGACTGATTGAATAATGAACCTAAAAGATGAAGGAGTACGCGCATCAACCGTCTTTCTCCCTTTTCTAATCCCTATACTTAGTTTTTTCTTTACACACATCCCATATTTAGATACATAATACTTATGTTACATTTCCAAAAGGACAGGAATATATTTTCTTGTTGATCCCTCGTCGTAGACATATACATTTTTTGGCCATCATATTATTTCTATGAAATAATTTTGGCTATATTTACAAATATATAGCTACACTTTTATTAGAATATTACTTGGCAACATTATGATCCATTATCAAATAAAATACTTTATAGGATTTTCATATTATGAAATATATGTAATTCAATTTAAAGATTGTAGAGAAATAATAAAGCAAAAATAGTGTTGAATAAATATCAGAAGGTCTGATTGACTTATTTGGCTAACTACCAAATCCTTCCTGGCCTTTTTTCTGTTTCTTTTTTAAGGAAAGATTGCGTGATACAAAGGTAAACTTGTCAGATGTAGTATATTTTAATGTTTTTATATCTTGTATGATTTAAATCAGCTGACTCTTCGTATTATTACCCAAAAAGAGGTATTACATAAGATTAAATTTGAATACTTATTCAATCAATCAAAAATTCCTGTCATTGAAACATATTTTAATAAAATTACCTATTCAATATGTATAATAATTATTATTTAAATAGTAATCAACAGTTGTCAACAAGAAAAAAATATTAGGCTAGCTACCATCTTTTTCATTTATAATATATCTTCACTTTCCATTTTATCAGCCTAAGTTGAGAATGGAAAGAAAAGTTACTGAGCTAAATTGCTAATGATGAAAAAAATCCTACCTTGTGACGTCATTGAGAATGTTTTGCCTTTTTTTAGTTATTTGTATATATAGAGTCTGTGTCATTTATGGGCGCCCACACCGTTGAACCTGGGAGGGGGAAATTTGGCATGTGTGCCTTTTTTGAACCTGTTAAGGCTAAAACGGGGGAGCCTTTTTTAGGGGGGTCATTTAATATACCTAAACAGAAAACTATTTTTTGGAGCTCAATATGAGATTAGATACGGGGTTGATTTATAAATCAAAAATGACTGACGTCTAAAAAAAACAGTTTACGAATCAGGAAGTTTTCTAAATTTATTCAAAATCAAAAAAGTAATGGGAAATAAAAAAAAAAGAAATTGTAGCTTGATTTTTTTCAGGTGGAAAAAGAGAAATTTTCTATGGAATATTAAATTTGTAAAAAGTTGTCTGGAAATTCGTTTACATATAAATTTAACTCATGAAAATTGATGTTTAACTGAAAAAAATGTCATTTTCTGAATTATCTTTCAATGTTTTTCCAATTATTTTCTTATTTTTTAATTAAATGTCAATTGTCAATTTTTTTTTTAAAGAAATGCTTTAAAACGATGCATTTTGGACATAAAATTTCACATCCTAAAATTACAAAGTAGTTTTTAGTCGTAGACTAGAAGGGCAAAAAAGTACGAGGAATTGTTAATTTAAATTGATCATACTGAAGGGAATTTATAAACTTTTTTTTTTTTAGATCGGCAGCATTGTTTTTCATTATGATACCTAGTTTGAGCTCGATCTATAGACAAGTTTCCTTGCAACAGCAGGATAAGTCAGTCTATCTCACTAGTGCTCTACGATTTTTACATTGAAGGAAATTGTGTTGAAAAATCGCCATAACAGCTTAAGCAACATTGCCTTAACATCTCTCACGAGTCAGTTTGTTCTCTTTTGACTGAAAATTTAGGCAAAAGGCACTTTGCTGCATGGCTTGCTCCAAAAGAGCTGAATTTTCTGCAAAAACAGTAGCATGAACAAGTCTCTTCAGACTTGCTTGATCGTGCGAATTCCGAGCCAAAGTTCATATAACGCATCAAAACTTGTGAGGAGACGTGAGTCTACGAGTATGGCATGCAAACAAGCCAACAATCATGAGAATGGAGGGAGAAATATGTAAAAATCGTAGAGTACTAGTGAGGTAGACCGACTCATCCATTTGTATTTATGCTCCATATATCTAATGAAAGTTCCGAGCCTAAACTTTCTGTTCACTTTTTTGTATTCTTTACTTTTTATTCACAAACGTTGTCATACGGGTCAAAACGACCCCCCTTCACAAATATGTCGTAAAACAACTATAGTAGAAATTAGAGATAAATTCTACATAATTAATTACCAAAGTAAATCATATTTTTTTCATTTAAATACGTATTAATTTTAATTAAAAAATGACGTATGTAAATCTTAGACACATCTAAAAATAAATAATTGTATAAGTTATATTGGGTAATCCATTGAAATCTGAACACTTACTACTTCAATAATTATTAATGAATGTTAAATTATTGAAATTAATTCATATTTGAAATAATAAAGCATTAGCAATTAGTTACAAAGCGAAACAAAACTATGAGCTCTATCTTACGTACAAGTTGAGAGAATGACACTTGAACGTGATGGACGAATTTCCATTCGCGCACTCCAAACAGTTGGGCGTTTCCCGGAACACGGTCTACTACGTAAGTAGTTCCAAAACATTGCAGGGGAAGAAGAGCTCAGTCAAAATGTCTGAATTGCACATGGAAGAGTTAAAGAAAAGAGCCCAGGCCTATGCCCTCAAGTTCATGTGGATCCATAGAAGAGATCTCTGGGTTCACACCAGACTGTCAAGAGAGCTATACAAAAAATGCGTTGAAAGATCATTCATTGTGAGGGGGGAGAAAAATATCAATGAAAGGTATTGTTTTTGTAGGTTTAAGTTGAAAAAGGGTCATTTTGACTGAACTTTTAAATAAACTCACTAAACTTATCAAAAAATTCGATTGAAAATCGTCTCAATACTTTTTCCAATTCTCCTAGTTAAGTAATTAAAAAATGAGATTTTTTTTCGTTCCTTCGAATAAGGCTAACATTGAGTTGTTGCTCTCAGCCGGATTTGACTGTATTTTAATTACATTTTACCGAATTGCCTATACACATATATCAAACAATAATATATGATACATTTTCTTTACAAATGAGAGATTTTTGTGAAGGAGTTCCCCCTTTACCCCAATATTTGTACACACTTAAAACTTTTAAATGTTAAATATCTAATAAAAACTGTATAATTTATAAATATTAGAGTATAGTAAAAATTGTAAAAGCAACACATTTAAAATAAAGGAAATGAGGTTAAGAATGAATCATCAACATCAAACTGAAACATTCGTCTTCCCTCATGTTTACATATTTTGTGTGTATATGTTCCTCCAAAATGATCCATCTGTAAAGAGCATGGACCCAAAATTTACAGTAGTAATTCATTACGATTGGATCCCCGTTATTTTTAATTACGAGGTTTATTTACGCATGTAAATATCAGGTGAAACAAAAATAAACAAGTTTTATTTTTAACCCATGCACGGAGATAAAGTACATAGAATTATAATACTGAGCAATAGAAAGCAAACAAGAGAAAAAAAGATTACGGCGTTCGCAGGGGTTTGGGGTGGAGGGGCTGTAACCCAACCCGAAAAAAGGAATTTTTTATTTTCACTAAATTTTTTTGGTCAGAATGAAAAAAATTTAAGCTAAAATAGGGGTTAAATTTTTTTTAAAGATTCCTTTTTCCCTAAAAGGAGCAATAAATGTAATATTTGAATATTTTTTTTAAATAATTTAATATTTAGCAAATAGTTACAAATTTTTGAAATTTTTTTCGAAAAAAATTAATTTCTGGGCAAATAAATTTGGATTTTTGAATTTTTTTTCAAAAAATTGAATGTTTAAAATTTCAAGTATTACTTTTTTTTCAAAAATTTAATTTTCAGTGAATATTTATGAATTTTTGAAATTTTTTTCCAAAAAAAAAATTATTGGCTGAACAACAATGGTTTTTTGAAACTTTTTAATATTTGAAATTTAAAGTTTAAAGTAAGAAATTTTTTTTTTTTTTTTTTGAGTAGATATGGATTTTAGAAAAAAAATTCAAAAAATAAGATGTTTTTGAATAACTTTTAATTTTTGTAATTTATTTCAAAAAAATATAATTTTTCAATTTTTTTTCCCGAAAAATTTCATTACAAGACCATACAGCCAAGAAAAACCAAAACTTCTACTGCAACAACATGGCTGATTTCTGGCCTGCCTCCTTGTGTCCACTTCCAGCACTGAACTCAACCGCCAGAAATATTAAAATCTCAAACTCGACTGAACTGAAAAAAAAAACTCGACTTTTTCTAAAGGGGATACTTTCTGAAAATTACGCGAACTCGCCCAAGCTATTATTTGATAAACTCTACCTTTCTCAAACCCAAATGATCAAGACTAAAAATATAGAATATAGATTCAACCAGGGGTTATCAACCTTTTGCCATTGAAGGCACACTTGTGATTCTCAAAACATTTCCGAAGCACACCTTCCCAAATAAACAATAAATAAAAAGCTGTAGATATGTGTTGTCTCACATTCAACTGTAATAACCAAAATGAATCTTTTGTTTACCCTCAGTGAGACACTAGGTAATTATTGCAGCTTTGAAAAATAAAATACACCTTTTCAAATGGTATCTGCTAAGAGTCACCCCCTCTTCCATTATCATGTTTTCCCCATCTATGGTTATTCCCAATACAAGCCCCGTGTTAGACTGTGTCATACCCTCTTTCATAGGCTTTGATTTTGTTGCAGCTGACATCTTACCTCCTTTTAGATTTTACTTGTGTACTTTACTAAATAAGAATAAGAAACAATCTAGAAGCTCTGTATCTGCGGCACACTGGTCTGCCATGGCATACTGGTTGTGGACACTTGGATTAAATTACACAAAAAAGATATTGGATGAAGTTTTAGAACCCTTCTACATTGAACGAGGACAAGATCGATTGAATTGGTGGAACAGTGAAGGAATCAAGTATTTTCCATGCAATATTATATTCCACTGTTTGGGAAATTATATCCAAAATAATAAATAGTCTTTGTTCTGAACATATTGATTTTAGAAAAAATGGTTGAGGAAAAAATGAGAAGGTAAAAAAAATGAAAAATAAACAAAGACAACAGCAATTCGAATGGAAGAAGTGTTAATCACTTAATTCTCCATTATCAATTAAAATATCATCAGACATGATGGATTATTCAAATTGAACAAGAATTGACAAACCAGCATATTATGTCAGAGCAGTGATTTCCACTATGTTATGATCCAAGATGTGTCAGAAAAGAGGCACGACAAACCACTGAGAAGATTCAGGGTCGTTGGAGAGTGTGAGAAAAACTCTAGAGCTCAGTACAGTTGGATCAATATGAAATTGGAATAGATGGTGTTCGTCTATTTATAAACCTAAACAAAGAGAACTAAACGATGTTACTCAAAGCACTCGAATCTTCCAAGTTGTAAATATAGGACTGTGAATTCATAGTTTCAATCCAGTCAAGTTATGCGAACCATAACAAGTAACTTTATGCTCTATCAAAGAATTTTTATGACTATTTTTCTAGTATGATACAATGACATTTGAATTTGTAACAACATTTGTATTGATGATCTTCAGTAACATTTATTACTTTTGCCATAATTAATTTACACGAAATATCGGGTGAGATAGGATTTCCGAGCTATTGGCAGATTTGAACCATGAACTAAAACGCAGAGGGAAGACGTTTTTGGCATTTTATTTTGCAATTGATGTGAGTACTGATAATAGGGATGTCGCTCAGTTGGCCATATTAATTCGTAAAGTTGATAAGAATTTGAGCGTCACAGAGGAGTTTCTTGAGTATGTTCCCTATGACCCTGACCACAACTGCTTAGGACATTTTCTGCCTTGGCAATAGGAGCGCTGGAAAGAGTAGGTGCGGACTGGTCATACAACATAATCATAACTACTGATGGCACACTGTCAACGATGGGTAAAAAGGCAGGTGTCGTGATAAAGCTCATAGATAAAGTACAAGACGAAAATGGAGGAGGTAATTTTTGGGCATTTCAATGCATTTGGCATTAGGCTACAATTTGCTAAAAATGGATAACCTCATGGAGTCTCAATCATCTCCAGTTTGACAATATTCTCAGACACTGCAACATTATCAATGGTGTGTCTTACAAAACGGAAGTAAGATGCTTAAGCAAAGGGGATTTTTTGTCCTATTTCGTTGATTTACGTTGTGAAATATTCATGGGGAATAAAGTTAAACCTGTTAAGGAATTACAGTGTCCACTATGGCTACAATACCTTGGACTTATGATTAACATCACTGAGCACTTATTACCAAAGTAATATAATAGCATATGTGCATTCAAGTTAACGCTCCTGTTATGGGAGACCCAAATGACATTCTCCTATTTAAAATGTATGTGAACAGCAAGCGTGTTTTGTATGTGAAACGGTATAAAAACAACATTGCACGGTTATTAAGTTAGTTGATAAACGATTTTAGGTTTTTAGCGAACTAGAGGCAGAATTTGATGTTTTTCGCTCACCCTTCACTGTGAAAGCTTCTGATTTACCCATTGAACTTGAACTCATTGATTGACAGTCTAATGTGGAATAGAAGAACAAATTTGCCTATATTTGACTTGGACCTATTTTACAAGTAACTTCCAACAGGCAAAAAGTTTGTTCATATTTAGGACTAATCTAGCTTTGTAACCAAGCTGTTTCACTAATGAATATATATAAAACGACACTGTGCTGAAAGATCACATTATAGGTGGGGATGGGGGGAAGTAATTTCGTATTTTTCGCTTTATTTGAATGCTTTATAAAAAGTGTTACAAGCCTCTGATTTAAGCCAAGTATACCCCGTTGTTTACGATAACTTGTTGACAACGAGAATCCAACTTCATAATACCCTTCTCGTAGAAGGCCTCGGACAAGCAATTTCACAGGCATCTATTGGGGCTAAGTTTGTAACCACAAGCGTGTTGGCCATAGATAGAAACAGATGATAGTCACTTGGGATCAGGTCCAGGCTATAGAGTGGAGGCATAAGAACTTCACATCCGAGCTCCCAGAGCTTCTGGCGCGTCATCAAAGAGTTGTGCTGCCTGATACTGTCTTGATGATGTCTTGTTGTCTCCTATTCACCAATGCTGCCTGCTTCGGTTCGATCACAAGCTTCAAAAAGTCGACTTGTTCAAAGTGAAGGGCACAAATGGCTCAAAAAGAACTCACTCGAACAAAAAAAAGTGTCAAACATGATTCCATTCCAAATTTTCTTGGTCGCTTTCGATGTGTTTTTCCCTTTCCTTTACAAAAAATGTAAAATATGGCGAATTTCTTCCTTTGAGACCTCCTTACTTGACGCACAATAATTCACGACTGAACTGGCCAAGCGTAATACTGGCCGAAAATTGTTTGTAGTATACATTCTCACTTTTACAACACTTTATCGTATGTTCTGATGTGACTAATAATAAATAGGATGTACTTAGTTTAAAAAGGGGTGGTAAATACGTAATTACTTTATCCCCAATTAAGAAAATTGTAAAGTATTGATAATCGAAACACAGGGGGGAGGCTGTATAAAGGAATTTTTACTTTTTACTAGAAATTTACTAAAATCATATTTCCAAGTTGTAGATAAAAATTAACTATTACAATGGAAATAATAATATATTTTTCTCTAATCATCCCTCTTTTCTAGTTCCTCATTGATCAAAAAATAATAATCATTGTCCGAATTTAAGCCATACTATAGGGACTTTCAGTACCTATTACTTTGATTTGATGCAAATATCACCATTTATATCATTGGTATGAAGTAATATTCAATTCAACTCTATGTCTTTTTTTATTCATAAAGCCATTTGATGAAGTTGTATGAATATTAATCAGACGTTTGTACGTTATATTTTTAAAAGTATCAGGATGATGAGCTCCTTCAAATATGATACAATTCATGACGTGAGTGAAAAAACCCTATTTGTAATTTCCCATAAAATAATTTCTTATGAGTAATTATTACTTTTAATTTTCATTAAGATGTTTGTAGATAGCTACTCAAAGAAATAAGATGATGATTTTTTTTTACCATTATTATTTTTGAATGAAGAGACCTTTTTATGGATGGACAAAACCATAAATATATGTGGATTTTTTTTTTTTTAAAAAAAAAGTGTCTTGACTAATGGGAGCTTTTAAAATTTCTTTTGTATGTTGTAGGTACTAGATATATATTATTTAAGGGTGATGGAGTATTTGTTGACTTTCCCCCCTCCCCCTATCCATAAATATATTTTCAGTTCATTCTTCTTTTTTCGTTTCGTTTGAGCTCCCTTTTCATTTAAGCAGTATGCAGCATAGTGCATTGAGAATCCTAAGAATTAAATCCTTTCATACACAAAAGGATTTTCAGCCCTTTTTTCCTTCTGGCTCTCTCGTTTTTCATTCAGGTATTATTCATATTGAAGGATTTGGGGAATTTCGTTTGGTCATGACATTTTTTTTTTTTCCGTTGTTGTTGAGAAATATCCGTTCTTATTGTCTGTGATGTCCATGCATTTAATATTGTATTCAGGTTGATTTTTGAGCGTGACATCAAACATAAAAAAAAAAAAAAAGTCATATTTGTATATTATTGAGGTGTACAATAAGTTAGAAGACCCATGAATCTTTCATGAATTCACAGGATGACTCAATCCTTCCAAATTCTTACTTAAATAAATGCATGCATATTTTACCGTGTCAATTAGAGCCATTATTTACTTGCAATCGATGTAGGGTTATTGATAAGAAATTGTTACAAAATGGGTCAGCTGGTTGCAATGCGACAACAAAAAACGACAATGAAGGCGAAAAGACAAAAGATTGCAGATCTTTCCCGCGTCCATCACTTATGCGTATATTGTAAATTGCTCTGTTAAACTTGCCCTTAAGACCAGAGGTGTGATACCCCCTAGACATAGATATATCAACATGTAAATATATATTAATATGATGAATAAAGAGATCAGTCTGCTCTAAGTAGGTACTTGAAATAGATACACTATATTTAATTGTAAGATAACTCAGTATTCAGTAGAACTTCGAGAAAACCTACGTACAAAATTATGTATTAAAAAAGACACCGACCAAGAGCTAATTGGAAATGATAAATGATTGATTTTCCATTTCAAAAGCTAGAAGAAAAATGTAGATGTGTCAAGGAATCTGCAATGTAGAAACGGTATAATTGAAATATAATAGACAGGAGGCTCATAAACAACAGCTTCCGGGATGACACGAATTGGAAGACACAACAAAATTGTCACTGAAGACTTCTTGACCTTTGTAGGTATTGAAATTGAAGCCTAGCCAACCAGAATGTGATGAAAAACGTTGTGAAGTCCTGGTTGGATACCAACTACCCCGAACCGGAATACTTTTGGCAACAAAATCAGCATCTGGCCTAAAGGCCATAACAACTCAAGCTCGTGAAATGACAATCTCATCAACTTCTGTTCTCCAAATTTGTAACCCCCTCATCACCGGATTGCACCATCACTCGGCATTCCGGAGAAAAAAGCCTGCAAAACCTCTCCAATTGCAATGTTGATTCCCCGAGGGCCTCGATTGAGAAGGAGTGGCCTGATATGCTCAATGACGAACTCATCTAGGTGTGCAAGACCTTTATAAATAAATTATATCTTGTTTAAGATATAAACAATTCAATCTGTTCAGATTTTAATGGAACACTCGATATATGAAATAAAAGAACGAAATTTTCTCATTTTCTATATTTTTTAAGTTAATTATTCGTTAATGCATCATTTGACTTAAAAAAATCATGATTTTTAATCAAACTTTTACGAATACAAATTTTAATTTTATAGTGTAAGTCGGATGTTTTCCTTCTTCGTTCTGAATTGTTATTTTTGAAAGCAAATCTGGTGGATGGAGAGAGACTGGGTTTAGTTATAAATATGTTTGTCGGGTTAAAAGGTACGAACCTAATATTTTTTTTTTTTCTATTTTGTAAGTGGAAAGTAGATAAACATTGGAGGGTGGGAGTTTGAAATCCAAAGCCTCTTAAAAACATGGAAAAAAACTGCATTTATCACTACGTTATCCCCCAAAAAGTAAAAGAAAATAATACTTTATTTTTTTGTAAGCCGTTGATTTTTCTATTACAATACTTAAAAGTATTCTGAACGTGGATTTCGTAGAGACATATGTTATTTTTGTTGGAAGTTTGACAATGTAAGGCAGATATATTTTTGAATATAAACCTTGGGTAGTAGAATTCAGCAACTATAAAAAGAGATTACGTAATCTCTGTGGTCTGAGGAACAAGTAACATCTAATCAACGATAACTCTACTTATTAGGTTTATTACATCAGCTGAGTTAATTGAATTGATTAAATTATTGGGGGGAAAAATATCCCAAAAGGAAGACAAAAGTTACTTATTTGAAGGGAGTTTTAACTGGTCACGTCATAAGTTGCATTATCATCGAAGGGACTTCAATTTGGGGGCACATAGTTGATATTTTTACTATATAAAATGGAGCATTTACAATCAAACTTGATGAAACTCCATCAAATGGCTTTGAAAATAAATAGAAAGTAGGGATGTATCGGTACCAAATTTTCAGCCGATTCCGGTTCCGATTCCAATACCCTCACTATGGACGACTTTGATTTCTTATTATGTATCAAATAATATCAAACACAAATGGCATTTTTTTTTTACGTTTTTTAATGTTTAACTTTTTATTCATTACGAATAGGAAAAAAACACATAAATATATCAATCCTAATTAGCTGTTAATAAATTTAAATTTAAAAAAGTCAACTATTCTCCTCAGAAGTACATTAATTTTCGTTGGATATTTAAAGTCAGCCTTCTCACCCCTGAGTAGGCCCATGATCTAATTTCAACTGCATCGGTGAACCCCTAATACAAAAACTATAAACAGTGATATTTAAATTAAATTGAAGTAATATATGTATATTGGATATCCCTCCTATATTAAACCTCTTGGAGATTTTGCAGTATTGCCTTCTTATATTATATGTTCGAACTTTACCTTTGTTGTATCTATTTTTTTCTTTCTCTTTATGCAGGAATGGTTGTAAAATTAATAAAAATCACATCGTATAATTAGGATTTGAGTAATTTTGAATAGGGATTCAGGGGTGTCCGCAAGAGTATATATATATTTTTTTTGGAGGGGGGGAGGCTTGGTTTTTGGAATTTTAGTATTAAATTTTTGTGGGGAAAAATCAAAAATTGATGGCTATTCTGAAGGGAAAAAATTTCAAATAATAGATTTTGGAGAAAAAAAAACCAAAATTGATAGGTATTCTCAAAGAAATAATTTTTTTGGTAAAAATATTTAAAAAATTAATAGCTATTCTCAAAAAAAATTCCAAAAATTATATTTGAAATATTAAATTTTTTGAAAAAAAAAATCAAAAATTGCTAACCATTTTCAAAAAATTCCAAAAATTAGATTTCAAATATTAAATTTTTGCGAAAAAAATTAAAAAATTGATAGAAAAAATTAATTGTTTTGAAAAAAAAAATCAGAAATAAGATTTCAAAAATAAAAATTTTTTTGGAAAAAAATACTAAAATTCACAGTTTCTCCAAAATTATTTTAAAATAATAGATTTAAAAAAAAAATTATATTTTTTTTAAAAAATTCACAACTGTTTACAAAAAATATTTATTTGGGAAAAAAATTTCAAAATTAAATTTAAAATTTAAAAATATATATATTATCTCTCCTACATGGCTCAGGTTTGAAAATCTAACAACAAAAATGTATCATTGTAAAGACCTCTTACAATGTTCCATATTTTGAATGTTTTAATCAATGAATACATTGAATTAATATTTCTACTTTTTTACAAAAGTGTGTACAATTCCTTCTAGTATAAAAGTTTAGAAGGATTATTATTTGGAAGGAGGGGATCTGTTTTTATTAACCTTTGACAATATTGAAAAAAATAAAAAATAAAATTTCAATAATCTTTCCTTAGACAAGTTTAACAAATGACCGTTTTTAAGAAGAGACTAATTTGACAATTTAACTTTTTTTAAAGAAGACAAGTTGGACAAATGACCTATAGAAAAAAACAAATTTGACTAATGAATATTGTTAATTTCAAGTTTTGATAACAAAATACAACAACAAATTTTGTAACTATACATTCATTTTTTGACAAAAAACGTTGCCTTTTCGATAAATATGACAAATTTAGATTTTAGCCAGGCGAGTCAAAAAATGTTCTGTATTTTAAATATTGTTTCGAACAAGTAGGGGAATGTTTCAAAGGATTTCGATAGACAGTTCAGCATAGTAAGGCTGTAAGAATTTTCGTGTCGGTCTTTATTCATTCGGACCAGTCCAGTCTAAGGACTGGTCCTTAGGAATGTCCATCTTTGGGACCAGTCCTTAATTATCGGTCCTTGTAATATTTCATAAAAATGTCGATGGTTTCTTAAGCCAAATAAGATATATCAGGCATGTGTTAAGATATGTTCACATATCTAGCCAAAAATATTCATATTTTCATTATAATACAGCATAATAAGGCAATTCAACGCAAATTTAAAATCTGTAACATTTACAATACTGGGTACTTTGTCACTTCTCTCAAAATCCAAAGGGTCAAAACATTTCATATTGCAGGCTTATTTTCATCCCAATATGTGTAACTAAAATATGTATATTCTATTATTGCGATTCAAATTGGCAATGCCTTGTCAATGTTAAGTTTAGTTTCTCTCTGAATATAACGTCCATAATGCAGGAATAACCCAATCAGATAATTTTATATTGTTACTAAGTTATAATATCATGTGTTATATCATATAAAAACATACTTTAAAAAAAAGAAAAAAACCCTTAATGACGTCAGGAGGGATCGATTTTTCCTTCGTTAAGGGGTAACAAGTGGAATTAGACTGGACCAAGGTCCTAAATATGTACTTCCACAACACTAAGTTGGTTAAAATTTTCAGTTTGCAGTATTGAACATCAGCTATGACAAAGGGAAGAAACAGAGCTACAGTAATGTTTTGAGATACGAGTGAAAAAACAACGTAGGAATTTATATGGTCCTGCATAGAGTGGGGACCCAAAACTTGCAGTAGTTTTTAATTACGCTTGTATCCCCGTTATTTTGAATTACAATTTTTAATTGTACAACCAAACGACAGTTTAAAAAACAATTTATGCTATCCCCCGTGTCTCCAAGTATAAAAACGTCGGAGCAACAATAAAAAACGCAATACATGTGCGATCTGTCAGAGCCGAGGCGGCTCCAAAGATGGTTGTTAGAGATGCCAACCGTCTTTGCATCCCCATACAGCCAAGAAGAACACAAACTTATGTAGGAGCAATATGACTAACTTCTGGCTTACCTGCATGTGGCTGTACTCCAGCATTGACCTCAACCCCCCTAGTTTTTACAGTTCGAGGTGTCTTGGAGAAGAAATTCTGCCGCACCTCTCATCCAAATTTGGAATCGCTCCATGCCGTCATCATGACAATGTGGTTCCCAATGACACGGCCGTCATTGTCAAGAGCTGCAAATCTGTTCCCCGGGGTGATGAGGCTCTTATTGATTGTGAAGGAGGAATTTGTATTACACAATGTGATTCAATCAGAATTGAATATCATTTCTCTAGTTAAAATGGTCGATTATTCATGAAAGAAAATAAACAAAATTTGATGTGATATTTTACCCCTTTTTTCCGTTGATACCTTTGCTCAATAATTTGTACTGTACTACTTTCTCTGTGGGTACATCTCATAGGAATTATGAGGACTAAGGGTATTAAGCAAACATGGTGTTTTTTTACCGTATCAAGCCCTATGAATTTTTACTAAAGGTCGCTAAGTCTATAAAGAGACATAAAGTTTCACTCATAGATAGATAATCCTGTCGTTTATTGATCCATAACTACATAGTATAATATACGTATAGTATCTACAATAATTATCTCATTTCAAAAAGATAATCTTTATCTAAAAACCATAGTGGTCAAATTGCCCCTAAATATGTAAATAGGACGACAAAAGGACACATTTGTAGAGGTTCTAGGACACTTTACTAGAAACCTTTTTGCCGAATGTTATTTTCCTGAAAGGATCCCTTTGCCGGATAAGAACTTTGACACCAAAAAATCAATAACCTCATCTTGAAGATGCCTGATTGTTTTTGCAAAAATGGACTAAATCGAGTATCGCTCTAATAGCACAGTTCAGACACAATATATCTGAGTTAGGGTGCCAATTAATTACTGTATTTGAAACTTGGATACACCGTTATACTCCCGAACCAAAAATACACTCCAAAGAGTGGACAGTAAAGATTTTTTTTTCAAATGAAGAGTTAATCAGCTTCGTGAACAATTGCAAATTACTATTTGGTCGGGTTACAGGGATGAAAGTATCGCTGGGAGAAGTCTGTATAGTTATAAGGAGACTATGTTGAAAAATAAAAACTCAGATAAAATGTCTTGGATATTTGTTAGGTAGAAAACTTTTCATACCACACTCGTATATTTGATGATGATTCATATTGCAATACTATTTAATAATTATCTATTAGCCTTTCTTCTAATGACAAACACTTCTTGATAATTATAAGGTCAGAGACAACCTCGGGATAAAGGAGTGTCAATCAGGACTCTATCAGATACATAGGATAACAGATTCAATATAAACGATTGATTCATTTCGCAATGTCTATTGAATCTCAGTCATTGATTAACTTTTTCCCTTCTAAAAAAAAAATTTCTCATTCAAATTTGTTTGTTTAATTAATTATTGGACAGTTGTCATGATTTTTGTTCTAATAACGGTTTGAGCCAACTGATGAAGGATCCGTATAAAGAAATGAATTAAAGATGAATCAATCAACACTTAATGATTACAATTTGTGGCAAATAATTAATTATTTTGTATTTTAAAATTTGTGAATTTATTTTACAAAAAATAAAATTTTTGAATTATTTTTCCAAAAAATTGTTTGTTTTTTTTTGTGAACCGTTGTAATTATTTGATTTGTTTTTTTCTAAAAATAATTAATTTCTCAAATTTTTGTGAGCATTTCATATTTGTAATTGAATTTTTTAATTTTTTGTATAAAATTCTTAATTTATAATTAAATTTAATACATAAACAATCCCCCCCCAGAAAATATATGTTTATATATATATGAGTCTATTAAGTACGCCAAATTTCAGCACATAATTCTTAGTCATTCATGGGACATACATACTCGTCTTAGACCAAAATTTTCAAACTTCGCTATGTCTTATTACAAGACATACTTTTTTATCCAAAGTAGTTGTCTCGTGAAATTTGATACTTAACTATTTTGAAGTGTGAGGATTCCAAAAATGAAGTCAAAAGTAGAAAATTTAAATTTCTTATGAACTCCATTTTGAATTTTTTGTAAATCTGAAATTATCTAGCAAATACTCGACCAAGAATTTAAAAACTTTGGCAAAATGTTCTCCGTAAGTAGGGATATCACTATGCTAAAAATCGTGTTGACTTTTTTATCATAGCTTCCAGGGTGGGATTTCAAAGTTAGGTTACTTTTCACCGAAAATTTGGTGTTTATAACTTAAACTTATTTTATGATTTATATACATATACTGAGAAAAGAAAAATGAACTACAGTAATTCAAATTATTGATTAGAAGTTGACAAATTAAAAAAAAATATGAGTAGTTTATAGTCCATCACTTGTTTATAATTTTAAAATTGTTTGATCATTCTTTTTTGAGACTTAGAACTTGTTGCTGCTCTTATAACGATGGCGTGCTAGCCTCTTTTTAGGGGGTTCAAGCCCCCAAATGTTTCATATAAAAAAATCTATATAATCTTTTTCAGGAATGTTGTCATTCGTCAAAGTGTCCGAGTCCCAAACTAATGTTTTCATGATAAGTATAGATTGGTTTAGGGCACACGCAAGACTACAAAAATGAATTCATAAAAAAGATCGTTGAACGCTCCGAACAAGATGTAAAAAAGAAGATATATTCGGAGAACAAGGACAATCATATTTGAGTACTCGATTGGATAAGGAATAAATCAAAGTGCACTTACTGTTAGTCCAGTAAGTAGAAACTCCAATTTCTTTCAATTTTTGTCAAATGAAAAGTGTTTCTTTTTGGGAAAATAAATGAATTATATATTTACTATCATAATTGTTTTGTTTTCTCATAAAGAAATAAAACAGTTGATTTGAAGGTCTATGTTTGTTTACTAATAAATGATGAAAAGATTAGTAAGAGTTTAAAGCTCTTACTAATAATAAATCAGTCTTAAATCAGTAATCACACACAATGGAGTGTATGCAAATGACTTTTTTTTGTCAATAATTATAAAGTCCATAGAGCGTTTTTTACTGACGTCGTAAATTGCATCATGGTTCAAAGAGACGCCATTTTGGGGCTCATAGATATAAGCTACCATATAAAATGAACATATTTTCAATCAATTTTCGATAAAACTCCATCAAATGGCTTTAACACGTCTGTTGTCTTTACTTTTTATACACATCCCTTGCCTTGCGGCTCAAAATGACCCGCTCTTAAATATTTACTATAAAACACCGTATTTATCTTAGATTCAAGATAAATAATATTTTATGAGATGAATCAACAATTAAATGAATATTAAATTTAAGTATTTATTGATTATATTTGAGCAATTACTATAAAAAGCAAGATATAATTCTAAGTTGCATTTAAATTTTTCTAAATGTCTTTAATTTATTTACAAACAATATGAAAAAAACAAAAAAAAAACACAATTGAAAATGTACAACAAAACTATAAAGTGCTTGAACATGTTGGACAATATATATACTGTCGTTTTTGAAGATGCGAAAATTGATGTCATTGAGTATGTTGGCCTACTACTCTCTACAGACTAGGAGTAGTCTCACCACAAAATTGATAGACGCATGTCAATGTCAATTATACAATGTAAGCTTTAAGTTCAGTCTTTTCAAGGGTTGTTTAATTCTCGCATATCTTGTAAAATCTTCCAAATTAGTCATTTACAATATGATTCGTTCAATATTTAGAGTGATGAATAAGGAAAATGTTGAAAGGATGTCCTTTAAATGGGCATTGACATATCTTCTGGGCCCAGAAGTCATTGTTGTAATGTTATAAGTATATAATTCCTACCATGGTTTCTATTTTGTTCCAATGAGGACAATTCAATATTACCATTTTTGACAAGGAAATATCACATTCAGTAAAAATAAATGTCTTCTTCATATGAAGATGAGGATAGTATTCATCGACATCAACTCACTCAAACAGCTGTTACATAACAACTACGTCTGCAAAACGGCTGAAACTTTGAGTAGCAACTGTCAACAGATGCTAAATAGATGTGAATAGTTTTTATTTAAGAGTACTGCCATCTTAGCTCACGTTGAGGTCGGAAACTTTTCAGAACACCCTCGTATATCCCATAGTTCACTAAATTCGTTAATATAAATGAAAAAAAGTGTTTTTTTTTTTTTTTTTACAAAGCTTGATTCCTTAGACCCCCAAAATGGCCGACGTCAACATGCTGATGTCACGCTCTGTTATGGAGGTTCTCAACATTTTCTTCTAATCATTCATCTTCTTCTTTCACCTTTCTATTCATTTTTCTTCACAAATGACAATATCCATCGTAAAAGGTTGGTTTTAAAGAAATGCAGCTTATCTTTTGCTTATTAAATACTCTTTTTGTCTGTGTTTTTTTTTCCTTAAAAATATATGTAAATGGACTTTTGTCATGGTATCTCGTTCATGACAGTTTTTAAAGAAAAGAAAACACTGGAAATTTATGATCTTATATCCTTATTAATTACACATTTGCAATTTATCAAAAACCTCACCATGGACTCAAATAAGGAGGAACACGGATGAATATTTTATAGTACTTTAATGCTCTCCCTTCAAGAATAAAATAATTTTGAAAATTTGTAGCTTTGGAAAATAAAAACTACAAAAAATATCGTACACGTCCAATGTCATACTTTTTACAACTATAGGTATGAGGGTGTCATTTACTTATTAGTACCCAAGGATAGTGACGCCATCTTGCTTTGATTAGTAGTTTGTAAACATATTCGCGAATCAAATCTAAAACTGAATATCTCTACACCATCTTGCAGATGTTTAATTTTTTTTTAGTTTACTCATGTTCTAAAGAGTAGCCCACAAAAAATTTTTCTTTTGATATTGCTATAAAAAAAAGACGGATGGATATTTTCCAATATTTTTTTTTTATTTGAAAGCCTCAAGATTCCGGTTAATGATGGAACACCACTTCATTCAGATGGCCGCCGTGGGTGGCCTTACAGTAGCCCAATCTTTCGACCCAATTTTTCAATACATTTTCGATTGTGTGAGCTGCAATGGCGACTCCAATTTCGTGTTTCAAATCGTCAATCGTCTCTAGATGGTTGGCGTAACATTTATCCTTGACAGTTCCCCACAAAAAATAGTCCAACGGAGTCAAATCGCAGCTACGAGGTGGCCAGTTGACGTTGCTGTTTCGGCTTATGATGCGATTGTCGAAGACAATGCGCAAAAGATCCACTGTAACGTTGGCTGTGTGGCACGTAGCGCCATCTTGTTGGAACAAAATGTCGTCAATGTCTTCCTTTTCCATTTGGGGAAACAAAAAATCTTACAACATGGCCCAATAGCGCTCACCATTGACCGTAACGGCAGCTCCTTGCTCGTTTTTTCGCTTTCGGCAACAGTAGCAATTTTTTCGATTGAGTGCACTGGATGAACATAGGAACGCGTTGTTTTATCTATTAATGTACCAGTTTTGTGCAACCGCTTCACAAATTTATCCTCAAACTGCCTGGAAGGCGCTTTATTTTGACCGACGTAATTTTCTTGCAGTTTCGTTTCAAGACTCTCCATTTTGGAAGTAAGTCTTCGGTATTTCCCAATTTTTTCGAGCGTAAACTTAACCATTTCGTAAGCCGGAGACCTTTTACAAAATATTAGACACAATGAGAATGTTACTACAGCTGTCAGACGTCAAAAAAGGGGTAGTTTAAAATGCAACCGCTAGATGGGCCACCCGTTATTTCCAACAATTTTTGAATTATCATTCCATACCACGTGCGATAGCAAAAATGCATCATGTATTAAAATTTAAATAAGTTCCTAACAAAATAACGTAGGGCAGTGAAACATTCATTCTTACAAAGAACAGTCTTGACTCATGAGACCTTCCTTTTTACGTCATACTTTTTTATAAACAAAATCAGTTTCGTGATGTCGTCAAAGAAACGTAGAGTGCCTTATTTGCTCCACGAGGGAGTTCCTGTTTTTGAGATATATGGTCAAGATTGTGGAAGTGAACAGGTCCACTGTTTTGAAGATCAGGATGTCGTTTGAGGCTGATGACAGCTATGAACGTAAGCCTGTGAGTGAGGGCCACAACATAATACTATTGGAGGAGTTCATGAGTGCCTTGGGGGACAGTATTGAGTCAAATCTTCAAACCCTAATGCGCAAGCTTAAAAAAACATAACGTTAGTGAAAAGAATGCCGTGAAAAACATCGGAATCAAGAACTTTGCTGTTATGAGCTGGCGTTTTCGGTAGCAAAGGTAAAGGCCACCAGTCCAATGCCAAAAACTGCTGCGGAGAGAATTTAGTCAATTGCTGGAGCTGGACATTGTGGTCTACTTTCTCAACAGACCTGAACCCACTTGGACGTGGGATTGGGGCTTAATTGAGGCCAAGGCATGTGCTGCATCCTCAGAAATACTGTAGAGCTGAAGGCATTCATTCAGCAGGGGTGGATGGTCATGGCTGATGATTATGCCATCAGAGGCCTTCCGAACTAGGGTAGAGGCTGCAATTGAGGCTAAAGGTTGACATTTGAATTTTAAGGAACAATGATGGGTTTTTTAAAGGTTAATAAATTTAAAGGTGTTTGCCTTAATCACGTTTGAGCTCTTGGTGATTTTATTAATTTTGTCCGCTATGATAAATTGTACACAAATTGTAGTTGAAAAGAATGGGCTAAAGTTATCAATTAATTTTGGGTATTTTTCCTGTTTATTTTATTTTTATATATACATATATATTTTTAGGATAGGTTGGGAGGTACAATATAAGTTAGAACGTGGACATGTGCCTATTTACTACAGCTCTAGACATGAGCATACTAATATTCATAGCTCCAAGATGGTGGAGAGATCCTGAGTCCTAGGTTTAATTTGCACATCTAATGACCTTGTAGAATGTACACGTCAAGATGTATTCGAGCAGTAGATAATTAATTTCTAAGAATTGTGCATATGTTGATCTTTAGACCTCAACAATCATCTCTCTAAAAATGAAAATGCCACCCAAAATATGTCATTCTATCAGTATAATTTTTGTTTCATTAATTTTCCTACTAACAAGAAACATTTGTGTTCAAAGAGTTCTTAAACACGTCCAACGTCGTTATCGTTATTGTATCTCGGAACCTTTCCTTCAAAAAGTGAAAGAAAGGGGTTTACAAGTTTGCCCACGTGTAATAATAATCTCTTTCCATCTCAAAATTGGAGAGCGCGTAAGCGGAAAGTTGAAATTCAATTTTTGCAACCTTTTAATAATAAGGAAATAACTGGAGAAGATTGTGAGTTTGTCTCGGGTGGAGTATTCGAGGGAAGGGAGATAGGATTGAGAAGATTGAGGCCAAGATACAAGAAAAAGTAGTAGTCCCTTACATAATGAGATGTGGTCTCCTCCACCCTCATCGACTTCGAGCCCCCCTTAATACTCCATAAGAAACAACCTCCTCGACATAATGAGACCTTCCATCTTACTTTGATGATCCCCAGTAAAGTACTGAATATCTCAAACAAGTTCAGATCCCTCTGATCCTCCTCCAATAATATATTCTTCCCTTCACTTAATTTAGTTCTTATTATTTAAAGGTTGCCATAATTGAATTTTAACTTTCCGCTACAGCTCAGCCAAGGAGCCCTCTGGAGAATATTCTACTCCCAGGCACATCTCTTTAATATATATATATTTTTTCTTAAGCTATTATTATTTCATTTTTGAGGAGGAAACATCCAAGTAATTGGGTAAATACGTGTGAGAGTGCTTATAAAAAATAGAGTACACCACTGAGGATTTCTTCAAGAGTTGTTTTTACATTATCAAACAATGTATATCTGTTTGTAGACTCAAAAATAGCACCAGACAATACTTGTAGATCTAATTTTTATTTCAAAAAATATCAGTTCAATATAAGTAGGTATTATCAAATTTTATGTAAGTTGGACCACAATTCAGAGTCCTTAATTGATTTGATTTTTTCAGACATATCTTTCTTAATCTTACTACATTTGTAAGTAATATTCAGGGACTTTTTAGACTTATAGATCCATTTTTTATTTCAAAAATTATCATTTCATGAATAAGTGTTCAAATTCGGGAAAAGAATCAAACTTTCATGTCTACCAATACTATTAATTAGCTGTAGCTAATACCCCCCCCTTCTTAACGGGTTATAACAAAGTTTGTCTGATATACATGCAGAACAGATTTACTAAAACGAACTAAAATATCCAAATTACATGTAATACATAAAATTAAAAAGATAAAATATGATACTAAGACAAGATTTTCGTAAAATTCTTAACTATTCTGTTAAAAACTCATCCTTTGTTGGATCCCATAGATGGAATAAATGCATTACTTATGATCCTGTCGACCCGTTCCTATGTTTAGAATTTTCAGTGATAAGGCTAAATATCTCGCAGATGCAGCCAAAATTATACCCCTCTCTTCTTCCACAACAATCGGTTCATATTACGTCAGCCTGCTCGCAATAAGAGCTTTTGAGTTTAGCAGAGCAATGTCAATTGCTTTGGTTTGTGTAAATCTCCTTTTTTCCTTCGTGAAAGTCCAAATAGGACAATTGCTTTCTGAAACTTTTCATCTTCATCCATCAAACCTTTTACATTTAATTTAACAAATTGTTTTAGAATGGTTAAAGACGGGCAATCTACAAAAGCATAGACTGTGTCATTGAATATCTTACTACAGTCCTTACAAGACCTCGAGAAAAAAATACAAAAAGCAGAAATCTATAATTGAACTCTGATTTTTTTCCCGACATTTATTCCTCTCAACGATGACTTGATTCTGCTCTTCTAGTTTGCAGAGAGACTCAATCGTCTTCTATGTATATAACATAGTATATCCATCTCACCTTCAAAATTAGGCATTACCATTTTCAAAATTTCAAAGGCATAATATAGAGACTTGAAGTCCTCTCTAGAGGAAATTTGAATCTCCCGTAAATTATTTTAAAAATACATAATAAAATAAATAGATATGAATTTAAATGGAATGGTATTAATTCCCCTAAACTTATACTATTTTTAAATATCGAGGGTTTTTCTCTATATAGCAGTATTTTATTTTCTCCTTCCAAAAATATATAACAGGCAGCTTGTTTATTAACTAAAATCACCCGCATAATGGCCTGGAGCAGTGGGACCGGAACCATAGAGGCAATTAGTAAAACGAACATATGTTATATTAATAAAATTGTAAGGCTGCATGACTATTTTTTTTTTTTGAGGTTGGGGGGGACTTTAAATTTTTTTGTACCCCCCTTCCAAAAAAAGGTCTGGAAACGCCACTAGTTCTCATTCTCAAGACAAATAAATCAACTACTGAAAATTCTCTTTCCAGGGGCGTCTGCCGGGAATTACGTACCATCCCCAAAAAAAAATCCAAATTTTCAAAAAAAATAATTTTCTATGAGTAGGTATGAATTTTTGAAAAAAATTCCAAAAAAAAACTTTATATTTCAAATATTTTTTCTAAAATTTTAAGATTTATAATTTAATTTTTGAAATTTATTTCCCAAAAAATTTAATATTTAATTTTTTTTTCTGAAAAATTAAACTTTTTGTGAACAACTGTGGATTTTTGAAATAGTTTTACAAATAATCCTAGCACCCCCCCCGAAAAAAAAAAAAAATATATATATATGTATACATATTCCTGCAGACTGCTTTCTGATTTTAAATTAGTTTTTTATATCATAAATATATGAAAATAATTCATTTGTAGTATGTCAGAATTTTCGCAAGTGTAAAAAACAAAGGGATCCCGAAGGACAATCTCTAGGTGACATGGATGTTGTTTTTTTTAAAAAGAAGCTTGGAGATACAATAAATATATTTATGGAATATTGAGCTTTGCACCCTTGAAGTTGAATAGTTATCACTTATTAGTTGTGCAAACATTTACTAATGATACAAAAAAAATATTCTAAATTTAGAACCAATTATATTTTAAGGAGCAATTTATTGCTTTTTTTATCTTTTTGAATGTGAGGTTATTTACTTTTTTGCCAATAAGAATTAACAAACTCAAATAATGATGATATCACATTTTTTTAGTTAAATGTCCCTGAATATATATATTAAACTATTATTTAATTTCCTATGAAGCATATATTTCAAGTCAAAGAGAGGGTCTATTCATTGACTTGAGCATTATCAAAACACATATCACTATAAGTGTTTTAACACTCTTTGTAAACAATCGTTTCACCTAGTGTTTATTAGTAATATTTAAATAATAATGAATAGGATATACATTTGTTAGATATATACACAGCGTTCTTGTATCACCACTCATTAAAACTCAAAGCGTGAAATTATTGCAGCAAATACTGATTCTTAATTCGTTGTATAATTAGCCACATATTTTATAAAAATTATATGCACATCAAATATCGGAAGAATTAGCAAAATGAAACACACAACCTATTTTCGATTATAATAATTTAGTTTTTGTCATTGGTGTATAAAATATGTTCTGCTGGTATCCCAAAATAAAAGACATCGAAGATAAACGTGGTAATCTGGAATAATTTGAAGAATGTTTAGTCTTTATTGTATCACGTAGCCTTACATGCGAAAATAAACATTTAAAAAAACCATAATCAGTTGGTATTTAGCCATTAAGAAGTGAGTAAACTAAAAAAATATACTTTCCCAAGGTGGTGTCACAGTCTGTAACTTGGGTTTCTAATATAAATAAATTAAAAGGGGTATTCCTTTATTTAAACTAGTCCCTTCTCCCATTCTAAAAGATATATCCTGAAGAAGCCTCTGTTAGTTTTTTTTTATTATTATTCTAACTTAGTAAATAACTCATAGTTATATTGAAATAAAGGTAAAAAGATTTAACATAGCATTGGGTTACCCTAAGGTTATAGAAATACAAGGTTATACTATTATGCATGTACAACTGATGTTTGTCTTCGACTGCGCTTTTAATATTGACGTCATAGTAGATGAGTGGTTGCGTGTTTTGTCAAAATCTGTTTTCCTTGCCCAGTAGTCGGTACGGTACATTAATTTGAAAATTCTAGCAATAGTGACGTCATAGACTATGAGTGGTTGCGTGTTTTGTCAAAATCAGCCTTTACAATCAATCAAATTGAAAATTCTAGCAAGCCAGATTACATGATGGTATAACCTTGTATTTATATTAACCTTGGGTTACCCCATTGTATTTCGTTGTCAGCTGTCGATTTTTCGACTTCTTTTAATCAAACGTGTCATTGTTCTGAACGTTGATCGGCTGCACTAGAATTTGTTCTTATTAAGCTGTGAGCAATTATCTGTGTATGACTATTTTGTAAGAATAGTCCCCCCACATTTGAGAAAAATAGGGCATGAGCACTATTTACTTATATTCGTCTGTAAACAAAGCACAGAGGGTGGCGACGTTTTGTGGCAAAATAATACAACTCCTTGAAAGAGGATATTATTTAATAAAAAATGACATGTACGGATGTATGTTTCTCACATTCCCTGTCAAAATTATTTTGAGTATGCACCATTTTTAAACAACAAGCTAAAGACTGTCGCACCACCTAGCAGATTATATATATTGTTTAGTTTGCTCATGCCCCATTTGTAGTGTTGGATAGGTCTAAATAAACATAAAAGACTGCAGTTCTATCAGTCCGCTCCTAATAAAATTTGTCAGTCCTAGGACTGGTCCGTACAAGTCTTTTATGGTAACTACTACATGTGAAATGACGTAGTTACTAACTTTGTCCTTTCAGGTGCTCAATATGACCTCTTTCAAAGGTACAAGATAGTTGAAGTTTAAAGTTGGAAGTGTGTTGCTATAACTTATTATTATACTTTCTAGACATCATTTATTATTTTCTTCGTTTTTACATTATTCAATTCTAGCTATGAGTATGATTGAAGAATAGATATAAAGATAGCTAGGACCGTAGGGCTGAAGCTATATTATAGGGCTCTGGACTGAAGGGCCGAGGTATCGGTCCTTAGGAAAGTTGAATGGTAAGAAGGATCTGATCGATAAAATCAAAGACTGAAAGGGAGGGGGTGGGGTATAATCGGTCCTAGGACTGATCCAACACTACCTGTTTGTAAGCTATCAACAGATTTAGTACCTTTTTCTGTTTCTTTTTGGATGAAAGGTTGCGATATACAATAAAGGTAACGAAGTGATATAAATACTATATATTGACATAGGAGTACACTTGATATCCTTTTCATGACCCCTTTCAATATAAGTAGATATTTAAACCCTTCGTATAGGATTTTACAACTATAATAGTATTGAAATGGGAAGTATATTGCATAGGTGGATTACCTGATTAATATGATGTTAAATAACAAATTATGTTTATTCCTAAAGTACCTATGTTGTTATATAGTTACATTGATGTGCTTACATAATGAGAAGGTAATTACAAATGCTTTTTAGACCCCGCCCTACCAGCTTTTTCCACTATTTTGCATATTTGTTTTATATGTACTCTGTAGGATGAGACATGTATATTTTTATCAAATTGTTATCCGATGTCAATAGCTTTAAAGGTCCATGGAATTGTTATCAATCTTTTGTTTAATTTGTATTAATTACTATCAGTCATATAATAATTATCAATTTAATTTTCTTGCGGATCGTAAACAAACAATACACATGCTTAACTGCATAGTAAGCAGAGTGGCTTGTAGATATATAGGTCCGACTGAAGTTAATATTTGTGTTACAAACACATTTGGCTCTACTCCATCTATATAACTCCTTTTTATAGCACAAACATGTTGCGATAAGTTCAAAGTGCGAAAATATTCGGGCGAGCATAAATGGACTTTCTTTCTCCGTGAGCAATTTTTTAGTATGAGTGTAGTTGTAGTATATCCTGAGTACCGTGCTATCCTAGTTGTCTGCTCCATCATTCAATATGTTTAAAAGGAATAAAAAGAATGAGGCGAAATTTTATAGGACAGTTACAGATGGGTTAAAAAAAATTTACAAGAGTAAATTATACCCTTTGGAAGATACGTATGAGTTCCATGATCTCATCTCTCCAGCTTTAAATGAGTCTGACTTTGACGCCAAGCCTATGGTTCTTCTCATTGGACAGTATTCTACGGGGAAAACAAGTTTTATTCGATATCTTTTGGAGAGAGATTATCCAGGACTTCGCATCGGACCAGAGCCTACTACAGATTGCTTCAACGTTGTCATGTATGGAGAGCAAGAGCAGGTAATTCCTGGAAATGCTCTTGCAGTTGACAACAAAAAGCAATTCCGCCCACTATCGAAATTCGGAGGTGCTTTCTTAAATCGCTTTCAATGTTCCACACTCCCAAGCCCAGTTTTACATAGTTTGACCATGATTGACACTCCTGGGATTCTTTCAGGTGAAAAGCAGAGGGTGGATCGTGGATATGACTTTGTGGGTGTGCTCAAGTGGTTTTCTGAACGTGTAGATCGTATTATCCTATTGTTCGATGCCAATAAACTTGATATATCAGACGAATTCCAACGTTCCATTCAGGCAGTTCATGGATATGAAGATAAGGTGAGAATTGTATTAAACAAAGCAGATCAAGTAGATCAACAAGAGCTTCTCCGTGTGTATGGTGCATTGATGTGGTCCATATCAAAAGTACTCTCAGTTCCTGAATGTCCTAAAGTTTTTGTAGGATCATTTTGGGACCAACAGCTTAAACATGATCACTATAGGCGACTGTTTGAGCAGGAACTTCAATCCCTCTTTGATGACCTTCAAACCCTACCACGGTATTCAGCTATTCGCAAATTGAATGATTTCATCAAAAGAGCAAGAATGGCGAAAATTCATGCAGTCATTGTAAGCTCATTGAGAAAGGAAATGCCAAAGTTTTGCGGCAAAGGAAGAAAGAAAAAAGATTTATTAAAGAGACTACCTGAACTACTGGAACGCGTTCAACGAGAGCACATGGTTTCTGCCACTGATGTTCCACCTCCAGAAGTACTCAGAGAAAAATTAGAAAACTGGGATTTCATGAAATTCCCTCTCCTCCGTGAGAAGTTAGTTGCTACTGTTGATGAAATGTTGGACAAAGACATTGCAGAGTTGATGACAATAGTTCCGGCAGATGCTAATGAGCCCCTCATCACAGGAGGAGCCTTCAATGACGTAAAAGACGTCAATTCTCCATTTGGATACAAAAAATGTGAGGGGGTGGACTTGGGTGCAGGAGAACCCGAGTGGATTGTAAATAAATCTCGAGCTAAATATGACGCCATATTTAAAGAACTTAGTCCGATTAACGGTAAAATCACTGGATCTTCTGCCAAAAAAGAGATGGTGAAATCTAGACTGCCTAACCCCGTCTTAGCTAAGATTTGGAGACTAGCGGACGTTGACCAAGATGGAGCTTTGGACTCTGACGAATTCGCCTTAGCCATGCACCTTATACATGTTAAACTCGATGGATTTGACCTAACTGATGACCTTCCCGAGCATCTCATTCCTCCATCCAAGAAAAAGTATTTGGAAACCGATGTGACTGCCATGTCTACAGGATTAGACAAACTGCCTTATATTGACATAAACTGAATTCTATAATATTCTTCCCCGCTGCATTTTATCTACTCCTAAGACTAAGGTTACTGCAGACATGTACAAAATCCGTCGTCGCCTCTCTCTTCAATGACTTAAAGAGCAATAAGTATTTTCATTTATTGCATATTTTAACACTAAAATCATACAATATTATTTCTTTGTACAGACTTAAGTCATCGTTGTTTTTGATCGTTCAAACGCATATTTTAATAATGGAAAAATCATGAGTCACTGCATCCTCAATTGACTGCTTGCAAAAACTATTAGATTACATATAGCCTAGATCTGTCAATTTCATTTGTAATAAAACTGCTTGACTTCCATGGTACATCCTAAATAGCATAACATGTCAAGAAGCTTTATACTAGCTTATTGATCTAATTGATATATTTAGACTGCTTGCCAGTATGTGCATTATTCATACTAAAAATTAGTGTAGCATTAAGCAAACTTCATAATATTTCTCTTGTCGACAAGACCCTTCTCAAAAATTTGTATTCGATTCTTCAAAAAGTTAAATTAAAACGATAGTTAACATAAAAAAAATGTATTTAACAAATTATATTAAGAAAAAAATATATAAAGGTGTATAATTTAAATATATTTTAGATTTGTTTCTCTTTCATTTCTAACTGCGCCTCGGCCCAATGACTAAGTTGTCCTCTAATTGTGTGTAAATTAGTTTTCCATCCATTCAAGAGGCTATGCAACTTATTCCAATGTTGTTTAGTGAATGTACGATGCATGGTGGAAGAAACGTGAACTACCTTGTTGGCTTGATCCAGTTTGGCTCGAACTAGTTTAGTCTTTAACACTACAAGAAATAGATAGTATAATATATATTATTAACCTTCGCAAAATAATACACAATTTTTTTGAATACAGTCCAAGATAAAAAGGGGGAAAAAAGGAAAAAGAAATATTCAATTACTTTTTAGAGGCAAGATGAATCAGTGTACTCATATCTTAGTTATCTACAAACATATGTGATTGATATTTTATACACATGATACGATATGCAAGGATGATTAATCCAGTTTGAAATATGATAAAAATATATTTTCAAACTGCACAATCCTTCGATGCATTTGTAAGAACATAATCATAGTATTGGGATCACACTATACTATTCACCTCCCTCACTCTTCCATAGTTATTTGATAGAGCATAGATATTAATGTATAAAATATGTCTTAAGGGAGCTGGAGTAACTTTTGTAGTTGCAACCTGAAAGAACTTTTGGGTACACTGTATAAGTTTGCCCGCACGTTATACTTTTTCTTTCGATCTCAAAATTGGAGACAGCGACAGCGGAAAGTTGAAATTCAATTATCAAAACTTTTTATTAATACAAAGATAACTTTGCTAAATGAAGGAAAGTGAAAACTATATTATTGGAGTAGGAGGAGAGGGACTAGAAGTCGATCCGTGGACTGAGGATGATGCCAGAGGAGATCACACCTCATTATGTTAAGTACTACGACTATTTCTATGATGTGATCTCCTCAGCCCTGTTTCCTCAATTTATGGATGGACTAAGAGTTCTTCTTTTCCCTCCCCTCCCGCCTGTATACTCCATCAGAGAGAAACTCATAAACTTCTCTACACATTGAGACCTTCCATCTACTTTCATGAACCTCCAGTGCTAATTGCCTCAAAAAGTCGGGGTGCCTCTCCACCTACTCCAATGGCAATAATATATTCTTCTTATATTTCCTTAGCATTTAGAGGTTGGAATAATTGATTTGTAACTTTCCACTGTCGATGTCTCCAATTTCGAGATAGAAAGAGAAAGTATGAGTGTGGTAAAAGTCATAGAGTATACCCCAAGCTTTTTTTATATTTTCAAAGGCTGTAATCATTATTATTTAATTCTTGAAGACAGAATATCTATCTATAATTTACCGGGAGGACATATTGATGCACCATTGTAAAATATTCCAAGCAGATATGTAAAAATAAAAAAGAACGTAGTAATTCTGACAATTTAAATGTTTGGGAGGAGAACAGGTTAGTTGTCAGGATATTTTATTATATCAGCCAGGAAAGGAAGGAAATAAACACAAATCCAACTTCTTATATAGGAAGGAATTACTCAGATGCGATCCACAATTCTACACCAAGTCACACGAGTACTTACACTTAGAACTCCCGTCTTTCATAAAACACATGCAATAGTTATTACTTTATACTTAGGACGTTCAAGAATGAAGTAAAAATAAAAACAGCTTTGGAAAATAAAAAAGCTTGTTCAGGTCGCAACTTACACTTCTAAGCATAGATATGGGAGGAGTAAAAAAAATATTATAACAGTAAGGTCATAAGGGAAATGAGTAATAAGGTAAGTTACAAATATAATTGTAGCTTGAATCTTTTAACCATGTACTATAGAAGTACATAGTTATGAAAAAGAATCAGCAATTTAATCTAGCAAACGTAAAAAAATTGGACCGAACTATGGAAAAAGTCCGGCACAGAGTGCGGTTTGCATAATACTATAATATTAATAAAAATAACGAGATAAGAATACGTGTAAAATGTATTCTTAAGTTAAAAGTCACCGCTTGAAAGACAAGTGCTCAAAGCAATCTGCTCCTATATTGATCTAAGATATAACTATAACTTTTGGACTCAAAAATACATTAACAAATTACGGGATTGTATACTCACAGTCAATAACAAAGAGTTCAACCTCATCTTCGTTTAAATTTAAGTGAGTTTGGATTTCATGGAAGGAGAGTTCCGTTTGAGTTTCTGCTAATTGCATAAAGGTTAGCAATTTCATTTTGCTCAAGTTATTTTCATGTTTCAATCCAAGGGAGGTTACGAATTCCTTGTGGTTCTTGTAAAAATTTTCGTAGGCATCCAATTTTTCAAAAACAAAGATTTTGAGCAAGTCATGAATGACCTCACCTATAAAGAAAGGGGACGATATAATTCATAACATATATAAGCATGTATTGTATTTTTGTAGCTAAATCCCATAAATGACCATTTTATAATAAAAAATACAAAATGGAAGTATTATGGGATGTAGCATTTTACTCTAGCAAACGTTAAAAATTGGACCAAATCATGGAAGGATCTGGCACAGAGTGCGATTTGCAATGAGCTAGGGGGGAGTAATTATTAACCTTCAAGAAATTTGACGGGAGTAAGTTGGAGTAAATGATCCAAGAGGAAGGTATGTGGATCCGCAAGAGACGCAATGATACATCTCTGCGCTTCTTCCCGCGCTTGGCTTGCGTTGTCCATTGTATATGTTCTTAAAAGTTCAACCATGACTTGAGAGGCTTCATCGCTTTTCTGGGCATTGAGGAGAGCTTGATGGAGGAGACGAAGGAGCTCTTGGAGCTGTTGATCGTTCGCCTCCGCGAATTGGGACTTGAAATCCTCAATGGAGGTATATACGGTCTGAATGGCTCCCACGCGATCCGCAAGGGACAGCACATGGAGATAGACGCAGATCCTCATGGGGGAACAAGAGGTAGGAAGGGCTTCATAGAGGGACCAAAGGACCTTGAGACACGTGGACCCAGCTCGCTCATCCGCCTTGTTCAACTTATCGCAAAACGAGAGGATGAGATTCTTAGACTTCTCGGGAGAACCCAGACTCAGGAGCGAGAGGATTCCGTTTAAAACAGATTCCACGGAGCCTTCCTCTTCTTCCGCCTTGAAACTCACGTCGCAGACGCCAATTATCTTGTGGAGATCATCGTCCAGGCCCTTGCCAGAGTTCTCTAACGCGATTTCGGCTCCAAGGCCGTGGAAGTAGGCGCGGAGCTCCTCGGCTCTCTTCTCGGGAGATATCTCTATGAATGCCGGCACGTTCATCATAGTGAGTCAAGGAGTGGGACCTTCTATGAATATATAGCTAGTAAGTGAGTAGCTTGATACCACGTCCAACGTGGGCAAGTAGTGACACAGCTACTACTCAAGCAAGCGCAAACATATCAAAAAGAAAAAGACTCAGGAGGACCAACATAAAGCTACAAAAACAGCCTTTTCTTACCACAAAAATGACCCAGTTAACAAGCATCGCATCACTAATCATGTCTACCAAATGGTTTTACTCCTGGCCATTCCTAAATAGCAAAAGTACCACGTGATCAATATTTGTACAAAGTAGTCGTTGTGGCGACATTTTTTCTTGTCCGCTAGGACTGTTGAATATTACTCCATAACTAACTGCGTCCCCTCTTTGAATTTACCCTTTTAATTAATTGAATATACAAGGTAAATTTTGTAAAGGGAGGAAATATTCTCCTTGACATAGTAAGGGGAAATGATGCACGTCATCAGTGGTTTGATAAAAAGCGACATCTGTTCTGGGAAAAAGATATTTCTACGTCCAATATCGTCGTATTTCCTGAAGATAACAGGCGCTACTAATTTGTTTTAAAGCACAATTGCAAATTGAATGTTTATTACGTAGAAAATCAAATTTATAACTTTATCTTTTAATTTAAATAAGGTCACCTATTGTGAATTCCAAATTCAACACAATGTGGCCCCAATCAGTTTCAGGGGATGGCGTTAATATTTTTAAAATTGTGTAATTAATTTTGATTCTTTTTTGAAAGATAAATTAGACCTTTTTGTATTTTTTTAATTCAAAGTTGAAGTTCAATTGTTAGTCCACATAAAAAGCAGACATTTTATGAATTGATAAAAAAAAAGTCTCAGAACGACGGCCAGATAGGATTTAAACATAGGACAATAATAGTTGATAATTTTAATTTAATAATCTAAAATAAAGGGATCGTAATATTATTTGTTGAATTGGAGAGAGCCGTCATGATATGATTTATTTAATTAATTTGGAATGGAGTAATAAAATATACCAAAGATAGCCCTGATAAAGTAGATGTTACTATGAGCCTGAGTTTCTAGTTGGTAGGCATGCTCGTAGCCACGTGCAAATCCGACAGATAAAGTAGCAGCAAAAAGCTTGAAGCTGCAAGAAAAGCATTCATAATGAAATCAAATAAAATATACTCTATACAAGTTGCAATGTCTGTACAAGTTACAACTTGTATAAGAAAATTTTATTATTTGCAATTCCCTCGTCTTAGATGTATTATTCAACGACAACATTAATACTATTATTTTCTTTTTGGAATTTAACTGTGGATATTTGAACTTTATAATGTGGCACATGCAAGTTATATTTTAGTAAATTGTATGAAAATAGGCTATAGTTTGACGGGTTAATATGTTGAGGATGGATGTTTTATCCTAAGGACTTGTACAAGTAGGAACTTGTACAAAGTGTCAACTTGTACACAAGGCATATTCTGAAGTGAAACAGATTAAGAGTCAAGGAGTGAGGAATGTAGTAGGCTTAGGCTCCGCCTCCGCTCGGAATTCTATTTTTCCTTTTCTTTTTGTTGTTTCTTGTTTCTCGTTCGTTGTACGTTGGTTGATTCCTTGGGCTTGTGTGTGATCCCCTAGCTCTTTTCTCCTTCCCTGGATCTGGCTTTTGGAACTACTTCTTGTACTACTACAGGAACGGGCTACTAGTGACTTACTACAAATCCAGAAGAGTGAGCCAGAATGGATCCGGCTTCATCGGCCAGCCTCCTAAAGCGGACTCTGGATCCTAATCTCCGCAATGAAGCGGAAGCGGAATTGAGCAAGATCCACAAAATCATCGGTTTCACTCCCGTGATCCTGCGCGTGATAGTGAGCCGTGAGTATGAGCTCCCCGTGAGACAAGCAGGGGCCGTGTATCTGAAGAACATAGTGAGTTCAAGCTGGCAGGAATCTGGAGAAGAAGAGAATGAGTTCAGCATCCACGAGCAAGATCGTGCCCTCATCCGTGAAAACTTGGTGCGGGCCATCGTGTCCGTGGAAGAAGTGCTGCAGAAGCAGTTGACAACGTGCCTCTCCTCCATTTTGAAGGTGGACTTTCCTGGGAAGTGGCCCCAGATCGTGGATCAGATAGCAGTGCACCTCCAGGAGGGAGAGGGCTCCATGATGGGCTCCCTCCTCGCACTCTATCAACTCGTCAAAAACTACGAGTACAAGAAGAAGGAGCAGCGAACACCCTGTCTGGACGCCATGAATCTTCTCCTTCCCCTTCTTACGAATCTATTTACCAATTCCCCACGCTATCTCCAAGATCCAGACCCCATACCCTCCAACATCTCCAAACTCATGCTGAAAATATACTTTGCACTTACACAGTACGTCCTTCCACTCCAAATCATTACCAAAGAGACCTTCACCAAATGGATGGAGATTACCCGTACCATCCTGGATGCTCCCATTCCACCTTCTACTCTAGAGGTGGAGGAAGAGGAGAGACCCTCTCTCATTTGGTGGAAACGAAAAAAATGGGCACTTCATATCCTTACACGTCTCTTTGAACGTTTTGGATCACCTGGAAAAGTGGGGAAAGACTACGTAGAGTTCTCTCAATGGTATATTAAAACATTTTCACATGGTATTCTTTCAAGCCTTTTTACTTTGTTGGATCTTTATAGAAGTGGGGTCTATGTGTCACCCAGAGTCATGCAACTGACTCTTAATTATCTCAACACGGCAGTTGCTCATTCTCTCACATGGAGAATCATGAAGCCATATATGCTTCAAGTTATTGAAACTGTTATTTTTCCCATTATGAGCTATTCTCGCCGTGATGCTGAACTATGGGAAGCAGATCCTTTTGAATATATTCGAATTAAATTTGATATTTTTGAAGATTTTGTTTCACCAGTCACAGCAGCACAAACCTTGTTGTATTCTGTTTGTAGAAAGCGTAAGGATATGCTTCCTAAGACAATGACAACTCTCCTTGGAGTTTTACAATCTTCTGAATCTACTCCTTCTCAAAAAGATGGTGCCCTACACATGATTGGCACCATGGGTGATATTCTTCTCAAGAAAAAAAATTATAAAGATCAAATGGAATCATTCTTGGTCAATGTTGTATTTCCAGAATTTGCAGCCTCTGAGGGTCATTTACGTGCAAGAGCCTGTTGGATGTTGCACTATTTATCAGATGTTAAATACAATAATTCTGACATCCTAGCTGAAGCCATCCGTCTGACTATAGTTTCACTCCTTGAAGACAAAGAAGTGCCCGTCAAAGTTGAGGCCGCCATTGCTTTAAAAAATATTCTTTCTAATCATGAAGCCAAGTCTAGACCTTATGTTGAGCCCAAGATCAGGGAAATCTCCCTTGAATTGCTTAAGGTTATACGCGAAACGGAAAGTGATGATCTTGCAAGTGTCATGCAAAAATTGGTTTGTACTTACACCGATCAACTTACTCCCGTGGCTGTGGACATATGTAGACATCTCGTTGAAACCTTTGCAAAAGTTCTGGAATCTGGAGAGAATAGGGATGAAAGAGCCATGATTGCCATGGGCCTACTTAATACAATGCAAACCATTCTTTCTGTCATGGAGGACAAAAATATCCATGATTCTTTGGAACCAATTGTGTTAGAAGCAGTGCATCATATATTCAAAAATTCCATAATGGAATTTTATGAGGAAGCATTTTCACTCACTTGCGACTTGACCAGCCTTAAAGTGTCGCCCAATATGTGGAAAATGTTGGAAGTAATATATGAGGTATTTAATCGTGACGGCTATGATTACTTTACGGATATTATGCCTACTCTGCACAACTATGTAACAGTCGACACGGATACCTTCCTTTCCAATCCTGACTTTATCACAGCCATTTTTAACATGTGTAAAAAGATGTTGGAAACTTTACCAGGAGAAGATCCCCAGTGTCACGCTGCTAAAATGCTAGAAGTTTTAATTCTTCAATGCAATAACAAAGGAGGTGGCATTATCAATAAATATCTTCCAGCAATTATTCAAATTACTTTTACTCGATTGGCTACAAATATAAGGACTTCCGAACTTCGAACCATGTGTCTTCAAGTTGCTATTGCTGCCATGTACAGTAATACAAATTTGTTCTTCGAGACCCTTCAAGGCATGACCCTGGCATCTGGTAGTAATCGCTCTTTTATCGAACAATTCATCGAGCAATGGATACATGATACAGACTGTTTTATTGGATTACATGATCGAAAAATTTGTGTGATTGGTCTATGTCAGCTTCTTACAATGCCCACGGTTCCTGGCGTAGAAGCCCAATCATCCAAGCTAATTCCAAGTCTACTTCTACTCTTTGACGGGCTTAATAGAGCTTATGAAGCACGTGCTAATAAGGACTCCTCCGATGACGATTCTGATGATGATGACGATGATGGAGAGGACGATTGTGATTTATTAAATTCAGATGAGGATGACATGGATGATGAGGGAGCCGCATACTTGGATCAAATTGAGGCTAAAGTCAAATCAAACTCGAGTGGTTTTGATGTAGGAAGTTTATAATTGTCTTCTTATTAATTCAGAGTTTAATTTAACGACATTTCTTTTTTATATATTATAGATCCAATGCAGTTTAGAGGATGCCCTAGATGACTCTGATGACGAATACTACTGCTATGAGGATACCCCCTTGGAAAGTTACACAACTCCATTGGATGAGGAGGACTCTGTAGACGAATACATATTTTTTAAGAACGTTGTCTCATCTTTAGAGAAAAAAGATCCAGCTTGGCATCACAAGCTTTTTTCTGAGTTGACTCAGAGTAATATAGACTCTTTAAATGAAATATTTTTACTTGGAACTCAGAGATTGGCATCGAAGGAGAGCGAAAACATTAAAAAAGCTGGAGGTGTGAATATACATGTATATTTTTGTTAATTTATTGATTCATAATTTTTATTTATATTTAGGCTACAATTTCAATCAGATGACAGTTACTGGGCAATTTAACTTTGGAGATTCTTCGCAGTTTCCATTCGGAAAACAACAATAAATACCCAACAGCGCGCAACACCATTAAGATTATTGAATCTATTGTTAAATGATATCAGCCCGTTTATATTTATATTAATATACATAATCAAGGGAGAAATTAACTATTATAAAATGCAGAAATGGAGGAATATAGTTATATTTACTAGAACTTCATGGTTTGGATTCTAAATTATTTTTTTAATTAAAAGAAAACGACGTGAAGTTATTTTTTTATTAAAAATTATACTACGGTTTTTTCTTGTTGGTGGTATTGATACTCTACACAAAATGAATATTTGTGTATGTTTGAGTGTTCCATAGTCAAGAATTTTATGAAATATTTCTTAAAATGATACGCTTCTTTAAATAATTATGTCAAGGTTTTGCGAATAGGAATAATAGCCAATATCTATTTGAGTTTATAACGATTAATAAAGCTTGTAGAAATCTACATAGTACATAATTTATCATTTTCTTTCTTGAGTTATTCGACTTCCATCATGAGAAAAGAAGCCTAGTCTTATATATTATTCTCTAGCTCTTAAATCTCTGGGGTTAGTCATGTAGGTAAAGGCCGCTGAATAGATGCGATAAAACCCTGACAAATGTGTACCGCTATATCACTCATTGGTGGTGTGGACATCTTCAATGTACATGAATCCTAGTCTTAATAAATGATATGGGCCATAACAGCGTGGCTTTTAACAACCTCCAATATATAACTAGTGATAGAAAGTTTTCTTGAATTCAATTATATTAGAGTAGATAAGTACTGCCAAGGAGTATTTTTAATTATAGGGTTGAATTTTCATTCAAAGGTTATCCCCTTGACTTTTGAGTAATAGAGTATAGTCTTCTTTAGACTAGATTATTACTAGCCTAGCCAGGATGAGGATAGATTAAAATATCTCTAGCTACGACGGCGCGGAAATGTATGTAGCACTACAAAAAAAAAGAGGAAAAAAGAAAGTGTTTGATCAAGAGAAAATAAGATGAGAAGAAGAAGTTGATATATCCAATGAGCGAGTGACAGAGGAGTAGCTGACCTATAGAAAGAAAGAAAGAAACTTGGTTGACTCTAATTGACTGGCAAGTGATTCCCGGTGTTACCTTTTATCGATTTTCACTTTTGACGAGGAAAAATAAGCCTTTTCTTATTTCTTGCATTTGCTGTTCTTTATTAAGATAGTAGATAGAAGAGGACTCAGGGTTTCTGAAAGGGAGAAATGAATAACGGAAGTCGAGGTAGAGGAAGAGGCTCAGGGGAACAGCCTGGACGACGAGAGTTGCGACGACCTATGGATGAAGTCGTTCGAGGTATGGCTAAATTGGATCCATCATTTGGAGGTAAGAGAATTGTGATTGGGGCTGTTTTGTTGATCCCTAATGTCTTGGTGTTTGATTGCATGAATAGACAATTTAACTGCAACTCCGGCGCCCAGTGCCGATGGGTGGTCTTCAGGAGTGAATCGTGGAGAAGAGGAAGCAGCCGTTGTGGTGAAATCTCGATTGAATGTCTCGGCCCACGAGTTTGTTCCCAAGTGAGAGTCCCTTTGATATATTGTATTAGTCTGAATCAGGACTCAGCGTTATGTTTCCTGCTTTTTGGATTCCTTGATTCAAGATAATAAATAAGAACCTGCTTTTGATTTCTTGATAGATCTACATTGAACATAACTGCTCAAGAATTTGTGCCTCGATCTCTGGCAAGAAATACAAGTACATGGGCCTACAACCAACAGCATCAACAACAGCAAATGTCTTCCAATGCAAGCTATTCAGCAGAAGCTGCACTTTCTGAAACTATAGGCACACTTACATATTCTCCTGGCATGTTTGACGTTTCAGCTGGTCACTTGGCAGATATAATCAATGCAAACCCAGATAGAGATTCCCTGGAAAAAATCGCGGATATTATCGTGGAAACGAGTATACGGGAAATCAATTTCAGATATACCGGTGCCCGTTTGTGCCATTATCTTTCCGCACTTGTAACTTCTCCTACTGAAGGACAAGGATTTCGAGATATTTTGTTGAAAAGGTAATCATGACAATGATTTCATATTAGTATCCTTTTCATATCGTATCATTCTTTCAGGTGTACGGACGAACATGCTAAACTCCATGATATTATTAAAACCAATGTGGTTCGCGTTAGGGCCTTCACATCATTTCTCGCTGACCTTTTCCTCCAATTGTCTTACTTTGTAGGAGATGTTCAACGACGCTATACATTCCTTGGAGAAGCCGTTTTAAAATCCTTACAAAAACTCTCAGAATTTAGAGAAAAAGAAAATCTTAAGTGCATAGCACAGACTCTTAAGGTAATTTGATTATGAGTATGAAAAATCAATTAATTCACTCTCCTTAAATAGATGGCAGGAAGTGTTTTAGAGTATGAAGAGAAGAATAGCGAATCATCAGATGGAAAAACACCGCTAATTGATAAGCTTATGGACTCTGTTATAGAAACATCCAAAGACCCCAATGTTGAGCCTCATATAGCGACAATGATGGGCAAGTTACCAGATTTAAGGCAGGCTAATTGGGGGCTTGGAGCCAATGGACAGGTTCCAGTTCCGCCTCCACATCCCGTGCCAACATATTCAGCTCCTCCAAATACAGCAGTATACAACTCTTCCTCGAGTTACAATCATAATAACGTCACTAAAAATGGAAATAATCAGGTTATTTCCTCACATAGATGCTTTAAGGGATTGCTAATTATATTTATATATTATTGTTGTTTAGGTTGACGCTGGAACATTTTATGCTCCTGATGGAACAGAATTAACTCCAGAGGAATATGAATTTATGAATGCTCAAATAGAGGACTCTGAATTAGCTGATTTTCCATCTGAAGAAATGCCGGAGGACATAGAGAAAGCATATGAGGAATTCCTCAATTCTCAAAACAAACGCTAAAATTGTTTTGTTTTGAGGTAGTACCAAACTTGCTTACTTACTTACTTCATTAATTAAGATAAATAAATGTTCTTCTATGTATTTGTATAAAAAATATTAGTAAGTACAATATTATCCACCAAAATGAACTTGTTAGTTTGGTTCCTTGTTTAATAAATTGTAAACAAATAACTAAACGAATCTCAAGATCCTACTGCTATATATGTACTATGTTTTTTTTTTCTATTTTTCGCCCCGTCTCCTCCTTTCTCTCATTTCATTTACATAATCAAGGACTGGAGACATAAGTGAGTCAGAGGTTGACTGTAGCACTTAATAAAAATGAAACAAGAGCTATCAAAGAAATGAAGTAAAAATAATAAACGAATTGAATTTGAGGACTGCAGTCAACTGCTGTCTCAATGATGTGCCCATCACTTCTCTCTTGTAGTCCTTGACATAAGATACCTAAGTTAATTTTGTTTTTTCATGTATATGCATTCAGAGTTTAAAAATCGCCCTTGATATATAGAAGAAGGATGCAAATGTTCCTGGTATTAGGAGGAAGATGCGATTCATGAATTTGCATCAGATTAATTAATTACTTATGATGATTGATCAATACTATAGTATTATTATTTTATCTCAAAGTAAAGATAATATCCATTTTAATACGGATTTTTTAAAATTTATTTCTTCCTACTTTTTTGCATAATATAATTATAAATAATTTCCTTACTTTTTTTTACATTTATTTCGTAATTAAATAGATTGTATAAAAAATAGTGAAATATATTATTCTTTATTTATGTAAAATATAACTCTTTTTCTTAATGTCCATAATATACAGCGTGAGTAAGCAAAAATGCATCATAGTGCATTAACAAAATCATCAAGGGCTCAAAAGTGAGTAGCACCTTTAGATGTATTAACTATTGAAAAAACACATCTTCATTCATTAAAATTCTAAATTTCCACCTTTAGCCTCAATTGCAGGCTCTATACGAGGTCGAAAGGCCTGATACAATCTCAAGGGAGTCCGTAAGACTATATAATATATATATTTTTTTTTTTTTGGGGGGGGGGATTATGTTTTTGGAATTGTTTTGAAAAAAAATTCAAATATTTTCTGAAAATTTCAAAAATCCTGTTATTCACAAAAAAAAATCAAATATTACATTTTTTAGTAAAAAGCAAAAGGGCGACATCATCTCCAGCCCATCCCCTGCGGACTATGATGACATACTTATCAGACATGACCATCCACTCTCTCTCAATGGAAGCTTTCAGTTCAACAGTATTTTTGTGGGTGACAGCATAGGACTTGGCTTCAATGGCCCCCCAAATCCTATAGTCAAGTGGGTTTAGATCTGGCGAGGAAGGACACCACAATATCCAGGGCCCGAAATTGGTTAAATTTTCCCTGAACCAGTTTCTTGGCATTGGTCAATCTAGAGGCCTTTACCTTTATGATGAACTGGTATTTTCGGTGAAGGTAGCTCTTTCACGGCATTCCTAATCGTTGTGCTTTTTGCGAGCTTGTGTATGAAGGTTTGAGGATTTGCCACAATAGTAGTCTCCCAAGGTACTCATGAACTCCTCCAATAGCTTGATGTTGTGGCCCCTTGTCCCAGGCTTCTGTTCATAGCTGTCATCAGCCTAAATTGCCTTACTGATTCTCAAAACAGTGGACCTTTTCACTTCCACAATCTTGACCGCCTAACCTACAGGAACCCCCGTGTGGAGTAAATTAGGCACTCAACGTTTCTTCGACGACATCACCATACTGACTTTGTTTACAAAAAATTGTATGACGTTAATTTGTTTAAACTTTAATGCATTTTGCTTACACACATTGTATATATATTGTCAAACCTGTATAAAGTAGTCAGGCAAGGGAAACTGAAAAAGTGAACGCTGACCTCTTAAACCAGATTCGGTATTTGAAACAATTCAAAAGGAGGATAAAATGATACAATCTACGTCTGGGCAGTAATGGAAAACATTCTTCCTCAGATAAAGAGGAAAGACAGACATATGAGAAGACCACAGAGCTGTCCCATTGATCTTCTAACAACAAAAAATAGACTTGAGATAAATAACCAATACAAGTTCAGTTACTTACACTTAAATGTCAAAAAAATATTACATTTTTGATGTTGAACAGTCTCTTCTTTATCCTCATTAGTCATTTGTGGAACAATATTAAATATACTTGGAGCAACAGTTCCAATCTCACCGATGACTACATAATTTCTTAGTGCAACACTTCGACATCTTTAAATAGGGATATTTTTAATTTAGACATGCGGTAGTACATGGCATTGCCTAGAGTTATTAGGCTTCGATAAATAGACAATAAAAATAGACTTTGGAATTTTTTTGTAATCTGCTTTGGTGAGTACCTTAGCTCGTTGCAAAAAACTCATCTAAAGTCAAATTATATATCAAGTAGTTCCCTTTCATATATGAGTTGAACTAAATCCCTGCGTGATTTAATTCATTTTTACATGGCAGTGTTTCCTATTTATGTCACTCTTAATCTGATATACATACAGTATATGTAAATGAATTATGCATGACATTCATCAGAGAGCAAACTTTACACACACTCGATGCTCCATCCCTGCAAGATTTCCTTTATTTGACTACGTTGTTATTTCTTGGATCAAAAATGGTGTTTCTTTTTTAAAACATCGAAACATACAGATAAACTTTGCCTTATTAATATAGATAAGTAATACTCAATGAATTTGTTCAGAATAACTAAGAAAAAATGTTATGTAACATCACTGTTAATCCATTCAACATTCACTACAAAAAAGACACCAGGCAACTACTAATACGTAAAGTTGACATGTTTGTCAGACCCCGTCTGACCTCACTTTTCAGACGTAAATTTTTGTGAGTCTTGGTTTTTTATGTTGTATTATAGTTATGCAAGTTTTGTCTATGTACCTTATGGGGTGAAAAATGTAAATTTTACGGTTTTTCGGGTTACTTTTTGGGGTTGAACTAAAATTGCAAAGTTTCACTACAAGCAATACCATTGAATGGCTTTAATAATTGAATTTCAACAATCCACTGTCACCAAAGGACGTGAGGGCAAATTCATACAAGTTACACGGATTTTTTCATGATTATCTGATGTACCGAATGATCCATTATAATCTGAACACTTTGGGTTTTAAACTTCAACAAGATATAATTTATTAATGAACAATAGAATTGAAACAAAATTAATACTATAAATGGATGTGTGTCTGAGCTCTTTTAACCATTAATGTTGCAATGAGGGCTTCAGCTGGCAGCAGAAGATCTGGCATCCGCTGCAGATGTAGTACTCTGTCATAGCGTCCCAGTGCTGGCTGACAGTGGCTTGATGACCTAGATGTTTGAATGAAATACACTGTAGTCCTTCTCCTCGACATGCACCACCCCTAAGGTAATGTGAAGGGGGTTGGCATCAGCGATGTAGGGGGCCGAAAGTATCAAAAAATTACATTAGAAAATAATGATTGACAGCAACGACCGTGGTCAGCTGAAGCTCAGCGCCTCATACAGGCTCCTCCGTCAAAAATACAACACTTTTTAAAAATTACAATAATTGTTATATTTAAAAGAATATCATCAAATTTGGACACCTTATTTGTCTGTATAGCCACCCTTTCGCATTATTGACTAGTTATAGCCTGGTGCAGGACTTGGCACAGCAGTTATTTACAAAGCTTGGGTCTAAGTAGACTCAAGTAGGGATTATGGTGGCCTTCAGTTGGTCTTTGTTGTGTTTTTGACACCCGAAAGCTTCCCCTTGAGGTGAGGGAAACAGACGGAGCTGTGAGAAGGCAAAGAGTCTCGATTTTCAAGCTTGTTGAGGATGATTTTGCACCGGATTACACGCTTTACTCAGTTCAAGCTCTGAAGAAGAGTTCTCCTTTAAACATTCAATTTTAAGTCTTGCTTCACCAATCAGTGTATGGTTGTCTGCCTGCTATCAAATTCACGAGCAAACCCATTGACGGTCAGCTAGCCTCTTCTGCTTTCAATGGTGTCTTAACTACCTCAACCAATTCTTTGGCCTTGACATGGACCTTGTGGAAGCTTTTGGTGTGCCTCTCGTGGTCAACCTGTTTAGAGTGAAGTGGTTACAGCCCAGCACTTTAGAGATCTCTGTGGGTAATTTTCCATCCACGGATAACTCTGGAATTGCTGCTTTGTGTTGCTCCATGTTTTTGGTTATGAGTTATGACGCTCTTATCTATCGGTTGACTTTGCTTAACTTTTTTTTTTCAGTTTCTGTAGACAATTTTTAACAATAAATTATTAGGGTTAAGCATCGAACATTGCATTTTAGACAGAGGGCTCTGCATTAAAAAAGAAAAGAAAATATGAGTCTACATATTTGTTTGGCTGTAAATCCTAAGCATTTTTTAGAATGCGAGTTTTGTTGTTGTGGGCAACCTAAACAATGTTTTTATTGCAAGGTACTACCGCTAGGTCTTATTAAATGTCAGACAAATCAGTAAAAATAATGATGCTAAAAACAATGATGTAAGTCTTCGATATATCCATTTATAAGATTTGTTCCAAGCATAATGACTTGACGTTATCATATATCTCCATTCCTTTTGGGATTCTTTGTTATATGAACTAAAACTTTATACTAAATTTTTGTGATTATGTCCACAAAAGATTTGAGCCCACTACTCAGTCGATTTTTAATGGTAAAATTGTGCCAGCCTTTGATAAGATTACTGATTTTCTTTTTTAGTTCCAGCCAACTTAATTCTGAGGGATCGGAGCCCACCCATATAATGCCTAAAACAGTTATCAGTTCTTTGATAGAACAATATGGCATTTTCAAACCTCTTTCCGAATGTCATATGCAATCTGGAGAATTGCAGTCTCTGATTAATTGATTTTGAATCCCACTTTTTTTCCCCGAATATTTAAAATAAGAAAAGACAATTTCGATTTTTCTTTGTAATTGAGCTTCCCAGCTCGGTTCTATCTCATGATCATATAATCGGCATGAATATCTATTAGATGTTCGATATTTCCAAAACTGACACCGTTTACTAAATAATTTTTTGTCATGACTCTTCTATTGCAGCTACAAAGATTAGGACCGAAGGACAACCTTACCGATAACTTTTACTCAAGTAAATTGGTCTGCTCTCTTAACTTGCAACAATCACTTTCAATGATTATGTTGCTAGCAGTGCCCTGATCGGGTTAAAAACGGCTCGGTAATAGTATTTTCACCGGTCTCAAAATGTAAGAGTGAGAAAGGGAATGGAATGCTTTTGCAAAACTATCCCAATAATAGCTCCAAAACACTTGATCCTATCCACTACTTCAATCACTGTTTTCAAATTCCCGGAAATGTCAGATATTTTTTTTTAAAGAACCCTCTTCTTGTTATTTAGAGTAGGTTCAATCTAACTTTTAAGCACCCCTAAAAGTATTCTGTATGTTTGATTTCGTGTAGTGATCGACTTTCAATTGTCAAGGTTTATGTCATCTCTCTGTAAGGGGATCAGACAAATTAGTCATTTAGTTATAACTTGTGGCAGATAGATATCCCTTCTTTTCCATTTTATAAAGATACGGGACGATCTCTTCCCTGTATGTCGTAAATATCTTTCTCCCCAATCCCATCTGGCTCCGTGGTCTTGTTGTCTTTAAAGTTTGTTCCAATGTGTTCAAATTAGTGATGGGATGATTCCACAAAAAATTCCCAATGCAGTTTCCGATGCAATTCTAGTAAAAAGTCCCAAAGCGATTATGATTCCTTAATATTCTATATTATACATATTTAAAGAATATTATTTAGCTATAAATTTATGAGAATTACATACAGTTGATAAAATAAATCGTCTTCCTTTAAATAATCTTAATAATATTGATAGTGAGCTTAATTTTGCTGCATGAGTAATTTCGAGTTTCTAAAAAAAAACACCAGAGGAATTAGGAGCTTTACTCGTTACTCGCTTGAATACTCGTTACTCACTTAAATACTTGTTAATCGCCTGAATATTTGTTACTCACCCTAGCACTTTTGCTCGCTAAAAAAACTTGTTATAGAAAAAATCATATTTTTTAAAGAATTAGTGAAACTTGCAATTTAAAAATTGTTTTCCTAATTTATTTTCCAAGATTACCTTAAAAATTAGTTAAACTATTTGAATCATAGTCATAAGTGTAATTCAACATTTTATAATGTTTACACATCAATATTTTACGGTATCTCAACACTAATGTAAATCTTGCAATACTGACTTCCTTTTTCTGGGAAATTTAGAATTCAGATGTTTTCCCAGAGGCAATACTATGTAGAAACTGGTATCCGGAAAATTCCTACGTGGAGAATTCCTACCTATATTAATAAGCCAATTTCAATCAAATAAAAAGACAAAAAATAAAATAAGTCAATTTTTTTCATATCTATTTACATTGTATATTCTAAATTTATAAAATATAATATATACATATATAAACAAGAGATAATAAAACAAAACAAAAAAACATGTATTAATTTTTGTTTAGTGTTAATCCTATAGTCCAAGATTTTCCATCAAATTGTGGAATATGTTCGATCAAACGAACGAAGGATTACCACGGACAAACAAAAATGTGGAAAGATGGCTCTGTCGGTTTTACTCCAAAGTTGTTTGATGCCATCCAGTTCTCTGAAAGTTTACCGAACTTTAAAAGATGAAGAAAACTTGATCCTTCAACATCTTACAAGTCGCCCTCTGCCTGTTCAAAGCAGACAATATTGTGATTTGAACCAACTTATTGCGACTATTTTAATGAGCATGAGAATAGTTAAAATTTTGATTAGTTAGGAGTTATTGCTCATAATATTGCATTTTAAATATTTATTTCTTTTAAAATGGATATATGTTGATGTTTTTTATTATCCCATGTTTATATTGCCTGTTAATTTAGAAAATACAATTTTAATAGAAAATTGATATGCTTAAAAAATGGACTCACTTTATTTTTTGTCTTTTTATTTGAAATTGGCTTATTAATATCAGGTAGGAATTTTCCGGATTCCAGTTTCTACATAGTGTTGCCTGTGGAAAGACATAAATTCGGAATTCTAAATTTCACAGAAAAAGGAAGTCAGTATTGGAAGATTTACATTAGTGTTGAGACTTGGTCCAGCATAGAATTTTTTTTCGGTTCGGTCTGAAGTGATTTTTTTAGACCGATTCTTCGGTCCAGACCGAGGTCTAATACCGTAGACGGATTTTTTTTTGGTCTCACGTTATGGACAAATTTTTTTCCGGTCTTAATTTATGAACCGATTTTTTTTGGTCTTACCCTGTGGACCGATTTTTTTTTGGTTTCATATATAATGAGAGGCCGATTTTTTTTTAGACCAAGCTAGACCATTGATTTTTTAAAAAAATATCAAAACTACACCACGATATGTTCTAGAACAAATTGTTTCTTCTCAGTTTTGGAGCATTTATTATTATCAATTATTTTGTTACAATATTTATAAAATCATAAGATCCAAGTAATAAATTAAAATGGTCGTTTTTTATATCTTGACGGATATATTTAATAATTTTTTCTTATTAACTTTGAAAAGTAATAAATAGTTAAATACATGTGATAGATAATAATACATAAGAATCGTAATCGCAAATTAAACATTATTTCCCCGATGCCGATTCCAGAAAAAAACTCCCGATTCTCCGATTCTGATTAATCGTCCGATCACTAATTCAGATTATATCTCGTTAGAGAATAAATATGTTCTTTTCCTTTTCTTTTTAAGGAAATTACTTCTGATCCAAGCAACAAACTTCTGGAAGGTTTTACAAAATGCCCCTGCAATGTCCTCTTGCTTTTCTTAAACTTTACCCCCATACTCTATTCTCTTTATTACTGAGGCTGAGTAATTATTTTTTGTTGATAAGGTTGTTAATTCTAGGAAGGGGATTATTCTATTTCGGCCCTCGCTTCTAACTCGACGATCTCTGCAATCCGGAAGGAAACATAAAACTCAGACGTTATATTATCTTGAAAAAGTGAGCCCATATTCAAAGTCGTGACCGGTAATTTCATTCCCTGTAAAATTCATTCCCGGATATTTCATTCCTACTTTGAAGATGGATAGTTAGTGACGTCATACGGTTAATGTTTCTACACTAGTTAGAGGGAGGGCTCGAAAGTGGGCAGTCGGTACTGGATAGGAGTGATGACTCGAGATGGATATGAATGAGTTATGGGGATTATGGATTAGAAATGACGTCATGATACATCTTAAATATTGAGTAGGGATGGAATCCCGATCCGTGGATATTATTTATACCTTGGGAAACAGAAGTAAATCCCGTCATTACTCTTGTCCTTGTTCGTCGTCTATCACTACTCGCTCCTGCTCATCCATCGACCGTCATCAATTTCATAATCTTCCCTTCCTCTTTTCACAATTCAAATCTATGTAAACAATAAATAAGTTTTCTCAGGCCCCTCAGGATCACTTACTCTCCCCTGCTTCAAGTTCAGCTCTGGATTGAATCCTACAACAATCATCATCATTCGACATAGGAGCATGCTGGGACTCGTAAAAGAACTTTAGAATATATCCTTCATCCCCTTCTCATCCAATCACAAATGCTCAAACTCTAATACGTAGGTTTCAAAGCATTTGGAAGGAATCGGGGAATACTGTTGCTAAGGTACGTTGTGAAGAATAATTGAAATTCATATGCAGTCCCTTTCTTCATCAAAAGGTCATGAAGAGGATTGTATTAGAGTTATAGAACTAGAACAAGATGGGGATCTCGTCCATACGTCTTCATGCATTTGTGAATATAATATATAATATTTACCGAGTGTTCCATTGAAATCTGAACACTTATCCTTAGTATCAAGAACCCCTTCTAATATGTTATAATATACCCCGGTTGTACAAGGGTACTACTTGTCCAAAAAGTGGATCATTACCCACCACGTCCTGAGCATCAAGGACTCCTTTTGATATCCTATAATGCACTGTACCCGCAGGTAGTGCAAAATAACCGATGGTTCCAAAAGTGGGTCATTACCCCCTTACTTCTTTGAGCATCAATCTCCTCTTTCAATATCCTATAATACACGCCAGCTCATGGGTTGTGCAAGTGAACGCTGGTCGAAAAAGGTGGGTCGTTATTCGCAGAACTTATAAACTTCTTTTGGCATTATTCTTATTGGTGTATGTAAAGGTATGTGTAACTTTGGTAGTGGTTTATGGCCGTCATGTGGCCCCTCTGCAAATGGAGGGTTCGGGAGTTTTTAAATACTAAAATGTAGGCGAAAAAGGAGAACAATTTGAATGAACATGATAAAATTTGGGTATATCAAGATGACTACAGCAACAAGTAAATATATAATAAAAATTTACATAAGAATTGTTGATCCTATTTAACAATATTCGAACTACACGGTTATATATTTCATATAAATATTATTAGTGTGTTCAAAATAGACATAAACAAAAAACTGATTTAAATATACTTTTAAACATCGAATGTAATACTTTTAAAAAGTCATCTTTTTTAATATACCTAACATATCTGATATTACCTTAATACATCCTAAACATAAACACATTCACCAAATAAACTACTTTTTCAGCATGTTGTGCTATTATGGCATTTGCTATTACAGATGTGTCCCTTTTTTGCAGATGAACTTATTTGTTTGAAGTCTGTGCAATTGCTCCACTTAAAGTCTTGTTCATTTCCATCCGATAGAATTGATGTGGTCAGTCGCAATGCAACTTCCTTCTCTCTGGAACTTCATCAACACTGAGGAATGACTCCTTGCAAGGCTCAGACTGCTTACATTGAGCTGTTTTAATACATCATTTTTGTCTCTAATCTATAATATCCGATCTCTGCTACATGGATCACAACAGCCAAGACATAGTGGGGATCTGCTTTTCCACGGTCGATACTTGGAACTTGGCATACTGAACCAACCACTATATATAAGCCAACTTGCTTGCCTTGGTGTCACTCTGCTACATCCAAAGAATATCTTGAATGTCTCCATTTGCTCTCTCATATTATTTTAGAGATTGTGAGTGATGGGAATTTTCATACACAAGTTCAACGCGTCGTTCCAGGGTTGTAATATACTATTAGAAGGGATTCTTAATGATCAATGAAGTGGTGGCGGTGGCTAATGGCCCACTTTTTCGACCAGCAGTTCAATTGCACAACCCATGGGCTGGGGTGTATTATATGATATAGAAAGGGTTATTGCTCAACCTGTGGATAGAACAAGTAAAAAGAGTCTCGAATGAGGGTTTCCATTGCCAATGATTTGGTAGCGGGTTATGAGCCTACTACGGGCCATATTGAAATATTTTTTTGTACTTTAATATCTTATTTTTCAAGCATTATTTATTACTAAGAAAATATAAACCAAACTAGAAAAATTGTTTACAATGCAGGGAAACTGACGAAACTTTGACGACGACGAAAATTTGACAAAAATCATAATGAAAACGAAATAAAAGATAACTATGACGAAACAATGACGATGTCTGACAAATACAATATTATGATGCAGACGAAACTCTGACGAAGACGAGACGAGACTGAAATTAGCTGACAAAGTTAACACTGCTTTCCATGGAGCTCTTTTTGTCACTTTCCTCACAGCTATGAGCTGTTCTCACTCATTGGATTGCCAATCAAAAGTCTTATGTAGACTTTATTTATTCTCTACAGACACACAGAAAAATTGTAAAGACAAAAATAGAATAATCATTCGGAAGCAAACACATATAATTTATATTATTGACCTACACATTTTACAAATGAATCCCAACTGCTCAAGTGAGGGAAATTGAAAGGTTTCGTTAAAAATACAAACAAGTCGGTGAGTAAAAACTGTATATATAAAAAAGAGGAGAGTCACAAATTTCTATGTGAACTGACACTAAAGTTTTTATTCTTTTTATCATATCTTTGATTGAAGGGGGATTAAGAAAACATAAAAGGTTATGTGATTTTATGCTATAAATGCTGCGTAAATTTAAAAAAATAGTGTCATCCATGAATTTCTCAAAGGTAATTTCAACAGATGGTTGAGAAATCCATGTATCATCTTAGGTTAATAAAAATATTATTTAGTGTTATTATATTAAATAGTATTCTATCAGCCTTGAGTTTAATCTCTTTTGGACTTATTAATGTTATACTATTATCAATAATATTTGTAAGTTTATCTGTTTTTAATTGTCATTCTATAATTTTAAGTTGTTATACAGAAAAATACATCAATTCATTCAATACTGAAAGTATGTTGTTCAAAATGATAATATAGATAAGTTAAATAAACAACAAATATTTTGAGGAATGAGTAAAAAATTAATCGCCATGATATATACTCTCTATTTATTGTTATAGATAACCGATATTATCAAGCATAATTAATGTTTTGCAATGACCTTCATTAAAATAGGACTTCGTCTAAAAAATATTTAATGAGCGTACATAAATAATTCTGAATGTTATTTTGAACAAAATCTCAAACTTCAGAGAAGTTATTTTGAAAATTTTACTTTATAATAACAGTTTGAATCAAAAATACACTTAATGTTTTCAGAGTAAATAATTAATTAAATAAAAGATTTAAAATTTTATTAACAGAATTAATACATATTCATACGAAATTTAACTTATCACAAGTTTCACGTTGGCATCTCCATATAAAGGGTTATATTTATCATATAATTCCTTTAAATCATTTACATAAATGCGATGAAGATTTTCAATCATTTCAATGGAGGGGTTTGGATCCATTATCACAGGTATTGGCTTACCAATTACAACATGTAGTGGAACACGGAGAGGAAGGAAACCGAAAGAATATTGGAATATCCCTCGACCAAAAAATATAAGTGGAACAAATCCAAATATTCTTTCGAAGAACAATTGAATTTTCTTTAACAGTGGATGTTCAAACTGATGATAAAGTTTATTCTCTCCAAAAGTGAAGGACGGGATGAGATCAACACCAGTACGAATAGCCATTTTAATAAAACCTTTTCTTTTCTCCAAATAGAGTGTATGTACGTCCTTATGATCTCCGAGATTCATTGCTTCCATAGCACCGCCAACGATAAGTACATGGATTAAACCCTTCCCATTTCTGTAAAATAATTATTGGAGTAAACAAAAGGAGTTTATGTAAAAATCCCTATTCGTCCCAACGAACCTCAAAGCAATTTCCATACTCTCTTTTGAACAAGAGACGGATCCAAAGGACGTATTTAGTTCTCTAATGAACGGTATAATAAAAATACCGGATGTAGCAATTACTCTAGATTTTATATTCGGATAAATATCTATTAAATCCTTGTCATTCGTTCCAAATGCTGCAAATACACCTGAAGCCATAAAACCGTGCGGATGACTTCCAAGCAAATAACCTAAATAAAAATACGTATTATAATTATTCAAGGCATCTTCAGTTACTCAAATTTTGCATTAATAATTTTCCTTCGTGCAATACATTAGGAGATTTGATAATAAATCAAGAAAAATCCTGGTGAGTGTGTAGTTGAAATGAAATAATAAATAATAGGTTTCAAAGGCTTTAGTCACTCTATTAGTAGTCCAAAATGTGTATGACGATAACAACAGTTTAAAATTGAAAACAAGGTTAGTGCATACTGAGTTTGCACAAACAAATACGAAGTACTGACATAAAATTAACGTACCTTTATTCGGATCGAGATCAGTGGTTTTGATAACTTTGACAGGGAAATAATCCTTGAAATACTTCCAAATCCGCCAATTTCGAACATTGAGACATATACTTCTAAGAATTGAACCAATGGAAGATTAACTCTGAAAAAACCGTAGCAAATATCTACCCATGAATATTCCGCCCTCCATTGAAAGGAGTTCGAATGTCATAGATTAGCCATGCGATGTACGGCCAAAATATCCATTGTGCTCGAGAGGTCCACAAAAGATACAAAAAGAGGATATAACCCAGAGGAAATCCAATGACAATGATGCTGGACCAAATTAAAGCTGCAATTGTTTGCAGACGGCGCTCAAATGGAATGGAAAGTGGAGCAAATTTAATGCCTAAAAGTTGAAATGGCTTCTGGGATCTTGATTTATCTTTGTCAAGGAAACTGAAATTGAATTATCATTGAATGAAATATTATTCGTTTAAATAATTATTAATGTTTTACCTCATATTAAAAGGTGTTCATAGATCAAGGTCTTATTAGTTACTTTATAAGCTATTACTTAGTACTAACACAACTGTCATTGAACGTCAGAATATATGTACTATTGTATAAGATTATGTATATGTGTATTGCAACTCGGAAAGAAAACTTATATACTAATCTTTATTAGGCAATACTCACAAAGAAGTATAGAAGACCAACAAATATGTAATTTAAAAAATATTTTATGACTAAGTATATAAGATAAAAAAGATAATTATATTAAAAGCGATTATTAAATAATATATAAATAGAACGTGCAAATATCATTGCACGTTTTACTCCAGTGTCGTTCTTTTTTTTAATAACAATATCTGCTAAAACTATAGCTAGTTAAAGAAAAAGACTTTTAATAATACAGATAGCTTTTCTATCTACACGCAACCTCGACTGTCGAGAAGAAAGAGAAAATTTTTTAAATATATATTATGTAGAGTTGAGTAGTTTATAAAGAAAGAAAAAAAGAACGCGAGGAGAAGGCCCTTTTCTTGCCCCTCAGTGGGTACGATACATTAAATTGAAAATTCTAGCAATAGTGACGTCATAGACTATGAGTGGTTACGTGTTTTGTCAAAATATCTTGCCCAGCAGTCGGTATAATACATCAGATTGAAAGTTCTAGCAAGTCCGATTACATGATGGTCTAACTTTGTATTTCTGTTAACCTTGATGTAGACAAGGTTTTTGCAAAAACACTTTTCACTCAATATGGACACCTATTTTATCAATCACAGCCTTTACAGGTCACCTGAAGGTCATTCAGAAGTTGATGAAAAACTCCTGAGACAAGTTGTACCATGCAACTACTATAGAGGACTTCAGTGTGTCCTTCATTTGGTTGTGAGGTCCTGTTGGTTTCCCTTTTCAAAGTGCCCCGTATAGAAAAGTCCTGTGCTTTCAAATCTGGAGAGGAAGGGAGCCATATATCTTGTGACCAGAATCGAGCTATGTTATCATCGCAGAACTTTTGCACTTGATGGACGTGGGAGAGGTGGTGCCGTCCTGAGTCCACACGTAGTTACACTCAAGGTAGTTGGTCTTCAGCCATGGTAAGATGGTGTACCTAAGGACCTTATAGCAGGCATCCTGGCCGATTTTCTGTCCAGCCTCGAAAAAGAACAAAGGTATCTTCTTTCCATCAGAGGCCACAATGCCGAGGACCATTGTTTGGGCCGGATATTTGGGGTAGTAAACTCTTTGGACCTATTCCTTTGTTTCCGCAATTGACCCATTTGCCTTAATTAATGTAAGGATTTTCTTGCACCTCTCGAGCCTCCTGGCTTTCATGCCCTCTGTCAGAAGTTGGCATGGGGTCTTTGTGAAATAAACTAATACCAAGTTGTGTTTTGTACCATCGAAATTGTCCTAGATACCACAGAGCCGATTCATCGATTTAGTGGGATCCTCCTTTATATTCTTCTCCAAACTTAACTTCGTATGCCTTCCTGACATCCTACTAATGTCTTCTCCATTTTTTATTTATTTTTCATTTTGGCCTACTTAAAAGCCAGGCTCATAGAACACTTAACAATGTCCGTAATCTTCATCACATCAACTCCAGTATCTAATAGATCTGCGATGCGCTTCCTTTTTCCGTTTTACTTGCTCATATTAATAACCTCTTGAATAGTCCAACTCTAAAGTTTGCCTGCAGAGTGAAACTATGTGTGTTTTGTGTTTGCATTTTTTTTTTCTTACTCTAGGTATTGAAAGACAATCTGTTTTTTTTTTTGTGGTTTAATATTTCATTTTTTTTATAGCTTCCAAATAAAGAAACTTAAGGACTTTTTGATATTTCAATTTTCAATGCATCACAAGAATGTGTAAGCAATCTTTCTACAATATAATGTCTACAAGCAAGCTACAACAACCCTCCCTTCAACAATTGTTGAATATACAGGGTTCGGAAGCAAAATGTGGACTATTAATAAATGCTAATTTTGTAATTAAAATAGAGAGGCTTTATAATTTTCTCCCGCATATTCCGAATTTCCTGTCCTTTCTGCATTAGTAAACAAAAATAAACATTTCTCAAATCTTTCATCATGAGTGAGCAAGAAGCAAAAAGGCAGAGGATCTCAGATCTTCTGGATGCCAAAATTAAGGGGGCAGAGATTAGGGACATTGTGAGTGCTCCATATATGAAAAAAAGGGAAAATACCTCTCAAAGAAAGAAGGAAGGGGGGGACACAAATTGAAAAGGGATTCTGAGTTTCTGGGTGACCTGAAGAAGAAGATCAAGAAGGCCCCCACAAAATCCATAAATCGCCTCTCTAACGAGTTTGACGTGGACTAGGTGACGATCAGGAGGACTGTGAAGGAGGACTTGGGGTTGTCCTCTTACACAACAACCCCACACCATTTGTTGACGGACACTCTGAAGGAAAGGAGACTGCAGAGGTGCAAGAAAGTTCGTACGTGGATCAAGGCAAATGAATCCCCAGTAAAAACTTTTCACCGTGGACCAGGTCTACAACCGTCGGAATGACCGTTGGCTCGGGGGATCACCCGATGAGGTCAAGGGGTGCTCCATGCAAAACATCCGCCCACAACAATGGTCTCGGGGTCGTGGCGTCCGACGGCAAAAAGATGCCTCCCTTTTTTCTAAGACAGGGGAGAAAATCGGCCAGGAGGCCTACTACAAAGTGCTGAAGTTCACCATACTGCCATGGCTCAATGCCACCTACCCAGAGGACAACTATTTGTGGACCAAATATGGTGCACCCTCACACATATCGGCCAAATGCCAGAAGTTCTGCGCCGACAACATGGCTGTTTTTTGGGACAAGGACATGTGGCCATCATCTTAGACTGATTTGAAACCGTTTGACTTTGCTGTGTGTGGCACTTTTGAGAGGGAGACTAACCGGTCATCTCACCCGAACGTGGACTCTCTGAAGGCCGCCATTGTGAAGAAGTGGAACAACTTGTCCGAGAAGTTCATCATTAACTCCTGCAAGGCTTTTGGCCGCCGTGTGGTGGCTGTTAATACTGCTGAGGGCGGCCATATTGAGTGAACTTGTTTAAAAAGTTTGTGTCTCATAGTTTTGTTTAAAAAAATTTTAAAATTATTTATGAAAATATCAAAAAATTGATATTTTTCTAAAATCAGTCATTCAGCCCACGTTTTGCTTTCCGACCCCTATATATGCAAGCAACATATAGTTTCCCAGTGTTCGATGCTGTTGTATCAAAAACAATTTTCATAACATTTTTTGTTCATTTTAATAAATCATATGTGACCAGAAACCTGTATTTTCGACTTTGGCACATAGTTGAGGGGTCAAAAAGTATACCAAAAAGAAAACAAAGAAAATTGGATTTTTTGTGAAAGAACATTGATAAAAAAAAGAATGTGCCAACGCTAGATATTCGCCAACTTTTATGAAAATTTGGATTCAGTCTCAGTATATCAAACTACAAGACTATTCAAATTGCGAGCAAGATCGAAAGAGGTTGGGACAGAGCAATCATCCTAATGCATGTGTCATACTTATAACTCGAATTTAAAGTTGAAAATAGGTACTGTTTTTTAGAGGCTCATAGCTTCAAGACAGATATAGTCCGAAAGTTTAAAAGTATCTCATTTGATAGCTGAAAGTTTGAACTTTAATTTCTTTTTAAAAAAGCCTTCTCAAAAACGTTCTATAAATTCTTGTTAATTTGAGATAAGACTACCCCAATATTTCAAGAATACAGCTTATTTTTTTTATCATAGATGAAAAGTCCATATATTTGTGTGCTATAGCTAAGAAAAGAAGAAAAGTGGAGGAAAGAGAGAGAAAAATAAAAGGAGGCGGTAGAACTTAAAAAAGTGTCTTGAGAAGAGGATTAGGTACAACCATCAAACTGTTGATGAAATTGATTAAAGACTATATTAAAATTTTAAAATAATAGGAAAACTATACTATATTAATATGCTTTAAAGTCAATAACATATTTACTTATTCATTATCTAGATTTTTGAAAAGTAAAACTGCTGCAACCAAAGAGTTGCATAATCCAGATCCATTTATATAGAATGAAGCTTAATGTAATTACTAATTAGACAATATATCCTTTTCTTCATTGAAACAATTACATACATATTACAATTTATAAAAATCTACAACATATACATTACAGGGTAGAACAGCAAAACGTGTACTGTTAATTAATGTTTATTGTTTAATTAATATGAAAAGGTTTAGTGATTATATTTTGATATTCTGTTTCCACCGTCCTCTTTACATAAACAAACTATACCAATAATTTATTCAATACATCATCATGAGTATAGTTGATAATATTGTAGAGAATAACGCGTGCAGTAGAAGGGGGAGAAAGACATATGGTATTATTGTTTAAATACTGATGAGATTATCATCTGCCTGCTGTATTATGATTATTTATATATATTATTTTATTATATGATTTTTGAGGGTATAACGGAAGAATTTATTAGCAAAATGTTTAATAAAAATATACTACGTATAATTGACTTAGACGGTTTTTATCCGTTACAGTGGATTTGAAAACGTCACATTCTATGAAATTGTAATTCATTATTAACCATATTCTCAGAATAATAACTAATAAAACGACAAAGTAAGAGTATTTCGAAATATATTTGAAGTTCCAAGTTCAAAATAGAAGGCTTAAATTAAATATAATCTACATACTAAAAAATAAACCATCATACATTTAAGTTAAATATACAAAATTAAACAATTAGAATCATATAACTAATAATAACAATAAATTATAAACACAGAATATTGAAATAATAGATTGATCCAAATAATATTTTCTTGTTCTAACATCGGAATTCAGTTCAATATGTCATAACTTTAGGTTGCAAAACACAAGCCAGGCGTGGGGTTTAATAAAAATATCATCATCCTTTTTCCTCATGTGCAAGTTGCATATACAATTGTGCACAGGATAGAAAAATCTCTACCGATAATATCTTAATTATTAATAATAAAGTAAATGTCAAAATCATAAAATAATGTTAGATTTAAATCCATATCTTCTTCCAATCTTAGTACGAACAGCTTCAAGAATCCCACTTTCATTTATTTAATGTTTATCTAGGAAAAAAAAGTTAATCCATGCAGTCAAATTTTAAACCTTAATTACTTATCTTAGATATAAAAATTATGTAGTAATATCCGGCGATATTACTCCTTATTAAGAGCATCAAAAAAAGACCCCTGGTGATTTATGCTTGTATAACAACATACTATTCCAATGAAGGATACACACAATTACTAATTATAATGCTACACCCAATGTAACTACCTCCGTTGTTGTGACCATTTAAGCCGTTGTTTTTGCCTTTTATGAGTTTTTCGAACATCATTTCTTGGAGCTTATGAACCATAGCTAATCCTTAAGTGACAAAAAAGTAATATTTATAGACTATGTAATATTGGAAAACCTAATGAGCATACCAAAGTATTAAAGCGAAGTAAGTAGTCTCAGACAAACTAGTTGCAAACCATCCAAAGCTACTACCCCCGTTGTTGTGACCATTTAAGCAGTTGTTTTTGCCCATTACTGAGTTGTGTATCATAATTCTTGATATGTTTAGCTAAAATAAAATCATATTTTATGGTTAGATTTAAAAAAAAAATTGAATACTTACTGTGAGATAGTACAAAATTCAGAGTTCCATTTCGATATTCGTAAATACTTTTTACTGATAACATGATCATCATTTGGTGTGGATGACTCAAAACATTTTTATATGTACATCAGTACCAACATCCTCCATTAATTTAATGATGGTTCCTCGGGAAGGGATATGTTTACCCTTGTATTTCTCCATAAATTTTTTGAACGTAGATGATTAGCAATGGATAAGGTTATATTACATGCAATAAGCATCGTTGTGAGATCAAAGTTAAAGTCTGACTTGATGTATTCATCGTCAAATTGATTTTATAGATGAATATCCATACTGTTGTTATGAGATGAGGATAATGAGTGGCGTGTAATTCTAGACAGGGGACTAAAGGCACATTTATATCGACAAATCCGACAAACCATCTGTTTCTCATCCGGTAAGTATTTTCCAAATTCCTGGGCCTCCATTTTCATAAATCCAGACAGAAGGCGACGTCATTTTGGAGATTTTATTCAGTTCTCTATCGACTATCACCATCTCATATTATATTAATATTGAATAATAAAGGCGGGAATGATAACGTTCATGATTGATAGAAGAAGATGTATATTATTTAATCAATGATGCCATAAGTCATTCTTCTTTTCTCCTCGCACGCTTTTCTATTCTTACCAAAATTATCACCCTTAGCCATAAGTAATTCTTCTTTTCTCCTCGCACGCTTTTCTATTCTTACCAAAATTATCACCCTTAGTTATTATGAAGAAATAATTCAGCTCACACTTGTTTATCTTGGTGAAGCACCTCTGAAATTAAAAAAAATAATCAAAGACTCTCAAGGAGCTCTTCAAAATGCTCGGTGTATGGCAAAAATGCTACACTTGCTTAAAACAATACTACCATAAGCTCGAATAAATGTATTGCCTCAAGGAACAGTTTTTTTATCCTGGAAAATTGAAAAAACTAAAACAATTTGTACTTTTCTTTGTATATCGTTATATTCCTTGGTGAATGACTGATCAATCTTCAACTTTTGCTCCTATAAATGATTTAAATCTAATTCCTACTATCCTAGAATATCAAAATGTAAAACCTACTTTGTCAAGAGTCGCTATTAAAACAATGCATATGTTTGAAAACCTATCTGTTGTAAATGATGCCATAGAGAGGAGTGAAGCCTTGCAATGGCTATATAGGCAAATCAAAAAATGAGCAAAACTTTCAAAACATAGAACAATTAGTCGATAATTATCGTCGTCGCATACCAAACCAGCGAAAATATAAATGATGGTATCTAACTCTATGTGAATAAGAGAATCCTTTATTGGAAATATAAATTATTCAGATTTGTTAAGCACTACATGATTGTTTATGTCATTGAATAAAATTAAAATAATCCAAAATGTTTAATCCAAATGTGCCAATGTAAGATATTGTCCAATTTTCACTAAATTTTGGAGAGTTGCTCTGAAGGTAAAGTCTCAAGACCAGAACAAAGGCCGATCACATCTTGTAACTTTTTGAAAAAAGATGGGGCAGTGCGATCCCCCTAACATACATTTAACAAAATGGTTATATAATTTATCCCTATCTTCAACACCGAGCTCTCAAAAAAACTTTTTATCTTTAAAAAAACCATATTTTTTCTTAAAATTAGATGTACAGGGTCGTCCGAAGGGAATGGGAGACCCCCCCCCCAATTAGGCATTTTTGTTTTTTTACTAGAAAATTTAATTTAATTTTTCACATTTTTTTTCCAAAAAAATTAATGGCTTTTTGAAATTTTTCTCCAAAAATTTAATATTTGAAATTTAAGTTTTCAAATTTTATTTTTTGTGAACAACTATTGATTTTGAATAATTTTTTCTTAAAAAAAATAAATTATTAGAAACTTTTTTCCAAAATTTCTTATTTTCTGTTAATAGCTGTGAATTTTTTTAATTTTTTCACAAAAATTTTATATTTGAAACTTAATTTTGGATTTTTTTTTCCAAAAAAAATAATTTTTTGTAAGCAGGTATGGATTTTTGAAATTAAAAAAAAAAAAAATTGTAAGCAGCTGTGGATTTTTGAAATTTAAAAAAAAAAATGTAATATTTGAATTTTTCTTTTTAAATTTAATATTTAAAAGTTTCTTCCTGAAAATTAAATTTTTTGTATTTTTTTCAAAGAAATTAAATTTTTTGTATTTTTTTTCAAAAAATTTTCAAAAAAAAAAATATAGATATATATAACCATGCTGACACCCCTGATATAAGTAATGTAATTGACTTATTTATATTTAATTTCTGAACTTTTCTTGCTTCTAAAATATTCTTTACTTTCTACAATTAGTCGAATAATTGTTTTAATTATTTTAAAGTTCGAAACATTTCATACAAGGTTACATTGCATATTTATTAAATATTTCTATAAGAAAATTAAAAGTTAAACGGAAAAAATTAATCAAAGTCGAACCTTTTTTTTCGGCAATTATTTAAATTGTAATATATATTATAAACGTTTCGTGAAATTATTTTTCTTATCTTTTCGATGTTTTCAGAGTTCTGTTTAATTCATAAAGTAGAAAAAATAAATTGGACTTACATGCTATATGAAGGGCTGAATTGGTAGCGAACTTAGCGAAATAAAATGATACTATTATATGAATACTCATGGTCTTTTACAGATGTAGAACTATGCAAACGAATCCAAGTTGCTATAATTATATCTTGAGTGAATTAATAAATTAGCTTTGATCCATTTGGTTCAAATAGGGAGTTAGGAATTAGGAATCATGCTTCTAATCGTAAAGTGTTGATAATAAATATTTTAACAAAGGCTAAAACTATAAACCGCCCAGATACAGTCCTGGTTTCAACGATGTTAAATCAAATAATATTTTAATACCTCAAAACCCGACTTTTTTTTACTTCGATTCAAATCACATAGAATGATTTATCTGCGACTCATCATTTCAAATTATTCGATACCCACTCCATGCCTGTTAAAATTAAATTATATTAGATAATCAGGTATGTGTGTAGTAATTTATTGAGATATATATATTAGGTTGGGGAAAAAATAATTTCACATTTTCCACTTATTTTAATGCTTTATAATAAGTGTTACAATAGTTTGATTTAAGCCAAGTATGTCCCGTTCTGTATGATAATTTGTTACCAACAAAAATCCAACTTCATAATGTCCCTATTGGGGAAAAAATTATTTAACAGACCTCTATTGAGGGCAAATTTGCCCCCCCCCCCCACGCGTTTTGACCATAGAAAGAACCAAGTGGTAATCCCTTGGAGATTTGTCCAGACTGTAGGGTGGATGCATAAGTACTTCCCATCCGATCTCCCGGAGCTTCATCAAAGATATATGCGGCCTGGCGTTGTCTTGATGATTTTCTACTACAAATGGTTCAAAATAGTTTTATGATCAATTTTGAGCTGCTGGGTGATGCTTCGACTGCCAACATGACGGACTATCACGATATTTCCCAATATTTTATCAACTTTTTCGACGACCATCCTGCCAGTGCATGGTGCATCATTAACCTCCGCTACACTAGAATGAAGTCGCTCTAACCACTGTTGTGCAACACGAACCGAAAAAATATCGGTCCCGTATACATTCCAAATTTTCTTGCTAACTTTTGACGCGTTTTTCCCTTTCAAGTAGTAAAAATTTAAAATATTGCGAATTTTTTCCTTTCAAACGTCAAAACTCGACGCACGATAACTCAAGAGTGAACTAGCCAAGTTCACAAGTTTTGCATAACACACTCCCACTGGTCAATGAAGCTCATCTCCAAGTCAAAAAATTTAGGTAAGTTAGCAGCTGTAAGAAAACAAACGATATCACGGGGAACGGCCCCATTTGAAGAATAAGAAAGTACTATCTCATCCGGATAATGCACTGTGTTACAAGTAAATCAAAACAATAACAAAACTAGATCTATTGTATTTTGTATACAGATTTGGATCTCAGCGAATACTGGCTATTTCCAGACCTAAAAACCAATGAAGAGGCTGAAACTGAGTACTATTTTTAGGGAAAAGATAAAGTGTTTATTAAAAATGGCATTTAAATGTTTGAGTGGCGCGAGAATGACTGTTTTGCTCTTGATGGAGATTATATTGATGAAAACCAATTTTGAAAAAAAAAAACAAACAAAAAACAAAAGAAAAACCGTGTAACAAAAATCTTTGTTAAGCTTGGGACTTTTAGCCCATTCGTTATAATTCAAGATTTTTGACTATTTTCACAATTGCCAGGACTTTCTACGGAAGCCAAAAGACAGTTTAAATTCGACCACTGCTGCGTTTTTAAAGACCAAGAATCCATTCTTATATATCCCAAAATATATAAATTTATATTTAACAGCGTACATCACATAAACAATTCACAAAAAAGGACAAAGTGCTTCCGTAGAAGTAGATATTGCACAACCCGTTGGCCGGGGATGTATCATAGCATATTAAAAGGGGTCCTTTTAATGCTTTAATCATACAAAAATCAAGTAAAATGAAGAATCACATACGGAAACTGCTTGGCAAATGAGGTTCGGTCTTTAGGGATCGGGCCTATACAGAATCCACCTCTAGTTTATATTGTATTTACAACCTGAGACCCGGGGTGGGGTGTATTTTTGGATGTTAATAGGTTTCCCTGACGCTCAGGCAAGTGGCTACGAGACTGCGATTTCAGCGTCTGACCCTGAATAGAGCAACTACTTACTTATCGCTTGAAAGATGAGTGCCATTATAATGCCCAAATATCAGTATAAACATAAAACCAACATGATAATGATTCTTAAAATTTTACAGTCCTTATTTTATGTTTAATATTAAGCAGGTGGAACAGTTCTTAATTAATGTACCGGGCAACGCCAGGCAAACCTACTCTAGTTACAAGTAAAGTGTATCTTTATCATCAAAAATAGTTATAATTGCAAACATTCGATGATACTTTGTAATAGTAAATAAAATGACACAATGACAGGGCCAGATTTATCATAATGACTGAAGGAGCTGAAACCCTAGAGCCCTGTACTGCACTTACCACAAAAAGTGTTTCATAGGTCCAGCGTTCCCCAACCTCCACAGGGAAATTGCTGAAACCTCCAGCACCCTTCTCCCCCTACACTATGGGGACTCAGCATACCGTTGATCCGGCCCTCGAGCTTGGAGTTCACCAATTGTCTGATGTAGAAATAACTTAACATGATAATTAACATCTTAAAAATATCTTTCAATTATAATCCAATCACCTCAAGTGGAACCCTCACGATACTTTTAATAACTGATTAAAAAGGAAAAACAACACGGATCTACTGAGGAAGTAAACAAAAAAAGTATGATCTCCATCTCTCAAGTACTCCCTGTCCTAGGTAAAAAATTAGGTAATATTAGGTATATTCAAAAAGATGATTTTTTGAAATGAATACATTTGATGTTGAAAGGTATATATTCAAAGTAGTTTTTTGTTTATGTCTATTTTGAAGAAAGTAATAAAATTTATATTAAAAATGCAACCATATAGTTCGAATATAATTCAATGGGATCAACAATTCTAATGTAAATTTTTATTAGATCTATACTTATTGATGTAGTCATCCTGATATACTCACATTTTATCATGTTCATTGAAATTGCTCACCTTTTTGGTTTAAAATTAATTATTAAAAAACACCAGAACCCTCCAGTTGCAGAGGAGCCGCCATAACTGCCGAAGGTCATAAACTAACACAAAAGTTATACATAATTACAGAGCTCACTAAGTATAATACCGAAAAAAGTTCAATCCCCTGAGTTATGTAAATACCCATACCTTGAACCTGCGGTTGTATTGCACAACGCGTGGGAGGGGTGTATTATAGGATATCAAAAGGGGTCCTTGATACTCAGGATTGCGGGAGGTGATAGGTTTTGATCCACCTTTTGGACCAGTGGTTCACTTGTACAATCTGTGGGCTGGGGCGTATGGTAGGATATTAGAAGGGGTCCTTGATAATCAGGATAGTGGAGGTGATAGGTTTTGATCCTCCTTGTGGACAAGAGTTTCATTTGCGTAACCCATGGGTGGGGTGTATTATAGGATATCAAAAGTAGTCAACTCAGGATAATGGTGCTGATAGGTTTTGATCCCCATTAGAGACCCGCTGCCAACCTGCGGAACCTCTTGGCTGAGGTATATTTTATAAAATAGAATTGAGTCTCTCGTTACAATTTCTTATCATACAATAGTTTGATTGTGTGAATACAATATAAATCTCAATGAAAATAAACTAGAGCATCAAACTGCTTATGAAATTGTATGATAATCAAATCCTTAATGATCAAATTGCTTAGCAATGATTTTTAAATAATAATAATCAAATTACACACAATAGTTTCATCTGAAAATATACATGAAGCACTTGAAGTTGAAATGACCATTGACTACCTTATTGTAAATTTTATAGATTGCCCAGGCATTTTGCACATTAACCACTCTAACGGGCATTTTGCAAGATGCCAAATTTTCCACATTGTCCGTAACATATATATGTAGTTGTCATTGTATTAAATTACTATAAATTGAAATGAAGTATGTGAATCAAAAAAGATTTTGGAATCAATGATATGTATAAACAACACTTCACTGAAGATATTAATTCAAGACTTATCAAAAATCAATCTTAAAGTATTCATACTATGTCGTAATGCCTAAGGCATGCAGTTATAATATTATTTGTAATTGATATTGCCATTCAAAAAATTATTGCTTAAAAGAACGATTGAGTCTCATTTCATCCCTCAAAAATAGGAAATTATATTTTGAAGATCTGGGCTTTCAATAGTCAATGTAAATCCATTAATATATGATCATCCCCTATTTATCTTATCGAAGTTACATCCTAAGAATTTGGATAAAATCTCTAATACTTTATCCGACATAATTTTTTCTGCCTTTAATATGATAAACCAACAAATTTTCAAATAAAAAAGTAAACAAAAGGATGTTTAATTTGAAGAGTGATCTTCAAGTCGCTAGTGATTTTGTGATAAAACTTTTATTGCTTGTGATACCGAATTCTTGGTCATTGACAATGACTTTGAATGAATTGGGAGTTTCAAAAACACTATGACGCAACCTTTTGGCCAAAAAGAAACAGAAGAATGCTCAAAATGATCTGGTAGTTAGCCAAATAAGTCAATCACACCAACTGCTATTTCTCTCTTTAAGTAATCCTAGACTGTAATTGTCATATTATTTTTCCACAAATTTTTAATTGAATTACAAATTTCATATTATTAAAATCCTACATAGTATTTTATTAGATACTAAATTATAATATTGCTTAGTAACATTTTATTATTATTATTTTTGCATACAAATTGATATAATTAGGCCTTTCATTACCTTATAAAATTATACAAAGGTACTCGAATACATTGGTTAATATTGTAAAAATTGTCAACAAATAAATGCAAAACACACATTAATGACATATTAAACTATTAATAAAGAAACATAAGATAGAAATTTAAGCATGAAACATGAAATTAATATCGTCACATTAAAATAATTTATTATATATACAGAAATACTTCAGTACACTGCAAAATAAGAGTAATCAAGCCATCTCCTCCTCTTCTTCTTCCTCAAACTCTCCTTCGTCTTCAGCTGTAGCTTCTTGATATTGCTGGTATTCTGATACCAAATCATTCATATTACTTTCAGCTTCAGTAAACTCCATCTCATCCATACCCTCACCAGTATACCAATGTAAAAACGCTTTTCTACGGAACATGGCCGTAAATTGGTCAGATATTCGCTTAAATATTTCTTGAATTGCAGTAGAATTTCCAATGAATGTCGCAGCCATTTTGAGGCCACGAGGTGGAATGTCACAAACGGCTGTCTTAACATTATTTGGAATCCATTCAACAAAGTAAGATGTATTCTTGTTTTGAATATTTAGCATTTGTTCATCAACTTCTTTCATTGACATACGCCCTCTAAATATAGCCGCAACAGTAAGGTATCTACCATGTCTAGGATCGCATGCCGTCATCATATTTTTGGCATCAAACATTTGCTGTGTAAGCTCTGGAACAGTAAGGGCTCTATATTGTTGACTTCCTCTAGAAGTTAATGGGGCAAATCCTGGCATAAAAAAATGAAGACGAGGAAATGGTACCATGTTTACAGCTAACTTTCTTAGATCAGCATTAAGTTGACCAGGAAACCTAAGACAAGTAGTAACACCTGACATTGTCAGTGAGACCAAATGATTCAAATCCCCATATGTTGGCGATGTCAGTTTCAATGTGCGGAAGCAAATATCATACAAAGCCTCATTATCGATACAGAAAGTCTCATCAGTATTCTCTACGAGCTGATGTATAGATAAAGTTGCATTATAAGGCTCAACAACAGTATCAGAGACTTTAGGTGAAGGAACAACAGAATATGTATTCATAATTCTGTCAGGGTATTCTTCACGGACTTTAGAGATTAATAGTGTACCCATTCCAGATCCTGTCCCCCCACCCAAAGAATGAGTCAATTGAAATCCCTGAAGACAGTCACAAGATTCTGACTCCTTTCGAACAACATCCAAAACAGAATCAACCAACTCAGCCCCTTCCGTGTAGTGTCCTTTGGCCCAGTTGTTACCTGCACCAGATTGTCCAAAAACAAAATTATCAGGTCTAAAGATTTTTCCATAAGGACTCGAACGAACAGAGTCCATTGTCCCTGGCTCTAAGTCCACAAGCACTGCTCGTGGAACATACATTCCACCAGATGCTTCGTTATAGTATACATTGGTACGCTCCAACTGAAGGTCCGAAGTTCCATGATAAGTTCCTGTTGGATCAATGCCATGCTCATCGGATATGATTTCCCAAAACTTTGTTCCTATTTGGTTCCCGCATTGGCCTGCTTGCATGTGAACTATCTCTCTCATTTTTATTTGATACTTACGACCTCCAGTAACTCCTTAGCTTCTTAAAGGTGTGATCACTGAAATGGTACGCACAGTTTTAATTTAGCACCCACTTATTCTTCCTTTTTATTATTATTATCCGGCCTTCGGTCCATTTTGACTGCAATACCCCCTTCTTTTTTGAGGACCTTTTAACAAAACCTCTCCTTTTTCAATAAATTCAACTATGAATTCTTCTTTTTCTAGAACAAAAAGATAAGAAAAACGTAGCGAAATTAGAAAAAAGAGAAGGTGCAGATGAAATTGGAACGGTTTCATCGGTTTAATGTTCGAATCAGTGTGGTTTACTCACAAGTTCGAACCATATCAATATAAGGCACCGTTATTATAATATAAATATAATATCACCGTTATGTCATATAAAAAACAGAAGAAAAACAAAAACATTTCTGATTAATAAAAATTCTCTTATGAATAGCTCATTCAAAGCCTCATTAGTCATTACCACACGCCACCCCACCCACTACTGTCGATTTTACGAAAATCTTTCATTTTCGAAAAACCTCATTGTGCACCACTTATTCTTTCCCTTCATATACATTTTTCGTTAAAAAATTAGGGAAAAACACTTCTTTAAAAAAATAAAATTAAAGCGTAAAACCGATTTTGTCATATGTAATTCACAGATTGAAAACGAAGCTAGTATGGCAAACAATTAATTATTTATTTCTATAGAGATCTTCGCTTGAGCATGGAATTCTAGATACCTGGAATAAAGACGGGATTTTTCCTTTTCCCATATGAGTCAACATGTATTTTATGTGTACAATAACATATAAGAGGGGCTAAATATATTGTGTTTAACGTTTCAAAAAAAGTAAATATACAAATTTCAGCAAAGATTGGTATTCCTCATATTTTTTAATACAAATAAGTAACCCAGAACAAAAAAAGATAAATATAACGATATATTTAAGCACTTTCTGACGATAATTTTTTATATTTTCTTTTAGTCATTGATCCTTTGGAATTTGTTGGCCGCATTGCAATATGAATACAGTTATTAATTTGTTTGGTATAATTTTTGGCCAAAATATTGAACATTTTCCTAGAAAAAGATTTGAAAACATCTTGATACAAATGACTATTGAAATATTTACTTGCTAGTAAGCTAGAAAAACTGGAATCTTTGACTAAAACGACACATATTTCACTAAAGAGAAATCCAGGATTATTATTTTCCATAGGAATATAATTTACTTCATTATTAAATTGATATCAGATTAAAAATTCTCCAAGCCTGTTGTCCCATGGTAAAAGTAAGATCTAATGGAGTGTATAGCCCGCCTCGATTAACCAAATCAAGAAAATTAGATCTTCTAATGTTCAGCTCATCATTAGTTGAACTTTCAGCTAATATAGTAGGAGCATCCTTCGAAGAAACTAGCATCGAACATCAGCCTTCACATTTCAATTTTTTAAAGAGATCTAGATAAATAGCCAGATATATAAAAAATGAGAGCTTCATAATTATCTTCTTCTTCTATATTGACTTCGCAGTCTTGAATAAGATTAAAGATACTATCTAGATCCTTGGAATACGAATTTTGAGCTTCAAATGATACATCTTTATCATTGCCATTTGCTTGATTTGATTCATATTAAAATAATTAAATCGGGCAAGAGATAGAATTCGTATCTTTTTTTCAGCTTCAGAAATCTAACCTAATTAAACAAAGTAATTAGCATCCGATAACTGCCTATACCAGCTAAATCTTGGCTTCAAGAAAATCACTCTGGAATGGTCCAAAAAAGAACATATTTAAAACTACATTCTTGAATTAAATATAAATTTATTCCAATAAGTGACTTAGTTGAGAGCTCAAGAGCTGCAAATGTTTCCAATGTTAACCCCATCTTGTGATCGTTGCTTTCAATTTTCCACTGAGTTAACCAGCCCATTTTTTTTTTTAAACTCACAATTTTTATGGTTTAAAGTTAATGGTTCCTTAGAAGAATCACGTTTACGTGTGCCAGCACTTGGTGTCCTGCAATTCACAATATTCCAGTATTTTCTAATTAAAGTTCAGAAGTTTTTGGTGTCTAACCATTCAGGATTCTTTAACGAGTAATAATTCAATGCTCCAATAGTACTTTCATGGAATATAGAATCCGCAAGTGGAACATTTGTTTTTTCAATTGAAGATGGGAACAAAGCTTTATCATTAAATTTGTCAGCTAACTTGTTTCTTCCAGTTTGTATTATTCGATGAGATGATAGAAATTTGGAAATCCTATTTCGAGAGCCATAAATATTAGTTTTTTTTTGTTCTTTTTTGGACAAATATCTTGATGAAGGTTAAATGATGTCCTCAGACGTAAGCATTTGGCTGTACAAAGATGGACTAGAGCTATGCCAAATTAGTGATATGACCAAAAAGTCGGGAGAATCTCTTCTTTGATTTGGAGGGATATTGAATTTTTTTAATTGTTCAGAAATGAACACTACCTTTTTTTGTTGGAATCGGCAAACATTGTTTCAGATTCTTCAATCAATTTAGAAAAGTTGTCCAATATCACAGCTTTTTCTATCTTCAATAGGTAAAATGTCCAAACATTTCAAATGACTCACAATATTGCGAAGCAAAGATACCGAAGTTATCATTGAGATATACAAATGAGATTGAGATGTATGATTTCTACGTACTATACATCTAGAACACTGAATAACTCTTATCAATGAAATTCTTTTCTTAGAGTAGGAGACGAAGCAGAGTGGACTTTCGAGAAATTCAATGAAGAAGATGTGGATGGAGGATGAAATGTTCTTCAATGGGTATTCCAGTTCATTATACTGTCGTTTTATGGAGTTCCTTAGTTCTTATATGTAGAAGTATACGATGATTCTGTAGAAGACCTGAAGTCATTATCATAGACCTTGATGTGAACTTCAATATGAACGATCCTTCCATTAAAGGAGATGAGACCCACCGAGTGAAGCGGAAAGAGGGGAGATCCTCTGAACAGACTGTGACATTCAAGAGAGTATCAGGAGTTTGGATTGGATATCTAAGTGGAAAAATGAGAATTCCTAGGAACGGGAAGGATGGATGGATGCAGATCCATGTATACGATTGATCCGTAGAAAAGATACATCCAGATGGCTATGAATTAAATATCTTCCCACGCAGTTCCATTCATCTCTTCTCTCATCTGAGGTGAGTCATACGTCATTCAAAAATACCCTGCCTTTGTATATAGTTGTCAGCTGTCCATTCTCTAGTCTCACTGTTACGTCATTATGACGTAACCTGTACCAATAATTTCAAATGTATGAACATTTACTTTAATTAATATATCAGTAGAACTCATTGGTATGACTCATACCTAAAGGATAATTTATTATTTTTGATAAATAAAGGAAGTAATAATTTTACTCCACTTATGATCCGTCTTCAAAAGGACAGGTATTCAATTTCCTGTTGATACCTCTTAGTTTCGTTATGAAGAGACTAAAGAGGATAGAGGCGACAAGATGTTTGAAATAACAAGCAAACAAAAACAATGTATATGAATGAATTTCAGAATTCACGTAACCTCGATCAATAAATATAGAACTTAAATACTCTTCCTAGATGATTAGGCTTATGTATTTTTGTTTTAAAATAACTGTTATAATTTTTTAGAGTATAATTATAATTCTGACTCTGTCATCTATGGTTTTTATTAATATTTTATGTTTCTAGTTAAATCTAAAGAAAAATATATAACCTCGTGCAAACCGTTAACTTCTATTAAATTACATTAGGCGAATCTCAGCCAAAAGACGCGAAAATAATAAAGTGCGCAAGAAAAATTAATAGCGCCTATACATTATTTTAAACGAATCAGAATTAGATAAGAAAAAACATTCTTGATTGGTATACACGTCTCCTCATATCCCTTATAGTCTCTAGTCGTATATATATATATTGGCCGTCTTATTATTTCTATGAAGACATTTTGGTTATCATATAGAATAAAAATGTATAGCTAGGCTTTTAATAAATATTACTAAGCAATATTATAATTTAGTATCGAATAAATACAAAATAATATTTTAATAATGTGATATATACATACTCGTATATATGTAATTCATTTTAAAAGTCGTGGAGAAACAATATGACAATAATGGTATGGGATTAGTAATCCCGGATTACTAAGGTTAATAGAAATTTCTATTAAACTTGGGAATTACCTAAGAATTAATAGCAGTTGGTATGAATGGCTTATTTGGCTAAATACCAGATGAGTTTGTGCTTTTTTCTGTTTTTGCAAAGACAGTGTTTAAGCTTGAATGACTAGATATATGGATGAACGGAAGTTTATAAAGTCAACAAAACCTTAAAAGTCACCTTTTTCTATCAATAATAACGAAAGACAACCCCTTTATTAGGCCTTCATAAAAACATTGATGAATGATATAAATGAATAGCTGTTGTATTTGAATTTTTAAACAGGGAGTGAGCTCCAAGTCTTATATTGGAATATTTTGGATTTAAAAAAATCATGTGAATACTGTTACATTAATATAAATATAACCAAGCCCAACGCAATGATGGGTAAGAGCAAATAGAATAAATCCCTGATAATAATACTGAGGTTTGGTGATGGGTCTGAGTATAAAAATCTGTATAAGTATTTTAAAAACAGTTTAATAAATTTTTTATAGCAGTATGGCAACAACATATTTGATATACAAAATTGTATTTTCAAAAATAAATCTAAAAATACCTCCCCATCTATTTTTTGTGATATTTTTCAAATGGAAAGTTAGTTAATTCTCAAAACAAACCTATAGTTTATCTTTTTCAAAGAGAAAATTTATAGGCTAAATATATATGCTCTGAAAAACTATAAAACCCATTTCCGTCATTCAATCTTCTAAATACATATATAATTAAACGCAACATCGGAAGAACATTAAAAATTGTCATTTAAATCTAAACATCTTAAAAAAAACGCGATTTGAACAGTGTTCCAAAAGCTATTTGACTTTAACATGAAGCACAATTTTTGTTCATAACTAAAAACTAAGTAGGTACAATACTATCTAAATAACATATTGAAAGCATTAATTATGTCTTGTTTTGTATAATAACTAGCTAAGAATTACCCGGCGTTGCTCGGGCTAAGGAGGGAGAGAGAAATTACATTGAAAATGGTCAAATTAATTAAGAAAATTAAAAAAAAAAAATTCAGAAAATACTACTATATACTAATAATTATAATATGAATGTTTGGTTATTGTTGAAAAAGATCCTGATAACTCTAATTCTATTTCTCTTGGATTCTTATGTTAAGTAAGGTAATTTACAACTTCTCATCATAGCATTAAAGACGCAGCACCCTCGATTTAACGGTTTTAAAATAGAATGGGTAACATAGCCACATACAATATAAATGAGCGGCTCCAGACCTTTAAGTGAATCTAATTCCATTGCAGAATTGGAAGATATAAGGCTGATAAATGTAGAAACATATTCTTCTTGTAAAATTAGACTCTTTTGTATCGACTAATATTGATTTAAAAATTAAGCAAACTTGATTTTTTTTTTCACACTAAAAAAACTGTGGGCAACTGATATAGTAATTTCCACCAGCAAGTTGCTTATACCACAAAAAACACCTTTCTATTAGGTCGGAATTAATTTTACGAAGAAAAATAAACTTAGCTTTATTTTTATCGAATAAATATATGACTAAATTGGCTAGTCCTATGGATGTTTGATAGGTGACATGAAATGTCTTGGAAGATAAACCACCTCCATATTTCTTTGAGAGTGTCTCCTATGTTTTAATCCATTATGCAAACTTAATCAAGAAATCAATTTGTTCCCACTTATTTACAGAAATTGGTTTTGGATTAATCATCTCTCTTTTTGACGTACATAGTATTAGACTTCACATTTATGCAATTCCAAAAGCGCTTAAGAATATCCATACCTTGTGTTGTTTCTTTGAAGCTTCTGAATTGATCATCCTTCGACACATAATGGTCAAGTGCATTCAGAGTGGACTCGTGAAAAAACCTTACAGAAAGATCAACCCTACAATTTTCAATTGGTTGAGAAGCAATTACTTTTTGATTAAGTTTGTGAGATAATTTCAATCCCTGGCCTAGCTCCATCTAGTAGATTCGGCTCATGTGCCCAAATTATATCCTCATTTTAAAAAGATGGACATGAAAATTGTTGTTTGCTAGTAAAGTTGTTATAAATTTTTTCGAGGATATGTACCAAACCGAATAACATAATGATTTTGTTTTGGAAGTGTAAAAAGGATTCAGTATATATCTAGGAAAAAATCCATTTCCTAGTTCATCCACATAGAATTTTCTGTTTGAGGTATGCGCATCCGTAATGGTTGCAACGGGGATATAATATAGTTTTAAAATGGACGATTTAATATTTGTGATTGGTACCATAGCTACCATGTCACTCTATTTCCCAAGTATACTCTTCACCATAAAACAATGTATGGTTTTAGAATAGTTTCCATTCCTATCACGTCTAAAAAAAATTGCAACCAATAAATTCAACTCTCTGTGAGGAATAGACTTCGTCAATTATTATACAAACATACTTGTCTTTTATATCCAACAGTTTAACTCTAGATTTTAAATAATCAATTGTTGAGATTGGCAATCCTTTTTGAATTGAGAACACAGATGTTAATCTTCTTATACGCAATTGAGATGGCAAGTAAATAATTCCAGATTCTCTAGTTTGATTGTATAAAACTGGGTTTGTAGTGTGCCAAAGTATTGAAATTCCAAAAAATTCCGGAGAGTATCTTCGTCCTTTTACAGAGTGAAGGTGAGGTTGTTGTAAAATAAGAAGAATATTTGGGCTGATATGATTTTTCGAATTAAAGTCTTGAAGATTTACTGTTTCTTCCAATATCTGAATGGCATATTTTATGTTTGAAGCTGGTTTGGGTTGATTGATTCTATTTATTATTTAAATATGCTAAAATGTTATTGATATCAGAATAAGGGCTCAAACTCTTTATTGAACATATAATTTTCCCTTTGACAATAGTTAAAGGAAGTCCTTTTGAAAAAAGTGAGAAAGAGAGGTAATTTTTCACTTTTAAACCAAACTAAACATAAGGAACAAGATCTTGTGGGTGTACAGTAACTTCGTATAAAACATATTCGTAAATGGACAATTCGTATAAAACATTTACGTATAAAACCATTTCCTATATTATGAAGTGTCATTTTGTACCCCGAATGTTTGGTGGTGTTTTCGGGTACTGCCAGGTTACAAAATGGGATGCAACTTACCGCCAATACTTGAAAAAAATAAACAATTAAGAACCCTCCCTCAAATTGGTACACATAACGGAATTCAACTTACCATCAATATTTGAAGAAACAACTAAGACCCCCTTACAACCTCCCGAATTTGGGGGTGTTTTTGGCTACCACTGGGTGGAAAAACTGGATACAACCCACCACCGATACTTAAGTAACTACTTAGAGCCCCTCACAAACCCACAATTGTACCCCGAATGTTGGAGGTTTTCTGGGTTTAGTAGTTCTCAATTTTTATTGGCTTAAAATTATAATCTGCTATATGTTCCTCCTATATGTTTGGGGTACAATTGTGGGGTTGTGAGGGCTTTTAGTAGTTTCTTCAAGTATCAGCAGTGGGCTGCATCCTGTTTTGCGACTCCGCGGTACCTCAAAGCAACCCTAACATTCGGGATACAATTGGGGGGGGGGAGATTGTTAGCGGCTCTTAGTTGTTTCTTCAAGAATCGATTTGAGAATCAACGTTGGGTTGCATCCCATTTTGGGATCTTGCAGTACCCAAAAACACCCCTAAACATTCGGGGTACAATTTGGCGGTTGTGAGGGGCTCTTAGTATTACAGTATCCGCAGTGGATTGCATCCCGTTTAGGGACCCGACAGTTCCTGAAAACACACCCAACATTTGGGGTACAATTGGGGGGGGGAAAGGGGCTTTTAGTAGTTACTTAAGTATCGCCGGTACCCGAAAATACCCCAAACATTCTGGGAATAAAATGATAATTCATAAAGCTTCCTCACAAATTTATACGAAATGGTTGTATACGAAATTGTTGTTATACGAAAATGTTTTATAAGAATTGTCCTTATACGAATATGTTTCATACGAAGTTACCTATTACCAATCTTGTGATGATAGAATGATAATGATTATTTAATTCCTGAGTAGTAAACAACCTTTGCTAAATAGATTCAATTATATTCAAAACCTGATATAATATTTGCGTGTAATCATAAAAGACGTTGCGTAACCCTGAGAATTTGTTGCGGAATTATGATTGTAAGTCTTTATTGGACTCAGAGTAGAATTGGAGATTGACATCGGATTAATTCTAGTATATTTCCTTTTCTTATCCTTTTCTCCTTCCTCTCTTGTCACAGCTGACTGTAGCTGATCTAATTAAACGTCATGAATATTATTCTTTCTCGCTTCCTAAACATTCTTCAAATTGTCAGGGTTACCATTTTGATTTTAGGTTTCTTTTTTTTTTAACATGCCCATTATACACTGGATTTTCATGAATGATTATAAATAATACTCAGGTTTGACTAATTTATATGAAGAAAATCTAACCTAGTTCTGAGACACACTTAAATCCAAATGAGCCATTCCTTCCTCAATCAATGTAATCATCTTATCACTTGAATGAAAGATCTGTTAGTAGTTACTAGTTCACATTAAAGAGACGAGACAGGATGTTTGATATATATATATAAACAACAACTATGTATATGAATTATGTTCAGGATTCACGTAACCTCGATCCAAAAATATAGAATATAAAATGTACCCTTTGTATATGATTAGTGTTACGTATTTTTATTTTAAAATAACTATTATATTTTTTTAAAGCATAATTATGATTCAGATACTTGAAACTATGGTTTTAATAAATAATTTATGTTACTGGTTTATTCTAAAGAATAATACATAAACCTGTCCGAAACGTCGTGACGTGTCGACTTGTATTAAATTACATTTGATGGATCTTAGTCAAAATTTAGGATAGTTTTTTTTCTCTCAAATAATTAATAATAGATTTTATCTTCTCCTGAGCCAACTCTTCGTCAACAGAGCCTATCAATGACTTGATTCCTTATTGATTAACTTAATTCAAAATACTTAATACATATAGTTATTTTAAGATATGGTTCAGCGAATAACTTTTATGAATGGATATGCATAACTAGAAGATATAGTTTACCACCTACTGTAGTCAGATGAACTATTCAAAATGATTTTTAACAAAACCCATTTTTATTAATTTATCGCACTAATTTGTTCTATTAGGACAAATCTATAGAAATCATCAAACTCGCTCAAGGTTTGATAATTTAATTAATGAAATATATAATTGTACTCAACTAACAATCTATTTATTTTTATAGAAATAAGTAATAAGTCATTTACACCGACGTAAATTTAATGGGATCTCTTTATTATCATTCCAAAAATACGATATAATTTAACTTCTTTACTTAGATGTGTATTCTTTAGTTTTTAAGCCATACGTCCAATTAAATTAGATAAATAAAAGATTTATATTCCTGTATGCATGATGAAAAAATGGTTAGCTCCTCCATTATTTAGTGACTAACAGTTTATGAATTTGTCATTACTAAATTCAGTTTATGATAAATTAAAAGGTATAGTTTGATTTCAACATAATAAATAATGTATTTCCTTATTATTATTTAGATGAGTGGTTCTCAAATGGGGGAATGCATACCCCTTGGAGTACTGGAGATTTTGAAAGAATATATTACAAGTGGTACATAATTCGATTTTTTTTTTTTAAATGTAATATTTTCAAATTAAAAAATAAAATCAGCTAAGGATTATTGAAAGTTTAAAAAAAAAAATGTTCCATGTACCAAGTATCATAGAACTCTGTCTACTCCAGCTACCGAAGGGACTGGACTACAGTCATCTATAGTTAAATATCTTGAAACAAGGATCAAACACCTACACAGCATAGAGTGTCATGTCAATCTTATAATTGATGAGGTCTACTCTGCAGAAAGACTTGAGTTTGTTAGAGGTAAATTATTGGTCTGCAAGAATAACCAAACACCACAAACAGTCAACATTTATAATCAAATCTGTTGGAGGAAACTATATGGATGTGGAAGCTCTTATACCAGTTAAGAAAATTAAACGCTGAATTCCTCTACTGCAAAAATACTCTAATTATGAAAACCCTCTATCAAATCGGATGTATCGTTATGACCATATTAGTTGATAACTACCCAGTCAACAAGAAGTTCTTCACTCATTTTCTTTGTGGTGGTGAGCTCCAGACTTCAATTACTCACTCATACAACATCAATTGAAAAGTTCATCTCATCTTCGACCCTGTAGACGATTTAAAAAATATTTATAACTGCTTTCAAAGGTAAGAATACTTCAGCATTCACCTGAACCGTCTTGGAGTTAAATCATCATTACACCCTAACTTTGCTCATATCAAAGAAATCCACCATTTAGAGTCAACATTTAAAGTGAAGCAGGCACACAAGCTCTCTCATATCCCTCCATCTAACAGCTCTTGAGAAGAAAAATGTGAAGTTAGCGGATGCTGTTTTTCATGAGTCCATCATTGGAGCTCTCAAATTCTACACATGTAAAAGACCAGAATTCAATGACATAGCTTAGTTGGCTGAGTTTGTCCGGACTATGTGGAACGTTTTAAATGTAAAAACTCAATGGTTGAACAGCAGAAAAGAGATACAACTAGAACACCGGTCACATAAGAAAACCAGCTTGGATCTTTCCTCAAGGAGTTTGCAGACTTTCTCACTGCATAAGAAGAGAGCGGCGAAAGAGGCTTGACTGCAGAAACTTTTTTTGCAACCAAACATACATTTCTAGCTGTAGCAGATCTTGCCGATTCTCCACTTGACACTGGTCTTAGGCTTGTGGCGGAATCTAATGAAGAACAAATTAGCCTCACCAGGTTCATTGCTAGCATGAACAGAGGAAGTATGTCTACCCAAAGAGATATATTATATCTCAGCTGCCTCTATGCGCACTCTCTGTTCATCTTCATTACTTGCATTATAAGAAAAAACATTTTTGATTGAAAACTCTTTCCCCTGTAGTCTTTTTTGTTGACACGAGTTAAGAACAAGGAATTTGTCCATTTGTCATATTTTTATCACTCCCTTGATTGATGACTATATTCAGATCAACCACGCGGTCCCCTAAATTTGTTGAAAAAGGAAGAAGGTTGGCTTCAGAAGCTTTCCGATTTTCTTACAAACACAACTTTGAGTACTCAACCATGGGTCAATATCACAATTTACCAAACTGTTGGTAATATTTTTCTTACATGTATTATATTGATATCTATATTAATAAAGCAAGGTTTGTTTGTATGATTGTACATTTGAATAAAAAAAAGTCATTTTTGATATTAGCGTGAGTAGCTAAGGCTCAGTCAGGTAGTCCTCTAGAGATTAAAGTACTCCTTGGCTCATAACGTCCTATAATAATTATTTTTTTCGCAAGCTGTTATTATTATTCTCTCATTATCGAAGAGAGAACATCCATGTTTTGAGTAAGTACGTGTGAGTGTGCTCATGAAAAATGGTTTGCAGGGCTGCAGAGTTGGTACATAAAATACCCGACTGCCGCTTCAGTATTTTGAATGTTACCGACTCCGATTCCAACTCCAATGCACAGCGTTATTTTTCAATAAAATGTATATAATATAAGTATTATTGAGTCATTGGAGGCTATATACATTTAATTTATAGCTATAGGTAGTTCTTAGTTATATGTAGTAAATATTTGGAATATAAGATAGATGAACAAGAAATGAAATGGATCAAAATCTATCTATTGCTAATATATTCAAAAGTTTTGGAAAATAATTTATCTTCTCGTAACGGAGGAACGACAATACATTGAATTTAACACTGCAACCTTACACTTTTCTCTGATGACATTGACTATTCACAAGTCACACGGCTAGTGACTATGCTCTACCTATCATAATAAATTAGACTTTAGAAGTGTGTGGGAATTTTAATTGAATGGACTATAGAACACGTTTAAAATTTGGGAGTAAACTTATAAATTATTTAACTTAATAAGTTTGATAAATTAATATTACTGTATACCTATAATTTTTAACCATTTTGAAAATAAGTGAAGGAATACTCAATATAAGCCTTAGGTTATAAATAAGATTTGTTTATAAAAATTATGACAATTTTTGTTGCCGGAATTAGAGTCGCAACAAATTTTCCGACCAAAAATAGGATCGAATCTGATTGTATGATAAGAAATTTTCACGAGAGATTTAGCCAAATAATCCTCAGCCAACAGGTTATGCAGGCCGACAGCTGGTCTCTAAGAGGGATCAAAAAGCTATCGCCACCGCTATTCTGAGTATCAAGAACCCCTTCTCATATACTAAAATACACCCCGGCACATGGGTTGTTCAATTAGACCGCTTGCCTACCAAATGGGTTATTATTCACCAACACGGCTTCCTTGATCATTATGGACCCCTTCTAATATTCTATAAATCACCTCGGGGCCACTGGTTGTACATGTGAACTACCTTGCAATTAATTGTCCACAATCATTTTACCTGAAAATATAAATGACCACTCTACTTGAAAATTTATGAACTGTCCGGGCATTTTGCACATTGCCCTCTCTAACGAGCATTTTGCACATTACCCGTAATATATATTATGTATATATATATACTTATTTATAACGAGGGATCTACAAGAAAGTGTATTTCTGTCCTTTTGAAAAGGGAGCATAGTAACTGAGTAACTTCGTTTATTTATTTAAAAAAATATATATATTATGAAATAGCCATGACGTAACATGGGACACAAGGAAATTGACAGCTGAAAGCAAAATACAGTGGGTATTTTTGTATTAGCGAGGTAACACCGTGCCATCTATCTAGTAATTTAGGCCTAAAGTTACAAAACATTTGGGAAAAATGGATCTGTTACCTGGAAGTGATGATTCATTATCGTATTAACAATTAACACTTTCTCTCATGAATTAAAAATAGGTGAAGTATAAAATTTTCCATTACTTTTTCCCAATGTTTTGAGTATCAGAAACATACCCCAAGAAAAAAAATATATAATATATATATTTTTTTTTTAAAATTAACTCAATATTAGAATGTATATATATCTACAATTATATATGAAATTTAAGTTTGAAATGCATTTATTACTAATTTAGAATGTTACCAGAACTTCCTTTCATAAAACACAATTTTTATTATTATTCTACTAATAAAAAAATTACTTACAATTTCCTAGAAGGGTTACTCCTGGGCAACATTATGAGAGAAAGGGTTAATATAAATTTTTTATCGCATTTTTATACCATTAAAGAGTACGTCACTTTATCATTTTCTGTCATGACGTATCAGGGGCTTCTATAGGAATAAATATATATCTATTTTTTTTTTTTGGGGGGGAGACTTGGTTTTCGAATTAAAAAAATATCAAAAATTATGAAAAATAATTTCAAAAGTTAAATTTCAGTTTTTAAAATTTTAGAAAACAAATTTTAAATTGTTTAGAGAAATATTTCCAAAAATGAAAAGCTATTCATAATAAATTTCAAAAATTAAATTAAATTTCCAAAATAATTTTTTTGGAAAAAAAAGTCAGCAGTTAAATATTCTAGTAAAAAGAAAAATTCCTTTATTTTTTTTTTGGCGGGAGGGGGGCTACTAACACACCACCCCAAACCCTGTGGTCACCTCTGCATATGTCTTCACTATGCAGATTCACCTTCTTATTAAATCAATAGGGCATGAGCGTTGTTCACTTATATTGGTTTGCCAATAAGACGACTGAGAGTGGGACACTTTTACGAAGATAAAATTTAAGGATTTATTTTCTAAAAAAAACGTCATTCGGCCATATTATGCAACAGAGCAAAAATTCAAAAACCAAACTCTAAACTCCTCCTACCCAATATATATATATATAATCATCCTGAGGACACCACTATACATAGAGGAGGAGACACAAAGCAATCTACACTTATATTCACCCAGGCTACAGATTGTTACACCACCTTGCGGATAATATATATAATTTTTAGTTTGCTTATGCTCTACTAAGGAGGGGAATTCATGGAGGGACATAACAGGATTATGCACTTTTTTTTGGAAAGAAATACAAGGTTATACCATAACGCGAGTACGACTGAGGTTTTACTTCTACTACACTTTTGATATTGACGTCATAGTGGATGAGTGGTTATGTGTTTTGTCAAAATTTGTTTTTCTTACCTAGAAGTCCGTGCAATACATTAAATTGAAAATTATAGCAATAATGACGTCATAGACTATGAGTGGTTGCGTGTTTTTTAATCAAAATCTGCCTATCTTGCCCAGCAGTCAGTACAATACTTTAGATTCAAAATTCTAGCAAGCCCTATTACGTTAGGGTCTAACCTTGTTTTAGCCTAAAAATTATTCCTTCTAAAGAAAAAAAATCTAACAAAAAAGCTCCTTTATTTTTTTTTTTTTTTTTTTTTTGGGGGGGACTACAGCCCCTGGAGAGTGGTGTGTAGTGTGACAAAATAATACAACTCCCTGTTTGATAATTATCATTATTACATTGAGGAAACGCCAGCAACCTCAAGCAATCTACATTTATATTAGCCTAGGCTTCAGAAAGTCACACCACTTTGCGGCTAATATATAATTTTTAGTTTCCTCATGCCCCATATATATATATTATATATTTACATAATTTATTCAATAGATTAAATCGAAGTAAACATTATACTGGGTAACCCGTAAATATTAGGACGATATTAGAAGCCAAGAAAGTAAAAAAAAAAAGTATTTTTCGATACATTTTTTACACTATTACAATCAACGTGAAATTTCCTTTACAATGTCTACAAGTTCATTCTGCAGCATTAGCAGAAACTACAGCTGAATGACGCTTCAAAACTGCTTTACATGTTCTACGGATGGTATACTCCAACAATTTGTCCCATGCGGATACTGTGGCGGCCTTCAAGTCATCGACACTACAATAGGAAGTCACACTAAACTCCCTCTCCAGAATGGACTATATCGAGAAGTCCATTCTTGGGAAGAAGGGGCCACATGTCCTTTTCCAAAAGTGTTCAAAAGTGGTTTAGCACTGTAACATGTTTAGAAAGACGTCTTGATTGGCATTCACATCCGCAGGAATGAAGATTAAGGGCATTTTCATCCTGCAAGAGGTGAACCCTCCTAGACCGTCTCTGATGCTGAATTAAGTCTCCTGAACACCATTGCGCTCATTCAGGGAAATATCCTTAATGTGCCAATCCAGTAGCCGGTCGTTATGGCTGTTATAAGCCAGATCCACGGTGAAGATCTTCTGGTTAGTCCAAATGATTGAAACGTGCATACAAGAATGGAAGAATTTCAGAAGAACCTTCGCCCAGGTCGGACCCTTGGTCATTGTGACCCTGCTGAGGCACTTTCGCTTTTGTAGACGATACGGCTTCATGATCAGGTCCTCCCTGACCATCCTACTTAATGTTTTTTGAGATAAACCACCCTCATAAGTCATGTCATAGAGTGCTTCTTTTTGAGGTTGATCTTCGACCTCGTCGCATCAATCAACCTGGGTGTCCTCATGGACCTCGACAACTACTCGTGGGCCTGTCATCGACACACACAAACAAAAAAAAACGTGTCATCTACACAAAATTTGACTTTTAGCCAACGCCTAATTAACTCTGGGCAATGCCGGGTACGGCCACTAGTTAATTATATTAATGACTGATTACTTATATTACTTGACAATGTTTTGATTATTGAAATAATTGACCATTTCCTTGTAGGATACTTAATATGAATAAAGTAAAATTTACGTTTCGACAGATAATAATAAAAAATAAAATATTTATTATTACTTTGAATATATAGTACATATATACATACATATTTCTTCATGGAGGAACCGTTGAGTGTATTTTTTTAAGAACTACCCATAAATACTTTTGGGCTCTCCCTTCCTCTCTCTCTCTTTCATCTACTAAACGTTAAAAGTATTCACAATGGACATTACTTAGTAAGGCATATATGTAGTTGGTTCACAATAGTGTTGAAGTCGAGTCAAAAAATGTTAAACTCTAGTTCGAACTCGAACTCGAACAAAATATCAATATCGCTTAACTTTGAGTTTGAGAATTTCCACAAGCCGGTGCTCTATTGGCATCACTTACTTATTCAATAATTAATTAAGGTTGAGTGATTGAAATTAATTCATATTTATATATATTATAAGTATAAGCAATTAGTTGCTTATACTTTAGACACTGGAACGCGATCGATGCTTTCCATTCGCGAACTCCAGGCAGTTGGGCGTCTCCAGAACCACAGTCTAAGCCGTCAGCAAGTCTGAAACGTTTGATAGGAAGAAGTGTTCTTTAAAAGGCCAAACTGGGCCCGAAGGAGTTAAATAAAACCTCCCAGGCCAATCCCCTCAAGTCCTTGAGGACCGATGCATGCAGAATATCTCGGGGTTTCACACCAGACTATCCAGAGAGCTATCAAAAAAGTGTGAGGAAAGAGCCTTGTGATGGTGAAAAGACCCCCCTTTTTGACACCAACAATGAAAGAAACCAACCCATGTCTTTCGTTGGAATACTCTTTTGAACTCTTTTTTGATTCTTTTTTTATCCCCCCCCTTCAGCACATTTTGGGTGTGCATGTTGAGGGGAAGGCCTTCTAAGAACCTCAAAGCCAGCAATTGACGCCATAACAGAGGACTATATCTGTAGCTGATGCCAGGTCTTCCTCAGCCGACTGGAAGCCATCATTGCCGCTAAGGGCAACTACATTAATGATTAAGAGACCACAGAACACATATTTTTAAATTATTATTTTTTTTGCAATTCTATTGTTCATTAATAAAGTATATCTTTTTGAAGTTTAAAAATCAAAGTGTCCAGATTTTAATGGAACACTCGGTAGTATGTAGTAAAGTGAATTTTTCTTCTGTTAAGAAATGTTGCGACTAGGACCATGCCCGAATTTGTTTTCTTGGTTCAGTCTTCTTAAAAGATATTTTAACCAATATCTCAGTACAGGACTATGATCTCAGACTGTAGAACGAGAATTAAAAGGTAATTAACCCGTGGACCGATTTTTTTTGGTGCCAATCTATGGCCCGAATTTCTCCCTGATCCTGATTTATGCGTGGCAAAAGTATGAGTTATGCAACACATTTAACTTTCATCATATAAGGGGCCTTACAATTTTGAAAAACACATGATGTCGTCAATGGGTCTAGACCGAGGTTTAAATTAGACCGGTCCAGACAGAATTTTTCTTTGAGATCGATCCGGATCGAACTTCTTTAATTTGTTACACTAAAAATCATAACAGTCTCTCTCAGACAGTCTTGTATTTTCAGACCAAAACTAACCCATATATAGCAAAGGTGGAGCCTTGCACTTGCGACTCGACCAGGACTCTAGTCCACATTTGGAAGACTTGCGACTCGACTTGATCACACAATCAAACATATTACAGACTTGATTTTTGTAGGTCTCAATCTATGGACCGATTTTCTCTCCACTCCTAATTTATGAGTCGAACAAATATTGCTTATGTGGCACATTTAGCTTCATATGATTTATAGTAAGTCGATGTTCCCCTGTTTGGAAACGTAATCACGGCATAACGTCATCAACACTTTAAATACTTATATAGAATCAGTGCGAACCGATCAATACCGAATTTTTCTTTGGGACCCATCTAGAGTAGACCAAAATTGAATTGTTTTCAACCATGGATCGATTTTTCTGATGTTAATCTATTAACCAATTTTCTCCCATGGCTATCCTGATTTACAAGGGTAACCTTAACGTGAAGATGGCAGCACTCGTAAATAAAAGCTAATCACATCTATCTAGCATCTGTTGATATGTACTCAACAAAGTTTCAGCCATTTTGGACGTGCAGTTGTCATGTAAAAGTCGTTTGAGAGAGTTGAGTATCGAGCTGTCATTTAATATATTTTTTGAAAGTGTAACTTTTGAATATATTCAAACAATAGCAGATATTTAAAGGCTTGTTTTGTTAAATTTTGAACGTCAATCCAACTCGGAGTGGTTGAGTCATAAGCAAAAAGTGTATTCTGAACATTTTTTTCGTAGATAAACAAGAAAACTATGTAGAAAAATAAAATCCGTGCACTAAGAAAAAGTATTGTTCAGGAAAAAAAAGGTTAATGAAAAAATAGAAGATTTATTTTTGAAGTATTTGTTTTCTAAAAAAGGTCATTGAATCAAATTATGCAGCGTGTAAAGCCTTTCATTGACAACCATGTCAATCCAGGGCTTCGTCTTGGTCTCTAGCACATCCGGGTGAGTATCAGTGTTGTCCCTGAGTCCATGGGGGGAGATGATAGGCCCTTCAGAGCCAACTATACGAAACATCAGGATGTGGCTAGGAACTTTGTCTGAATGACCTTTAGAGGACCCAAATTCCCCTACTAAACTTACGAACGAACGTCTCACTGAATCCGAGAGTTTGAGCAATTCTTATGTTCCCTTTCTTGATGCTGATTCCAAGGAGGACTCTCTGCATTTTCCAAATATTTGACAATTGATTCTATTTTTTCCAACTGATGCAGTTTTGAAGTGGCTGTCTAACAAAACAAAAATCAACTGTCAAAGTGCCCACGTTTGCCCAAGAAAGCCCACCAAAGTGGCGGCATACCTAGATTGCACACCCTATATCTACATACAATCCAATATTTCCTAAACAAATTTGAGTCAATAATAGGCTTATTATTCAAACTTGTTGACTTAGTTCTTAAATATTTAAGGTATAGTTGATAGCCTTTATTTGATTTAAGAGACTTATAGTTGCCTCTATATAGCCCCTTTCAATTAAAGTATATTAATGTAATATTCTTTTATTGCCTACTTTAAGTGCAATTTCCGGCCTTAATAAAAACAAAGGGTTAACGACAGGGGCTCCCAACCTTTCCGCTTCCGTGAGCCCTCAATAACATTTGTCAAATTCTGGTGACCCCAAGGAAACAAAATTTGTTGGGTGTATACTTCTTCACTACTAATTAGTACTAGAAATTTGACTAATAAGCCAAATATTGACTCAAATATGTCTATGAAATATTGGTTCTTTTATATGAAGTAATAAAAAAATGGGACTATCTAATATTCTTGATTTTTGTTTAAGATTATTTATATATTGACGACGCACTTTGCATTCTTCAACGAATAGTTAGTGTCAATTTATATATTTAAATCATTCTTATTAACCATTTAGAAGCATCGCACCACGACAAATTGATCGTCACAAGAAAAGTGTGAGAAATCGATAAATTAAGATTATTTCATAGGCCCGTATCCGAACCAAATTCAGGTCTTTAAATCTAATAAAGGTTTTACACTATAGATTGGGTTTCTTAACTCATCCCAGAAATTTGAATAATAAGGCTATATTTGAAGCAAATCTGTTTATAAAATATTGAGCTGCAAGAATTAAAAAAATAAATTTTATTTGATAGAGCCGTATCTGACTCAAATAGTCATTACTAAATCAGATATAGGTTTTATACAATAGATAGCACTCTTGGGCATCTTAGCTCATCCCAGAAGTTTGACCAATAAGCCAATAAGTGACTCAAATAAGTCTTTGAAATATTGGGCTGTATTTAAAAAAATTTGGATTTTCTTTTTTTTTACATTTTTTTAAGGATTTTTTTTATGTTGATGCGTCATATATGTAAAAAAAAATAGGATGAAAGAAAGAAAGAGAAAAAAGAAAGAAATTCTATAATCCCTTTGTATTTAATTTAAATCACGAAACCTATCCTCCTTCAGCTCGATGTACGTGTATGTATTATTATTATATACATTCTTTTCGGGCCTGGTGTTTTTGTTAAAAATGTGTATATTCTATTTATTATGTCTGAGCGAAGAGAAAAATAAGGAGGGAAAGGAAATGGAGGGAAAAAATCGTTTTTTTTTTTTTTTTTTTTTTTTGAGCCGTTAACCTGTTGGAACGGAAAAAATTATAATGTCTATTGTGCCTTGGAAAAAAAATAATAGATTCACGAAAATAATAATAGTAATAATGACGGAAAAAATATTCTCTTTACTCGAGATCCTCTACAAAAAAAAAAACAATAAATAGAAATTACTGTTTATATGAATTATGTGACGTCAGATTTGTTGATGATGTCGGCCATTTTGTGAGAGGCATAAACAGTCAAGTTTAAGAACAATCAATACCCCTCCTTTCATTAATAAATAAGGAAACTATTGGATGTCAAAATGAGACCAACTAATGAAAGAACTTTAATGTTACTATCTTATCAAAAATTTATCCCTCTAATGTCTAGTTGTATTATATATCCGACCCTAAAATGTATCAAAATATGTTTTGACATAATTATACAGTTTTAATTATATATGTAGTTAGGGGAATCCACAGGAGGTGGTGGGCTGTAGCCTCCTCTCAAATTAAGGAATTTTTGCTTTTTACTAGAACATTTAATAATTCCAATTTTTTGCAAAAAAAAATTAATATTTTCAATTAAAATTTTAAAAATTTTGTGAAAAGCTGTGGATCTTTAAAAAAAAAAAAAAAAAAAAAAAAAAAAAATATTGGAAATTTATTTTGTAATTTTTTTGGGAATAACTGTAGATTTTGAAATTTTTTCGTAAATAGTTATGAACTTTTGAATTTTTCAGATTTGTTTTGGGAAAATATAATTTTTCAATTTTTTCTTCAGAAATTTTTTTGTTTTTTCGATTTTTTTGGAAAAAATTCAAAAAAAAAAACTCCTACCCCCTTACATATAATTCTGCGGAAGCCCCTGATTGTATACAGGGATAGGCAGCAAAACGTGGACTCTTGAGCCTCTAGGCCTAATTGACCTCTGTCAGAAGGTGGTTTGGGGTCTTAAGGTATTAAGACAGTCCCAACTCACCCTTCACGGGCCTCGTGAAGGTCCTAGCAGCTATATAGAAGTCTTTGGCGAGACAATTAATGGATTTTGGGGTGATTGTCTTCGATTTTATTCTCCTAGCTGGACGGGAATTCTGGATCCCTCTTTAAATTGTAACCTCTACTTCCTTCTTTCCTGAAGAGGTCTTCTTCATTATTCTTCATTTTGGATACCTTAAAAACAAAGGCTCCTGGAGCACTTCTCAATCTCCGTTATCATCACACCTCAACTTCAGCATCTAGGAGATCTAAAAACCGCTGACTTTTAGCTTTTTGCTCACTCATGATGACGAGATGACAGAATGTTTATTTTAGATTGCTGATACACAAAGGATGGCTCTACCAGAATATCAAAAAATAATCACTAAATCTTCTTATATTAAAAAAATAGAGAAAAATATGATTATTTTTTTACTGCCAAGACCTGTAGACCAGTGATTCTCAAAGTGGGGGTTACAAGATGTTTTCCAAGTAAAAATAAATATATAATTCAAAAAAGAAATTACTTTTAATTCCATCAAAACTTAAATAATGATGAATATACATTTTTTTTATTAGTCTTTTCTAAATCCTTTTGAAACGTATTTCCCAGAAGATAGTACTGAACAAAAACATAATTTGGTACGTCTCATTTACTCCCAACGCTAATAAATCTGTCGTCCGATATGAAAAATGTTCTTATCGAACTTTCATGTGACCAACCGCAAAAAAACCAACTCATATTTTGATTCTAAAACAAATGAAGAAATCTTAGTTTCTGTGATGAATGAGCATGCACTCCTCTCTAAAGCAGCTTTGGATTTACCAGATTGCTCAAGTGATTTATGTGAAAAAAGACAGTTTTTCGTATTAACTTATATTAGAAATAAGTAATAATGGCGACTTAATTTGGAGTATGATCTTCTAGTTGATTTGTCCAAAATTAAACCTACAAAATACCTGCATTTCTCAATGCACAGTGCGTCATTTAAAGACATTGATTAGATTATGAACCTATTTGCACATCCACAGCTTCTAATGTGTTTTTTTGTGACTATCAATTTTGATTTTATTTACAGCAAAAAAATAGAATTTCATACTATATAAATTATTTCTAAGTAGGATATGTATATATGACTGATTTAATAACAGGTGAATTAAAAAGTTTTGAGCCTTTTTTTGCTTTATTTCAACATTAAAATTAATATAGTGAGGATTATTGTTGGTAGATCAAATATGTGCCGTTTTGTTGGATAATTTTTGTCCATTTTGAAGGCATTTCCATTATTTTATCGACATTTTCGATGATTGTCCTACAAGAGCGTCCCTCATCTTCGACGTCCTTATTACCTGAACCACCGGTTTTCTGCTTTTCTGCATTCAATACTATATTGGATCCATAAACAGCACAATTTTTTTCTTGGCCAACTGCTTCGCCATTTCACCTTGGCCGTAGTGATACTCAAGAATTTATTGATTTTTTTTCTTTTTTTTATTAATGATCTTGGAATGCTTTAACGCACAACTTCCGTCACCAAACACAATACTGTAAAGGAACTTTTTTCAAGTGAACACTTAACATTTAAAAAATATTTTACGCAATTTATTAATTGTGAGATATATAACACACTATTATACTGTGTCTAATATTAAATTTAATTTGATGAAAAACGGCCTCATAAAATAAAACTCTTAAATTTATTTCAAGTTTATGCCAAATCTAATTTGTCAAAGCCATTTGGGATGGGCCGGGGGAGGGGGAGGGGGTGATTGCTTGGTTTTTTGCTCTGCTGCAGTATTTTTTATCGAATGACAGCTTTCATAGAATAATAAATCCTGAAAAAAAAAAATTCTTTGTTTTTTCATTAATTTTTTCCCTGCCAGTTCGATATTTTTTTTAAAAATTCCTTTATTTGGGACAAAATTTCAGTGTTTGTACGCATTTTGATGATATCGTGACCATATTACTACTTGAAGTGAGAATAAGTAGTGGAAAGCACTTGAGCATTAAGCAGGAGAAATGCAGCTTGTGGGCCAGGGTTGGACATCTCTGGTGTAGACAATAAATTGACTATTACAATGGATATAATAAGACTTTACTCATCCTTTATCGATCAAAAAAAGAAAAAAAAAGAAAGAAGAATACAAATTTATCGATTTAATATGGATTTTATCTACTTATTACACTGATTTAATTCTAATATGAGTGATTATCATTGTCATCAAGTAACATTCAATGTAGAACGGCAGTCTTTTTATATTCTTAAAATCTTTTGATGAAAATTAATCAAGATTTATTGGAAATTGGTACATTTTATGTTGTAAAAATGTGAGGACTTTCAGCCCCCAAGATTGTATGTACCTTCTTCAATTATAATGCAATTTAAGACGTGAGTCAAATAGTCACTCGAAGCGGGGCTTCCATTATCGAAGCAGTGCTCAACATAGATAAGACGTTAAAGTTAAGCTTAAAGGCTGTGGTTGAAGCTGGTGCTAGTTGGATTGAGTGATTGACTTCACTATGGATCCCAAATAGTGAAGTGCAAAAGATATGTTAAAATTCCACTTTATTACTACAAGCCCAAAAAACAAACATAAATATTGCAAGAGCTTGAGTATAATATTTAGTAAATATATTCAGAAATTTGCTCACATTTCCATCTTAAGTATTTTAAGGAATAGAATGCATTTCTAAAAAGTTATTGTATATGTTAATGATATACTACAAATTCTCAAATAAAAATTTGAGTGAAATTCAAAATGGACATGTTTCCTTTTTTTTATGTCAAAATATTGACGTGCTGACCTTATGTGTAAAAACTCATTTTGATGGCTTAAACAATAAAATACCAAGGGCATTAAGAAATTTTGTAATTAATTCTGAAGTCTTCTCCTTCATTTAAAACATAAACGGAGACAGTAAAATTATAAGAATTATTCTCGTTAAATGATTTGCACACTTTTTTAAAAAACTTGAGACTAATTCTAAACTCTTCTGCTTATTACAAAATAAAAATTATTCTCGCTCAATGTAGCTAAATATTCTTGCACTTTTTTAAAGGAGATTAAAATCAATAAAAAAAAGGACACTTTCCACAGCTCTATCTTCGATTTTTTCATATTTGGCACATATTCTAATATTAGTTATAAACTCAAAAATCCAAAATTTCACTCTTTTTGTGCTCCGGCTTAGGATTTAAAGGCTTCTAAAGTTTTGACCTCGACGCCATCTACCCTATTTTTAATTTGCTATATTTTGAATATTTTTGAAGATACCAATCTATTTTAAAAACCATTTAATAGATAATTGCATAAAATCACGAGGTCAATATTTTTACCTAAAAATAAACCAAATATATTCATTTTCAATTACACTTAAATTTTCATATGTTAATTTGTAATATATTATAAACATATACAATAAGTTTTTAGAGATGCATTCGATTCCACTTAAATACTACTGATAAAAATGTGTGCATAGGTTGTATGAGTAGATTGTACAAGTTGCAATCATAAATGTAATGAAGAATTTACAGTCTTATTTGTTAAAATATATGGATTTATTGAAATTACATTATATGGTCAATATATTTATGGTGTCCTTATTAAATGTATTTTTAGGAAAGTTACTAACTAATTGATAAGTAGGCGATAGTAAATATTTTATAGTTCAAATGCCCAGAGTGATTATTACTCCTCAATGCGTAATAAATAACTAATTTTAACAGATCTAAAGGAAATTGGCCATCTTTGATAAATAAAATGGATGACCATATACATAATAAATGAATGAGGTCTAACAAAAGTAAAAACTCATAATTGTGTACAATATACAGGTACAAACACAAAAGGTAGGCTGTAGCCCCTCCCTAAGACAAAAAAAGAAATTGTTACTTTTTATTGGAAAATTTAATATATGAAATTATTTCGCACAAAATTTAATTTTTGGCGAACAAATCTGTATTTTTGAAAAATTTTTACAAAAAATTTAATATTTGAAACTAAATTTATAATTTTTTTTGTCCAAAAAATATAATTTTCTTTAATATCTATTAATTTTTAAACATTTTCTCCAAAAATTTAATATTTGTAATTTTTTTTCAAAAAGTGTAATATTTGAAACTTAATTTTTAAATTTTTTTCCAAAAAATTTAATTTTCTGTTAATAGCTATACATTTTTTAAAATTTTCTCCAAAAATGTCATATTTTGAATTTTTTTCAAAAAGTATAATATTTGAAACTTAATTTCTAAATTGTTTTGGAAAAAAATATAATTTTCTGTTAATATCTATAAATTTTATAAAAGTTTTGGCAAAAATTTCATATTTAAAATTTTTTTTCAAAAAAATTTAATTTTTAGAAAGCAGATGTGAATTTTTTAAATTATTTTAGAAAAAAAATACTTTTTCGTAAACTGCTGTTTATTTTCAATAAAACAAAAATATAATAATAATAAACACCCCTGACATATAAACCAAATATCTTGCAGCTAATTTAAAAAAACATTATGGCAACTAGGCTGTTCTTTTCCAAAACATTATTCATTTTTCAGGATTTCCATGTCATTTTAAATTAATTTTATTTTAAGATACTGGTGAGTCTTTTTTTATACAACTCTACTCATATATGTATGTTTAATAAATAGAGATATTTAAATTGTCAAAATCCTTTTGAAAAAACTGCAAGATATTAGTGCTCTCATTAATTATTTATGCAAATTCTGAAAATTCAAAACATATTAGTTAGCAAGGAGTAATATAGTTTTATAGTGATCTTGGTCAACAGAAATGTCGTCCATCATTGTTGCCAACATATAACTTTCTTTTCGGAATTACACTCATGAGAATCTAGACAGTTTTCACATCCCAAATAGGAAAATTTTAATTTTCTAAATACACGGTCTTAGTTCACAATTTTCCATAAATTTATGAAAAAATTGTAGTTATTGTTGTAATTTTATCACGTCGTTATCAAGGTTAATAGAAATACAGGGGCGACCGCAGGGGTGTGTGGAACTTTTGTAGCTCCTATTAAATTACTGATTGTTTGCTTTTTAATAGAAAATTATATATATATATATATTTTTTTTCAATTTATATTTTAAAATAAATTTTGAATTTTTTTTTTAATATATTTAAATTTTTTTTTTAACTTTTTCCAAAAAAATCCAAAAAAACAAGTCCCCTCCCCAAATATAATCTTGTAGATGGCCCTGAAATACAAGGTTATACCATAACTCTTTTCCTACTTATTATTAACTTCCACCACGCTTTTTAATAGTGACGTCATAGAGAATAGCTGTACTAAGATAGCTATGTTTCACACTCCTTCCTATTATTCTCTACGACGTATAAATCTGCCTGTCCTGCCTAGCAGTTGCTACAATGTATTAAATTGAAAATTCTAGCAAGCCCAATTATATGATGGTTTAACCTTATATTTTTATTAATCTTGGTCGTTACCTTTATTGTATCACACAAACATTACTAAAAAACAAAACAAAACCTAAATATAGGCCCAAAATCAATTGTAATTATTATTCAATACTTGTTGGGAATTGTTCATAGCTTAAAATGAGCTCACCAATCGTGATGTAAATCGTTTTTTTAGGACGCCTGTTTTTTAAAATTGGTAATTTGAAGAATGAATTTTCTTTTCCTTAGCTGTTGTCAAATTCATTTACTACTATGTTCAATTATATTCAAAACTTGATGGAACATTTGTGTGTTCTCATATAAAACTTAGAGTAACCATGAGGATTATAATTGTAAGTCCTTCTTTGAATCAGAGTCGAATTGAGGATCGAGATCGGAGTAATTATTCGCTATGTCCGTTTTTATTCTTTCTCCCTCTCCTCCCTTGTCACAGCTGATTGTAACGGATTTAATTAAACTTCATGACAGCTAACCTGCTCTCCTCTAAATTATTCTTCAAATTGTCAGGGCTATCAATTTAATTTTTGCTTTCGTTATTGAACATTCCCAAAAAAACACACGATTTTCAAAACTACTAATCAACGTTCAGAACATTGCTTTTGGTGACAAGAAGGAGAAACATTGAGAGCTATCAACAACAAAATACACTGTATATTTTTTTCTTTGATAGGTAAGGACGTGATACAAGAATTAATATTGCATTCTTTAATTTACCTATTTGACAAATATAATAATTATCATTGCATAACTTTCAATCTGACTGGGTCAAACAGAAGGAAAGAACTGTAACAAACATCCTTAATTGTTATTAGGTATATTTTTTTGAGTACATTTTTGTGGTTTGACTAGGAGGAGTTATGCATTATATGTAAAATGTACAACATATTTCTTGGGTCTCAAAATACCTAAGAAAAAAACAACAACAACCCACGTATTACTTAATCCAATACAATGTATCTAATACACAGGGAGGTCCCGGATTAAAGTATATTAAAAATAGTTAAACTATTCACAAACGTAGATAAAAAATTTGAGAGCGCGATTAAAAGTGGTAGCAATACATATAGTACATCTGAAATAAGACCCTAGTTAATATCAGCTGCCTACTATATGATTTTGAGGAGAGAAAATGAACAACTGTTATAAGGAGGAAAAACCTACCACATTTAAAATAACATTAGTGCAGGCAAAATATCATAATTATATTTGTATGTTGATTTGTTGTAAAAACAAGTTACACCAAAGATAGCCAATAATGCTTACTTCAGAGGGAGAAGTTAATCCCACAAGGGCAGATTAAATAATGAATAAAAAAGAAGAAAGAGGCCACACAACAACCGTTTTTCCTTTATATAATTTTTCAATGTAGTTTTTTCATTACAAACATGTCAACACTACTTATTCAATAATCAGCAAAATAAAAGAAAGAGCAAACGCAAAAACCGTTCTTCTTTTTCAAAATGTTTAAATATAGTTTTCCCTTTATTTAAAAAAAAACTTGGCGGGAAGCCCTACTCACTGTCACTAACAGTACAACAGCTGTCGCACCTGCTGTAAAGGAGTCATTTCTGTACATGGAAACTGCATTGCCCTCTCCCTACGCTCTTAAGCTTACATATGTGGTTCTTCAACAAAAAAAATGTATGGATCTCAAATAAATTAAAGATTTTAAACTATAAATGAAATTCTTGGGTATCTAACCTCATTCCACAAATTTGAAGTTAAAGCTTATATCTGAATCAAATATGCCACGGCGTTACCTCGCTAACAACAAAATACCCCTTGTATTTTGTTGTCAGTTGTCCATTCCTACTTACCAATAGATACGTCAAGCCTATTTCATAATTTATTCCTTTTCATAAATTAACGAAGTTATACCAGCTACGAATTTGAACTCTGAACAATCAATTCTATTCAATTTAACGAGATATATATTTGCATAGCCACTAGACATGTAAAAAAATAATAATAATTGGGGACCAGCTGACACGCTATATTGTCGGCCCTAGCGTCCACAATGGCTTCTAGGAGCCTCCTGAACTCTTGGTACGTCTTTCTTATGTATTCTTTGGACATATCAGCCCAGTGTTCGATAAAAATGGCCTTCAAGGCCTTGATATTTTCATACCTAAGGGCTCAGGTCCTGGAATCCACATGTGACTAGAATACGTAGTACAAAGGGTTGGCATAAGATGAATATGAGAGACATACTTCTTTTTGCTAGAAATTGATGTTATCGCTCAACCATCTTAAAGCAGTTTTGGTAGTGTGGCCAGGAACCACGTGATCACCTGGAAAGTTATCCCGAACCCACGGGAGAAACTGAGACACCAGATTTTATTTCCTACATCACAAATTGTAGAGATCTTCATGATAGTGTCATGTTCAGAACCCATTTTCTTGAAATCTTAAAAAATAGATAAGCAAATGAAATTTCTACAAAGTGTTAGTTATCAAATGATCAAAGTTCCTAAATTTATTTTATATGTCTCTGTAAAACTTTTGCCAATAATCTAGAGTTCAGATTTCAGCGGTATTCCGGTACTTCCCTTATGCTCCGTTTCAAAAAGGGCATAAATACAATTCCTTGTGGATTCCTTGTCGAATACATATAAATTGGCCATTTTATTATTTCTATGATCAAATTTTGGCTATCATATACAAACGTGTAATTCATTTCAAAAATTGTGGATAAATAATATGACAACGATAGATAAATAGCAGTTGTTATGGTTGACTTATTTGCCTAACTATAAATTGATTTTGGGACATCTCTTTTTAGATGAAAGGTTGCGTGCTACAAAATCGGGAAATACTTATTATTAATGATTATTTTTTGATATTCTGGTTGAGCCATCCTTTGTGCATAAGCAATCTAAAATAAACATTCTGTCATCTCGTCATCATGAGTGAGCAAAAAGCTAAAAGTCAGCGGTTTTTAGATCCCCTAGATGGTGAAGTGGAGGTGTGATGATAACGGAGATTGAGAAGTGCTCCAGGAGCCTTTGTTTTTAAGGTATCCAAAATGAAGAATAATGAAGAAGACCTCTTCAGGAAAGAAGGAAGTAGAGGTTACAATTTAAAGAGGGATCCAGAATTCCCGTCCAGCTAGGAGAATAAAATCGACGAGAATCACCCCAAAATCCATTAATTGTCTCACCAAAGACTTCTATATAGCTGCTAGGACCTTCACGAGGCCCGTGAAGGGCGACTTGGGATTTTCTTAATATATTAGAACACCAAACAACCTTCTGTCATAGGTCATAAAGGCCTAGAGAGTCCACGTAAATCACACTACTTAACGTAGCACAAGTTTATCGTAAAAATGGATAATTAAATATTGATTGATTATAATTGAATGGTCCTATCTGGCTCAAATACAGTTTCATAAATCCAATGAAGATTTTCAAATATTGACAACATTCTTGGGTATCTTATCTCAGGCCAGAAATTTGAATACATGCCTATATGTAAGCCAAATATGATAATATTGGACAATATGTATGTATGATATTGACGGAACAATTAATCGGAATCAGATAGTTGGGTATTCTTTCTGAAATCGGAATCCGTATCGGGAAAATGATGTTTAATTTTCCCTTCCGATTCTTAATTATTATTCTTTATTACAGGTATTTAACTATTTATTACTTTTCTAAGTTATAAAAAAAAAAAAAAAAATAGCCCCCCCCTGAAAAATAAAAGAACTTATACTTTTTGTTAGAAAATTTAATATTTGAATTTTTGTTTAATTTTTCAATTTTTCTTTCCACCAATATAATTTTTCAATTTTATTTTTTCACCAATATAATTTATCTAATTTTTTGTAAAAAAAATTGGTTTTCTCTAAATGACTATTTCATTTCAAATTTTTTGCAAAAAAATTAATTTTCTATAAGTAATTATGTCATTTCAAATTTTTCTACAAAAAATTTAATAGTTGAACTTTTCTACAAAAAAATTTATGTAAGAAATTTAATTTTTTTTTGCAAAAAAATTTTATATTTCAAATTTGTTTGCAAAAAATTATATTTTATGCCAATAGTTTTGGATTTTTGAAAAAATTTTAATATGAAATTGTACATTTTAAAAAAATTTCAATTTTTTTCCAAAAAAGGTAAATTTTTAGAATTTTTTTTCAATCAAATTCTAAAAACAAGCCCCCCAATCAAAAAAAATATTTATAAACCTGTAGACGCCACTGCATTTTTGTAACTATTATTTAAAATATTATGGAATCAGGAATTTTAAACAAGAATTGCATCCAAATCGGGATATTTTTTGGAATCGTCCATCACTAATGTATGATGAAAAAAAAAAAAATACATTGCACACTAGTTTTCCTTTTCTCAATCTTTTGTTCCAGATTGATTTTGAGTTAACTCAATACATGAAATGAGTAACGGCTCTGTAAAACCAAGTTTATACAATATGTACAAGTGTACTATGTATATCTGTATGTACACTATGTGAATATAAATCCGATTAAGCTCACAAGTCAGAGCCAACAGTCATCATCAGGTCTAATCCTTCATAATATTTGACAAATTTTGATCGTACTTTTCCCCCGCAAGCTCTATATACATACAAACCCAGACTCGCTGCTGTTGTTACAAGAAAAAGAGTCGCAAACTGCTCTCTGCACATAATATTCATATCTATGTAGATTAGGGTGGGTAGAATATCAGGATTTAAAAAAATTATGTTGGGAAGGAGCGTAGAGAAATTTGTAATACTCTAAAAGATTATTCCATGCTATATTCCTAAATAGGATTATATATATATATTTGGGGGGAGATACTTAAAACTAGCCACTAGCCAACAGAGCTAGTCATTTTTTTGGTAATCTATGAAAAAGTTACTAGCCCAGAATACCACAAAATAACAACTACCTTTGTGTTTGGTATATATAAGGAGATTGGCTTAAATACAATACTGTTTTGTCCAATCAGAAACAGGCACACAAAGTGCTTTACGGAATATGTTAAATAGATCGGTTGCTTTCCGAATTTAATTTGTGTTTCACGATAAGAAATGTCATTGTATTTAAAAAATACTTTTCCAAACTACAGAGGAAGTGAAATATTCCAAAATTTGTCTTGTATTATTTTATTTTATTTTTTGACTTAAAAATGACTCGTAATATTTGTTTTCAATGTCTATTTGACGCATGAAACGTTGAACAAGGTCATATTTATGAACTGAACACAAAACTGCCTATGTATATGCTGTATTTACTTAGCCCAACGGGCTAGATACAGGCCACCCTGAACTAGCCTAACTGTGTTTTAATAGCCACAGGGTGATGGGTCCATTTTTTTATTCTCTTTCCATAATAAAGTTTCAACTGAATTGGGGAACCTTCAAAATTGTACTAAGGTGATCTTTTTCACTTTGTATAGTGACGAATTGAAAACTACTTATAATTGCATTTATTTTATCAAAATTATGGGGCTTAAATAGCAAACTTTTTATAAGAATTGCCCATGTTATAGAATGGGAACCATGAAATGGATCTGATATAAGTAATTTTTAATTACAAAAGTTCAGTTAATACATTATTTAATTAGATACAACAATGGTCATTCTAATTACCAACTCTTAACGGATATTAGATTTTGATCTATTAAAATGGCATGATTATTATGTATTTATGAGTAATATAACTCTGGGTATTTTAACATTATAATTGTCCACATAAAACTTATCATTTAGTCGTTTTTATTCAAATAATCAAAAATGACATATCGATCATATATGGAATATTTATAAAAAGAACTGTAAATCCTTCATTTAAAATTAGTCATCTCATTTTTTGATTACAACTTGTACAGTATGTATATACAAGTTAAAAATTGTACAAAATATATAGATAAAAATATTTAAAAAAATCAAATTGAGATCCTAACACCCACTCCTTTGAGCTCATATTCACAATAATCCTTTTTATATAAAAACAAAACTTTTCCCGAAGGAAACACCGTTTTCAAAATTGAAGAACGTTCAAGATCAAGCCCCCTTAAAACAACCCACCCTAAAGTATGTACACACAACATGGAGTATAGCATATTACAATAGGTAAGATAATAGATCTCAAAGCAGCAGATGTGAGTTGTGAACGACCCAAGTTGTTGCTTTTCTTTTCCCCCTTCTATCTCTCTCCGGATGATATGTAGGTTTATTCTCCCATTCACAGCTGAGCCATTTTCAATTTCCTCCACTAGTTTTACTCATTTTCTTGTATTTATAATAGGAAAAAACATTATTTACATACTACACTAATTAACTTGTGGTTTCGATCCACTATCCACTTTGCCGTTCATCAAAAATATACAGGGGGTTTCGCAGGATTATATATATATATATGTATATGCTGTTGTTGTTTTTGTGGGGAGGGGGGCCTTTTTGGAAAAAAAAATTAAACCAAACTGAAAATATTAAATTTTTATTTTAAAATACACTGTTATTCACAAAAACTACAAAAAAAAAAAAAAAAATTCAAAATTTCAAGAATGCCCCATTACTCACAAAAAAATTAATTTTTTGTAACAAAAAATCAAAACTCCATAGCTGCCCACAAAAAAATTAATTTTTTTGGAAAAAACTTATAAAAATCCATAACTATTCAGAGAAAATTATTGTTATTTTTTTTGAATTTGAAAAAATTAATTTTTTTGAATTTTTTTTTAAATATTTATCTTTTTGTATTTTTTTTCCTTTGTTCATAAAAACGCGAGTAGTTCACAAAAAACTCAAAAAATTATAGCTATTCATAAAACAAATAAACTTTTTGGAATTAATTCAAAAATCCTATTTACAACTATTCAATTTTATGCAAAAAAATTGCAAATATTAAATTTTATGCTCTGCTGCATAATTCGTCTGCATGAAAAAATTTAAACCCATCTTTTTAACCATTTTTATCAAATGTTTGACAGTCATTTATTTATTATCATTGCTAACTGAATTGGTAACTGTTCTCTTATAATGCAAAATGGAAACTCTTCTTGACAGAATTAAGGGTGATCCTTGTAATAAATATAATTATTATATAAAATATTCTTTCTTCAACCATAATAAAGATACATACTAAGACTAACTCGCTAATCCTCATCTTCCTTTATTCCCTTTTTAATTCGTATTTAATATACGTTCTCCCTTTTCCGTTAGGACAATAATTTGTTATATGAATTTTTAGTTTTTTTTGTTTATTTTCCAATCGACAACCTTTAAAAAACGTTGAGACACAGGGAATTGATCTTGTTTTATGGAAAAAAAACTTATTAGCAAGACTCCGGAACCCAGGAATTTGGGTTGATCAAGATAAAAATAGCCTTGCGTACACACATATAAATTATAATTTTTTAAAACTATGTAAGATTATAATAAGAATGTGACACTTTTTGCATGAATATTAAAGAAAATAGTGAACTATTTATGTTTATTTGGAATGGAATCAACAAATAAAAGGGCATACACCCATCAGGGGAGTCCCCAAGATTATATTTTGAGGGTGGCTTGGTTTTTGGAAATTTTTGGACAAAAAAAGATTTGAAAAATTAAATTTCAAGTATTTCAAAATCTAGTCATTTTCAAAAATTAAACTTACGATTTTTTTTTAAATCCACAGCTGTTGCAAAAAATTACAAAAATTCAATTTTTTATTAAAATTTTAATAAAAAAAATTTAAAATATTAAATTTCATTCATAAAATTATAATAAAACATTTCAAATATTAAATTTTTAGAAAAAAATCAAATATCTATAGTTTATTCTAAAGAAATTATTATGAAAAAAAATCAAAAATCCTTATCTGTTCACTAAAAATTAAATTTTTTGGATAAAAACTCCAAATATTATATTTCATTTATAAAATTTTAATAAAAAATTTCATATATTAAATTGTTAAGAAAAAAATTCAAATATTAAATTGTTAAGAAAAAAATTCAAATATTTATGGTTAATCTAAGGAAATTATTTTTGAAAAAAATTAAAAAATCCAAATCTGTTTCAAAAAAATTAAATGTTTTGAAAAAAATTTCATTAATTAATTTTGGGATATCATTTTTTTTTTTTTTTTTTTCAAATATTAAATTTTCTAGTAAAAAGGAAAAATCCTTAATTTGGGTGGCTACATCCCCTCCAACCCACCCTTCTTAGAGATTAAATACATAGAGTACTAAAGCAATGCAAAATTTTAAAAGTCGAAAGTTAGTTGACCAAAACAATAGAAAATATCCATCAATCACTCCAAATCAAGTACTTACAACAATATTTACAGGACATAGAACATGTAGAATGTCCATGTACGTCGTCAACATTGTTAATATCGGCCATTTTTTTGGAAATCATAAACAATCAAGTTTTTATTGCAATAAAAACTCTTTGTTCAATTATATTAAGGAACATTTTTGAACATTAGTATTTCAAAATGAGACCAAGAAATATATTAGTATATATCCGACTCTAAAAGGTATTAAAAATATGTTATTACATCGTCATAAAATCTTATTTCCATATTATAGACTAACATTACGAGGGTCGTTTGAAAAGTCTATGCAAAGTCCAAGAGGTGACACTACTGGCCTGCATTGAAGTTATGTTTAGTTAGTAGCATCTCTTGGAAGAACACAAACCAACTTTCAGCCAGATTGGTCTATTTCTGTCTGTTTGGCATTCGTTTGAATCGAGGAAGTGGAGGGATTTTCCAAAAATTGACGATTTTTTATTTGTGTGTTCATTAAACATTACTTTATTAAAGGAAAAACGCCTAAGGAAACTAAAAAGAAACTCGATGAACATTATGGGCGACCCTGCACCTTCGATTAGAACCAATTATACATTGCCATATGGGCACAAGTGACGCTGAATATTCTGGACGACCTGTTGAGGTTACTAATTCAGAAATCATAGATAAAATCCATAATATGGTGATGGATGACTGAAGACTGAAGGTGCATGAGATTGTCAGAGCTGAGGGCATCTCGAGTTGGAACTCTATTTTAATTAATTTTGGGACCACAACTGCTAAGGTAATGACTTTTTTGTGGGCCAGTCGTGGTTGTTTATCTTGTAGTTCGGTTTTCAAACGGCCCAATAACAATATGCACCTACAATAGTTTTACCCTTTTCGGGACGGTCAATAAGGATTATTCCTTGCAAATCCAAAAGATAGTCACCATAATCTTTCCAGCCGATTCTTCGATTCAAACAAATGTCAAACAGAAAGAATTAGACCGATCTGCCTAAAAGTTGGTGTCTGATCTTCCAAGAGATGCTACTAACTCATCCTCAAGTTTGTTTTTGTTTTGAAACTAAATGTTTATGCTTTAATATATAGAAATATGAATTAATTTCAATCACTCAACCTTTATTCATTATTGAATTAGTAAGTGTTCAGATTTTAATGGGTTCATCCGTGACCCGGGGTCATATTTTATACAGCTCTAAGCATACAAACTTTAAATTGAAAAAATAATTACAGAAAGACAGCTAGAACAATGATGCAAGGTTGTTAATTACAAAATAAACAGACACACCAGAAAGTGCTTAGGGTTTACAAACCTAAGCATGAACAATAAATACACCCAGACGTCACATCCCAGTTTTGATAATCCTTTATCAAAATGCAAAATGAGATAGACATTTTCCCACCGGCATTCCCATGTTTCATATATATATTATTGTATACATTCATTATATAAAAAAACTCGAACGCATCTGCAGGAGTCCTTCTCAAACTGCATTTATTTTCTCAGTTCCATATAGGTTTAAATATTATGTAGATATAGTTATGCAGTGTCGGCTGTTGCTTTATGTCTAACTATATTCGACTGCAGGGATTTTGACATCATATAAAGTAAATTCGAGGCAACATAAATATACAGGGTGAAAATAAGATTTTTTCCCCATGGGTGTTCGCTGTTTTTAAACATTTTATAAAGGGTTAAAGAGACATCATTGTAGGGGGAAAAATCATAACATTGAACTAGTATAGGTTTTAACATTTTAAAGCGAGGCCGTCAACATAAGAGTAACCTAGAATAACTTTTTCTCAAAATTGAGTGTGGAGAGTATTTTTCGACGAGTTATCGTCATTTTCTATAAAATAAATTATTTGTATTAACTCTTCTGATGAACCACAAATTACACTTAAATTAGGGAAAATGGATAGATTCTATTTGAAAGTCTCATATTGGGATTTTATCCGTTTCTTTGATTTTACACCCTATATATATAAAAGGTGTGGCTATAAATGTTTCCCCTTAGGTTATCGCTATTTTTAAACACTTTATAAGGGGCTATGTACAAATGACGTACTCAGATAGGAGGTGTTTTGAAATGACAAAGACAAGTTTTAATAAAAATACTTACAGGTGGGAAGAGGTATGCAAAACAGACAACTACTTGGGTAGATACCATGGACTACTTAGCCTTACTCTTTTCGCAATACTATGATGACCTTTGTTATAGTATCTTCTCACACCTCCTTCAGGTCTTAACAATGTCATTCAATTAATCAAGCTGATTTAAAAACAAAACAATGAGATGGGTAGACATTGAATTGTTCAAATTTGTTCTTCAAACCCAGAACATCCCTTTCCAATTTTTTTTATAGCACCGGATTTTTTTTACTCAAACTATATATTCAATAAGACGTTTGCTCGCCCAATGCCAAACTGTCATACAAAATAACGTGTCTCTATATATTTATGTCCAAGGTGCAGTCGCATGACTAAATTACGAAAAACGTGATTATCATGGAGTCAAGAAAGTATAGCTCAAAACTAATTAGTGATATATATAAATACTATATTCAGCTATATTTTTTATTCAATATGTCCTTCTTTACGAGCAATAACAGCCTCGACACCACCAGAGAATAGATTGGCGGCTTTATGTATTAAAGACCGCGGTCATGGTGTACCATGATGTCCTGATGACCTCTTAGAGCAAATCCAAATTTGAAGAGACGTGCGGAATATATTGTTTCCAAGACACCCCAAACTGCAAAGTCAAAGTGTGTTGCTAATCTGACAATTTTACACTTAGAGACATGGGAGGAAAACAAAACTAATAATTATATGTCGATACATTTCTATATTCTTTCAGGATATAGAAATGATTCTCAAACTTTGTATAGTTATTCTTCATGTGGAGGACACATTAATAAAAATGTCCGATTTATTTAATGATATAAAATTAATTATATTGATTTTTCCTTCAAAAAACGTGAGGGAAAATTCCAAAGCATCACCCTGTAGATCCGTATGTCCCTATATTGAAGGCTTAATACGGTTCTTTGACCTTTTTATGTATAGAAGTATATTGTATATTCACTACAATTTCATGTGGGAGATTCACACTCAAAAAAATCTTTCAATTGTGACAGCTGGAAAAAAAATACTTCAATTTTTTTCTTCCCCTATATAATGTTTTCATTTATAACCTTGTTTTTTGGCTCAGGTGTCACCTACCTATAACAAGCTTTACCAAGTCACTTTCTGATTGTTTTGTCTGCCCATATCCATAATGATTATATTGAGTACACCGTACAAGTTGTAACTTGTACGGTGTATGTTTTTAACATTCAATGGCCCTAAGGACTCCCCAACACACCTTGGCTAGGATTTGAAAAATATAATAAAAAAGAAATGAATGAATGGTAGTAAGAACCAAGAGCGACGCTAGCCTCATTCCGGTTCGACTCGAGTATTTCCATTATTTCATCGACATTTTCGATGTCCATATTACCAGAACGGAATCATTTGAACCACAGCTTTGGTGTTACATTCTATACTGTATTGGGTCTATAAACAGCACAAAAATTGCCACCTACTCCGCCTTTTCACCTTGTTCGTAGTGATATTGTATCAAAATTCGATACATTCTCCAGTATCAGTGATCCTGAAGAATGTATCGAATTTTCTCTTTTTTTCTTAAAAAGCTTAAAGCTTTCGATAGTGGCGCCGTATTGCGGGAAATAATGCAACTCCAAGAAAGATACTAACCAATAGGGCTCTGTTTCCTTAATTGTAGCTTGCCACCCACGTCTTGAACATTCATATATCAATCATCCTCCAAAAAAGTTATTTACTTCGTCAATAAAGTTTCTTACTTATACCTTATATATGTATTTGTAATTATTTATTACGATAATCAATTTTGGCTACTACTTAATGTGCAATTTGTTATACATCCAAGGAGCTTATAAGAATAGTTGGATGATAGAAATTAAGGATCATTCGTTGAAGAATATATAACCACACTCCATTGTGAGAAAAGTCATTCTACTTTGCTATTGTGATGACAGGAAATATATATGACATATAAATAAAATTACAAATAGATTTAATGAATTATAATTGTATTTCTTTAAAATATATGACTCCTTCAACCAAAAAGCTACAGATGAACTCCTTCTAAAATGACTAATTTGAATAATTTCTAATTAAAAAATTCAATCAAGAGTTTAACTTATGGAGCCTGTACGTATTTGATTGATCAAATGAGCTAATGACGTGGAAAGCAAGCAAACAATGAATTATTTTTACTTTAATTAACAAAAGTGCTAATGAATATAAAATCAAATGAGAGTATTTTGAAAAAATGTCAATTAAAAAACTCTTAAACATGTTTTCCATAATATAAAAATAAATTATTTTCACAAAGTAACATTTTGTAGTAAAAAAAAGAAAATGTGTTTACTCAAGTTCCTTAACAAATTTATTTATCAAATCTGTTCGTTATAATTAAGAAAATATTTATTAGGTAATTCTCATAAAATATTATACTCAGTGGCATAAAAATGTATTCATTTATTCCCATAACTTAATTAGAGTTTACTTCCGTTGGAAATGACAGTAGATATAAGGGGCTCTTAAATATATATTATTTATAAATTCCAAAATTGTAGTCCTTTTGGTTAAAAATGCAATAAACTTCAAGGTTGCCTCAAACTTGAATATACAGCTCATCAAAACTAGAGATCGTACTTGTAAGCACCATAATGACCGTATATCTTTCATACTTTTATGTCATGAATAACTGATATACAGGTTGTTCATCAGCATAAAATAATCCAGAACAAAAATCAGAAATCCAGATATAATTTTTTTACTTTTTGTTTAAAACTAATATTTCGGTACGTTATAGGTTTATTAAACAAATTTCTGGGATGAGTTAAGATACAAGAGAGTTTTTAATTATTGTTTAGAACCTTTATTTGTTTTAAAAGGCGTATATTCAACCCGATACGGCACCATTTGAGCCATAAAATCTATCAATTTCTCATTACCTCTGCAACAAAGTGAATATAGATTTAAGGTTTGTCTGTTAGTTACAAAGATTATGGTAAAAGTTAGAAATTGGTTTGATTGAACTTACTACGAAGATTATGGTTCTAGAACAATTGATTTCACGATGGAGAATTTGTCGAACGGACACTTCACCAAAGGACCATTTGCAGAATGTACGTTTTGCCGAATGATAATTTACAATCTGAACATTTCGCTAAAGGTCCATTTTAGGATGACTAAAAAAACAGCTCTAAAAAAAATATACAACATTTCCTGTAATTATCTAATTTGGTTAATTGTGATACGTATGGCTGGTTGAGGCAACTCTCTGGAAAGGTTTTTGGTCCTCTACAATTTCAGATAAAGATTCGAAATACATTCGAATCATATGCTATTTTTTGAGAAAAAAATCAAATATTTAAGTTTTTGCAAAAAAATTTCAAAAATCTATAACAATACATAGAAAATTAAATTTTTTGAAAAAAAAATTCATTTATGCAATATATAAGAAATATTTATTTTAGAGAAATTTTACAAATCTCCAAAAGCTTTAATTAAGTCTTACCCTAAAATGATTAAAAGGGATATATAAACTATTGTATAGCACCCACTTTTTTTGTCCTCTAGCTCAAGATCTAATCTTTTTTGAAGAGAGTTTTTTAATAAAATTATAAATTTTTAGGGAACATTCAGAAAATTGAACGAAGTACGACTTTCAAGAGCAGTGCATTTTATAATTATTGATCACTAATGAAGTGAAAATGCGTGAATTTTTAATCATGCGCGGATAAAATGGAACAATTACAAGTTACAACTGGGAAATAATAACCTGTATATGCAAATTGGATCATTCCTCGCTTAAAAATACGTGTTTTCACATCTCTAGTCATGAGGAGTAGTACCGTATAAAATATGACCTCCCGGTATGTAAAATTGAAAAAAAACGAAAATGAACCTGATAATCCAAATAGTTTAAAGAATATTTTGGAGGCTGTCATGGTATTGTATTATATTAGCTTCAAGCAGCTGTGAAAGGAAGGAAGGAAATAAACACAAAGCCCACTCGGTATCCGCAAGATTTTTTTTTGGAGGGGGGGGGGGTTCTATTCTTGTTTTAGAAACAATTCCTTAAATCTGATTGGGGGTTCTATTTTTTCCCCATTTCTCCCCCGCATAGCAAGGAAATATAGCCTGGAATTACTCCAATGTCGATCCTCAATTCTATTAGAGTCTAACGAGAACTTTCACTTATAACTCCCGAGCAACTCCTCACTGTTGCTCTTCGTCATTTATAAGCGCATGCACAAGGGATTACTTTATACTTGGACGTTTTCCTTCATAAATTAAATAATAATTATAACAGCATTGAAAAATAAAAGAGTCCTGTTCAAATTGACAATTAGAAAGAGCTACTCTTGCCTTCTAGAACATGTTTTATACATCCCTAGGTCCCTCTTGACCTCAAAGTTGAAAAGAATAAAAGGATTTGCTTTTTAATCATTAAATATTACTTTGATTTTCATCAATATCCTAAATTAAATTACTCAGTTAAGTCTTTAAATACAAATTAAGACTACATAATATAAAGTCAGATATTTAAATGCAAAAAGATTAAGAATTAACATGTTCAGCCTCACAATTTGAAAAATGTTTTGAAGTAAATCAGTTTAGCTGTAATTACACAGCAAGGGCATATTGGCTGTAATTACAGTGATGTGGGTCCTAAATTCTACTCCAAGTCTAACAAGGACTCACGAGTATACTAGCATTGCTACTCAGATCCATATTTTATGAGCACAGGCACTGGTTTTTACTTTATACTTAGACGTTCTGTCTTCAAAAATTAATTAATAATGATAACGATTTTGGAAAATAAAATAATAATTGTTCAAGTTGTTACTATAAAAAGTCACTTCGCCTTCATAAGATGATTTATACAACTCAATTAATGGCATAATGTACATACTTTATTAGACACAACATATATAATTCGTGATACAAAAATCTCCTCCTAAAAAATTCCTTTACTTAAATAGAAGGTTCTGTCCGGTCAAGGTTCAGCAGTTCTATCGGTCTCGGTTCTTTTATTTCAACCTTTTCGGTCTCGGCCTTGGCTTAATAAATATTATAGTCAGAAAATTGACTTATTGATTAAAGCTTAAACCATTAAAACTACTAGATGGGTAAGGGCACAACTTTGCATAAATGTCTACATAGATATTTTCCTCTCTGAGATTTTAATTAAATCATAAGGATATTTTTATACAGAAAGTTCACTAAATAAAACCTTTGAACTGGAGTAAAAATAGCTGAAGAAAAAACCCAGCAAATTCCATAAGCAGGAGGGGGTTAGCTGATGATGATAATGTATAGTTGAGTTACATATTTCAGGGCTTAAGACCACCTCAGATGAAATGAAGGCGGGCCTCTCTTATATACTTTTTTCTTAATCATTTTTCTTTCTTCTTTTTCTTCTTCTTCAAAAGATCAACCCAAACTTTTAATTAATGTAGAATTCATCTACGACTTTGAAGATCATAATTATAAAAACTAGGGATGTTTGAGTTTGGTAGTGTTGAACATCTGTCCAAGACGGTTTTTATCTCCCCATTCGGTCTGAATTGATATTTCTACATATAACAATATGTTGATTGAAACATAAATATAGATTTTTCAAATTGTGGACCGAGTTTTTCGGTAAACTAATACCGATTTTTTAGATCGACAAGTCGTTCATGTTTTCATGTTAATGTCATTTTTTTGCTGTTGGTAATTTTGCTGCATTATTATTTTATTAGTAGAATTTAAAATATTTATTTAAAAAAAATAGATGCTATCTTAATTATAGAATTACTGGAGGAGTAAAGCATTGACAGACAGACAAACTTTATTTTATTCAAGTAGAGAATATTTATTTTTTAATATAACGTGCTGAGCTTTAAATACACACACTCGTACCTACATTTTCATTTTATAGATCAGATTGTCAAACAGTTATAAGAAAGAAATCGCAATTTCAAAAATGAGGCGTCGATAGTAGGGAAAAAAATTAAGTCTAAGTTTATTATCAAAATTTAGACTTATAGCAAATTTATATCTTTGTCTTGATTTTATCAAATGACAATAATTTGATTGAGTACCTGGTCGTAGTCCATCGACCGAATTGTCACAAATCTGGACAGCTGGAGGGTCTAAAGTAATTTTTGACTAATTATCGCCCTGGGGGAAAAAAATCTTAGAAAACAGAGGTAATTTGTTTTAACGATTTCATAAAAACCAAGCCCCCCCAATATATATAGTTATATATTCTGCAGACGCACCAGAAAAAGGTGCCAGATTGGCTTTTTTTGAAGCATTATAGCTTAGAAAAATTATATTTGCCCTAAATTTGAAATAAATAGTATGAAATAACTTACGTGTACAAGCCGCGGCAAATATTGTATTTACAAATGGGGGAGGGGGTGTAAATTTATAATAGTGGCGTCATAGTTACACAACCTACCTTACTTCTTTTTTTATTAAAGAACTATTACACTTAGATTAAAAGAAGTGTGAGGGGTACAGCGACACTTACTTCGAGTATTGTCGTGAGTATTACCTTTTCAATTTCAAGTCTTGTCTTGAGTCTTTGATTGTGTTATGAATTTGTGTTGTAAGTCTTCAAAATATGAGCTCAGGCCCAAGTTGAGTCCAAATCCCAAATTGTCCATCACAACCCGTTGTGACGTGTACGCACATCCTTAGACGTGGAAATTCATATAATTTCTGTGAACAATTCCAACTATTGAAGAATGAAATGAAAGAAATAATTGATGAAGGAGCTAAGAACAGCATAATCCAATATAATAAGTTTGGGTTTATTTCTCATATGTTTGTAGTCTTATCAGTTATCATTTCTAGTTGATCAACATAAATACAATATTGAACAGAAATCAAGAAAAGGAAAAATCCCAAATTATAAAATACAGACAGGGCAATATTTTATCAGGGTCGTCCGAAGGAGTGGGCTGGAGGGGCAATTAAGTAATTTCTGTTTTCTTTTTTTGTTTTTTCCTAGTAAAAAGCAGAAATTACTTCTTAATTAATTTTTTTTTTTTTCCCCAAAAAATTTTAACTTTTTGTAAATAGATATGGATTTTTGAAATTTTTATGAGTAACTATGGATTTTTGAAATTAAAATTTATTATTTGAATTTTTGAAATTTAAAAAAAAATTAAATATTTAAAACTTCATTTTTAATTATTTTTTTTTCTAAATATGTAATTTTTTCTGAATATCTGTGAATTTTTGAATTTCTTTTTAAACATATAATATTTGAAACTTCATTTTTGAAATTTTTTTCGAAAAAATTAAATTTTTGAATTTTTTTTCAAACGCTTGATTTTCCCTGAATAGCTATGGATTTATGTTGTTTTTTTTTCCAAAATATTTGATTTTTTGTGAATAATTGAGGATTTGAGAAAAATTTTATCAAAAAATATAATATTTGAAATTATTTTCCTAAAAATTAATTTTCAATGAATAGCTATGGATTTTTGAATTTTTTTTCCAAAAGATTTTTTTTTTTTTGAGTAGTTGTGGAATTTGGAATTTTGTTTTCAAAAAAAAATAATATTATAAATTTAAAAATTTTAATTTTAAAAATTTGTTTGCAAAAAATAAAACCCATCCCCCTTATAATCTTGCTTCCTCTCTATTGACATTTTTAAGTTAACTTTATATGCTCATTATTCAAATTTCTGGTATGAATAAAGATACCCAAGATCTATAGCTATAATTTAGAGCCTTCATTTGATTTATGATACTTATATTGGACCCGATATGGTTTTTCCAAATAAATCCTTCAATTTTTCATTTTTATATTGTTACGATAGATTTTGCTTACTTTAACTTCAATTTGGTTCAAAAATAAAGGGTTCATAGGAAAAATTTGTTGATAGAGATTAACAATAAGGTGTCAACGAATACAAATGTAATTTACAATCAACTTTGATATAAATATATGTTGCTTGCTTTTGTGTTCACGGGCCACATATTATGAATCAACAATGACCAAATAAATATTCCATATTTTCTCCATCTCTGCTAAATATATAGTGTGTGGGTATCTGTAAATTTTAACCAACCCAAAATGTTTATCATATAACAAAAATTCCATCGTTTGGAAATATTGAAAAGTTTTTGTTGATCACTGAGACAGTGATCGGTTCTCAATGTAGCGTACTCTGAAATATCCCATACACCCCCTCGTCCTATTTTTTTTTTTTTTTTTTTAAATCAGTATAACCCCCTCCCTTGTCAACTGAATCTCATAAAGGTATGCCCCCTATGTAATTAAGTAATTTTTGCAATAAACTTTCAGTTCACTAAAATCTTCTCCTTTTTAATCTCGTATAATCATTACTTATCAGGTATTAACTACATAAGTCGATTCATATAAAGATTAAGTTTTGTTTTTCTTTAGACAAAAAAAAACATGACGTGTACTAGAGCTGGGGTTCGCTCTTATTTGTAGAGGAGCGAACTAATCGGTCCGAAAGAAAAAATATTATAATTTAAAATTCGGTCTTGAGTGATTCTATAGATGAAGGGAGTTGTGTTTTAAAATTGTGAACTTAGACCTACAATTACGTCATGTGAAGTGTAATATTTTACATAAATCCTATTAGTACCACGCTGTCATGGCGGCAGCTCAAACTGAAGATGCATATATGTATTATTCTCCAGGACACCCCCAACTGCAAAGTCCAGAAGGTTGTTTCCGCAAAGGAACCCAACATTTCGTCTGTTAACAATGGTGTCCACCCATCTTATTCTCCAAGTAAATATAGACTCGTATGCGCTTTGGATTTGTTTCATTCGATGAATACGCGATGCCACTCATCTGGTACCAAAATGAGTAAAGGTTTCAACACTATTAGCTAAGTTGACATGATGAGGATTAAGTTGATTTTAGTGATCAGAGACTGGATCCAGAAGGGAATGTAGTACTTCAACACATCGGCACACACAACCTAGGTTACACAGTCCTCTTAGAAACTAACATTCCGTTCTGGACGAAAATAATGTGGCATTCAGATGCCCACCCTCTCGAATTTTCCTTCATGTTGCATGCCGAGGCATGCCCGAAAAAAGAACTGAGTATGAGGAGCCAGCAAGGCTTTTTTGTTAATGCTCCGACATTTTTAGTCTTCAAGAAAACCAAATTGTTTATTTTTGTTTCAGCTGTTGTTTGGTTGAGTAAATAAACCTGGCAATTAAAAATAACGGGAATAAAATCGTAATTAAATGACTGCAAGTTGTATGTCCCCACTCTCTATGTTCTAGGAACGCTGTCTGGACGGAAATATTGTTATAAATCAGTATAAAAAAATTATTTTGGATCGAACCGAACAAAAATCGGTCTCGGACCGAGTCGCAACACTAATGTGTACAGTACTGAAACAGTCTTTGTATCTCTTAGCTACCTATATTATAAGTGTATTGCACGTGCCTATTCTCAATTAGAAATCACAAAGATTTAGCAAGTACAAAAGATTTTTTTCTCTTCTTGCGAGGAGCTTATAAAGACCGTTGAATTATTATTACTCAAGGTTGATCCTCTTGTAGTTCTAATAAAAGGGGCTTGAATGAAAGAAGGAAAGAAAAACGGTTAACTTTTTTTTTCTTCTTTAATCATGACTGTTGTTCTTAATAATATTATGTACGGATTTATTGTTAAATTGTGAAAACAAATATTATTATATTTGTTGACGTTGTTTGATAGACTTTAATATATACATAAAAAACACAAAAATTAACACCACCACTTGAGTAGTTTACTTGATAAAAATGTTCCAAGTACAGGGGCATTCTCAGAGGGTGGGCTGGAGGAACTGTAGCCCATTCCACCCCCTCCGCTATTTAGGATTTTTTGCTTTTTATAAGAAAATCATATTTGATTTTTTTTAGTATTATAATTTTAATGAAATTTTTCAAACAAAAATTATTATTTGTAAATATGGTTTCAATATTTATTTTCAAAAAATTATATTTTTGAAATATAGTTTTCAAAATAATTTAACTTTTTCAGAACAGCTATTGGTTTTTGAAATTTTTTGTGAACAGCAGTAGATTTTTGATTTTTTTTCCAAAAAATTTAATTTTTTGAGAATAATTATAGATTTTTAGAACTTTTTTCCAAGCACTTTAATTTTTTGAGAATAGTTATAGATTTTGAAAATTTCTTTTAAAAAAATTTAATATAATTGAGAAAATTTTTATCTTTAATAATTATTTCCAAAAAAAATTATTTTCCAATTTTTTTCCAAAACCAAGCCCCCCTAAAAAAATAACAGTACTATTATTTTAATGAAATTTTTTAATTTATATTTTTTCAAAAAAATAAATATTTTGTAAATAGCTATGGTTTTGAAATTTTTTTCAAAAAATTTTATATTTAAAATTTAATTTTATAAAAAACTTAACTTTTTGTGAACGGCAATTGATTTTTTAAAAAAAAATCCAAAAAATAAAATTTTTGGAAAATATCTATGAATTTTTGAATTTTTTTTTCGACAACTGTAGATTTTTGAATTTTTTTTTCAAAAAGTTTTATTATTTTGAGAATAGTTATAGATTTTTGAAATTTTTTTCCAAACATTTTAGTTTTTTTGAATAACTGGAATTTTGAAGTTACTTTCGAAAAAACTTAATATAATTTGAAAAATTCTTTTTTTCTTAATTATTTCTAAATAATTTCATAAATTCCTAAAGCAAAAATTTTAATTTTCTTTTTAATAAAAATCCAAAACCAAGCCCCCCAAAAAAAAAAAAGTAATAATAATAATATATGCTTATATAATCCTGCAGACGTTTCTCAAATAGAGTTGTGTCTCTCCAAATTTATTTGATCAAGTCCCGTCTTAAGACCTGTCCCTTGGACTGTGAGTACTCTAGAACTGTAGATAACTATAGATTCCTTCAGTCGCTGTCCTATCAGCATTTCATGTCAGCTATTGTCGGGGGCAGTAAATCAATCAAATTGATTATTACAGGGAAAGAAAATATGAAGTGATCATACAATACTTTATACTTTTATAATAATAAAAATAACTTTATGTATGACGTACATATGAGTTATGACGTATTATAATTTTGAATGAAGATGTCGTGAGGCAATATCATTTATGTTTAATTTTATTATCTATTCACTTATTTAATTTTATATTGCCCAGATATTATAAAAGAAGTCCTTTATCCATTTACGATTGAATTAAATAATTCAAATTAGTGTCCAAAATGGCTCATATTTATACTGCTTTTGGCTTTTTCCCAAAATAAAGGTATATTTTTCAAAAAAAATTATTTTAAAAATCCAAAACTATTCACAGAAATTAAATTTTTTGTAAAAAAAATAGTTGAAGAATTTATATTTTGGGGATTTTTGATATTTCAGAGTAGAAAAAAACTCCCCTCCAGCCCACTCTCCTCGAATACCAGTAGAATGACGTCATATTACATATTACGTCACCTTTCGTAAGTAAGATAAAAATATCAAATCAAACTGATTTCAAAACTTGAGATCCCAGTTTTTTATATTTTCATCAGCTATTTTACAAAGATTCAAAATGTGTCGTGTTACACCATAAAAACAATTTTGATAAAAACCAGAAAATCCCAAATTAATTTTTATTCCAAATGTACATAGAACTCAATATTTCATATAGATATTTGAGCCAATTATTGGCTTATTATTCAAATGTCTCTGGGATGAGTTAAAATACCCTGGAATTTTAACTTTAGATTTTAACCATTTTTTTATATAAGATACTTACTTGTATTAGCCCCGATATGACATCTTTTAAATGCTTAAAATACTTTTTGCGTAATTTGCAATACACACAAAGGCCTAATTTGTCTATTGCCACTGATGAATATTCGTTGAGGAGTGCAAATGTAATAATCCACACTCAATTCCAGCTTGTTTTTATGTTGATATGACACAAGTTACAACTTATAAACGAGAAGAAATCATTAAAGTATTTCCTTTAAAAAAAAAATGAAGATGTGTGAGAAAAGAAATTACATTTTTTTTAGGAGCCTTTTACAATGCTTTAAAATCCATATAATATGTGTATATCCCCCGTATACTAATAATGTATATAAAGCAGATCCGACGACCCTTACTTGTCTCTCTTCTAAGAAACCCGAAAGTGTATTTTTCCTTTTTGAAATTGTACATAATATGTTTTTTCTAAGACGAATTTTATTTTGCAATAAATTTGTCTGTTTTTCTTGAGAAACGGGAGTAAAGAAAAACACAACTCAATGCCCTTTCGGAATGAGAACGACAAACATAAAAGACTGTTGTATATACAAGCGCAAAACCGTCATTGATTTACTAGTGTTAAGACTCGGTCCGAGATAGATTTTTTGTAATGAGGTCTTATTGATTTTTTCTAGACTGATCTGGACCCATATTTTGATACAAACCCTGATATCAGACCGTAGACTGAAATATAATCGTTTCAAATCGAGTTCATATTTTGTCGTTCTCAATCTATGAACCGATTTCTATTTTTGTGTCATTTTTTGCATTTTAGGGCATCTTGGAGAATAATTTCTGCCGCTCCTCTCATCCAAATTTGGATTAGGAAGATGTATAGAGATTCACAGTTATAATCACTAAGCTCCAGACATGGGAATTTGATGCTCAGAGGCGCGTGACTAAACAGATGTGTAAAAAGGAGTACACCCAAAAAAATCCATACAAACATTTTCTTGTCAAATTTTTAAATATTTTTCGTAAAAAGAAGCGATTGTCAAAATTTAAAACGCTTTCATAACTTAATATATAATTTTTTTGTTTGTTTCCAAATTAGAAATTCATTTTTAATTAAAGTAGTATTGTAAAAAAAAAATACTAATAAAAAATATGTGTATGTCTTTAAAAAAAATCGATAATATTTTGTCAAAAACTGTCCATTTTAGAAATTTTGTTAAATAGTAACCAAACAATCCCCCCTCCCCCTTCATATTAAAGTTATAGTCTCGCAACTTTGTATACTCGACTCAAACTCCATTTTAAATTTGCAAGACTTGATATGAGCTCAAAATCAAAGACCCTTAGACTTCACTTGTACACGAAAACTAAAAGACTTAGATGCTTTCCTGAACTGTATACCTTTCATTCTGGATACGATCATTTCATATTTTTTTTCTGTGGATGTAAAGTACGCTGAGTTAAGTACCTGAATTTTGTGTCAGAATAGGTAGCAAAAATATTAATGAAATGCTACTTATTTTAATTGAGATTTGTCTCGGGAATTGGCCGTTACTTTTGATTTATTATGACTAAATAATTAATTATACGAGACATCTCAAGACAAGCCTTAAGGCTCAAATCAGCAAATAATTAATCGTTCCAACACCCAAATTGTTTTCTCAGCTCGGTCTTAAGTGTTTGTTTTTTTAAATTTAGGATTTGAACTCTGTTATTTCGGTCTAGACAGCAATCTCAGACTGAAGACTGAAATTTATTCGTTTTCAAATTGTAGATATATTTTTTCGGTCATAATATATGAACTGATTTTCTCAGCTATCTTTGTTTATGTGCTGTCCAAGCATAATTAACAAAGCACATTTAACTTCATATGACGTTATTGTGTCGGTAAATCTTCACAATATTCAAACATAAATGAGGTCGTCAACAATTCATAAATAGAATACGTTTAAATAAAACTTTAAATGACACTGATCCATACGATTTTTTATAAGATCAGATCATTACCATTTGGAGGGGGGGAGGGGGGATATAGATCTAATTTTTCTTTGATACCGGTCCAGATCTAGTGAACCAAATTTGGTATTAAGAAAATAAGGTTATGATTAAACTTGAGGAGCTGAAACCAGATAGTTACCATAAATGACCAGTAAGTACCTGTCCGAGCACTGACGAAATTAATATGGACCGGACTGATAGGACTCCAGGCCTTTTAGTTTATTTACACCCATCAAACACTAACATTAGAGTTGCATCGGTTCTTATTTATTCGGTCTAGTTCATTCCAGTCTTAGGACGGGTTTTATCAATCCTTGGTACTTGACCAGTCTATATACGGCTTTACTAAATATAGAGTAAGAATTGTGTATATTTCCTTGGTCGAAGATAATTATACAAAACATCTTTATAGATAAGCTCCTATCTTTTCAAACATTATTCAAATTGTCAGAGTTACCATGTTACCTTTCGGTTTCTTTTCATTCTTTTTTACATTCCACTAGGGTCATGTTTTATACAGCTCCATCAATCCCTTTATTAAGGGTTGGCTTCAGTCCCCCCCCTCAAAAAAAACACACACACACTCAAAACCACAATTTAAACTTAATCATCCTTTAGATAAATAAATAGTTTTTCTCGGGAGTGATTAGCTTAATTTCTAATTTATTCACTCCAGACTAGTCTGAGGACCTGTGTTTGGGACAGTCACTACACGAACTCATTTAAAAAAAAAAATAGAATTGAGGGAAGTCATTAATGATCGAACTTTATAAGTTTTTAGGACGTAGCTGGACTGGACCAGGAGTTAACAGAAGAGTCTTCAGTTCTAAATAAGGACGGTCACATCACTAACGAACACGGATACATAATTATTCATACAGAACTGTTCAAAAAAACATTCAAGTGATTTTTTACTCTAATTTATGAGTATACAAAAAAATGAGTTTTTGTATTTTTTTATTTAATAAACAAATTGGCGGGAAAGAAACAAAAATCAGATACAACAGCGATCTGCTGATAACTACATACGTACAACAATACGAAGAAAATAATAATAATATTTTGTTGTTCATACAATGGCTCATGGGTTAAAACTTAAATCTCCTTGCATAAATGATGGGCAATAATAAAATAATAAAAAAAGATTTTGAGATTCTCTTGAGAATAACTTTTATGAGATTCACATTGTATATGATTTATGATTCCGTAGTCCAATTTCAACCTTGGTTATAATATTATTGTTATTATTTATAAATTCCATTGATCAAATTAGAGTGTCAATTTTGATGATTTTTGTCAAAGGATAATTAGTTGCTAATTTGCAACAAATCCCTGAGGTTGACTACTGATGAAGAGCCTCTTCGACTCAGTTGAGACATTACTTGAAATAAGTAATTAGGGGCGTCGGTAGGGAGTGGACCAGAGGGATCTAGCCCCCAAAGAAATTAAAGAATTTTTGATTTTTACAAGAAATTTTGTCGTGAAGAGGAAAAAATTTACGCGAAAATAGGGATAAAAAATATTTTCTGAAAGATTTATTTTCTTAAAAGAAAGTCTTGTGAGCAAGTTATGGAGCAGAGAAAAAAAATCTACTATCTAAAATTTTTTTATGAATGGCTATGGGTTTTTTTCTAAGAAATATAATATTTGAAGATTCAATTTTTGTGAATAACTTTGGATTTAAAAAAAAAATCAAAAAATGTATTATTTGAATTTTTTTTCCAAAAAATATAATTTTCTCTGAATAAATATGAATTTTTGTAGTTTTTTTCTCAAAAAAAAATTGTATTTGAAATTTTTTGTCAATAACTATGGATTTTGAAAAAAAAAATCGAAAAAATTTAATATTTGAAATATTTCTTCGATAAGATTTAATATTTGAAGTTTGTTTTTCCAAAAAAAAATAACTTTCTATGAATTGCTATGAATTTAAAAAAAAAAAAAAAATTTCTTTGAATAGATATGATTTTTGAAGTTTTTTTTTCCAAGAAATATAATATTTGAAATTTTGTTACAAAAAATTTAATTTTAGTGATGAACTTTGCATTTTTTCCCTACAAAAATCCAACCCCCCTCCCCCAATATATTTATATATAATTCTGTAGACGCCCCTGTTTAATTTCTAGTTACTCGGACTAAAATGTAAAGCCGATATTCACGATAGTTATCCCTTAACAGCGGTGCTTACAAAACAGAGTACCATGTGACAGTGGCTCTAGAACGATAGGGGACAGTGGCCCAGCATTCTTCATAATTTTTATACTTATCAGTATGGTTGTGTCGGACCTTATTTATTCTGTACAGTCCAATCCTAGGACCTATTGGTCCTTGAAATTTTTCATAAAATGTTGATGGTTTATTAAGGCAAATAAAATATTTATGTATATTGATCATTGCACATAACTTCCAAAAAATATTCCTATTTTCTTTACAATGCAATACATCACGGAATAACTAAATAAAGGAAACACACCCTCAATGACGTCACAAGGGATTTATTTTATGACCAATAAGTGGGATTTGACTGTATTGTTCCTGGAAGGAACAATACACAGCAGTCCTCGGTCCTAAATAAGAACCAATACATCACTAAATAATTCAATTCAATTTACCTAAAAAAATAAAATTGATATTCATTCAAATGTAGTCTTTTACCAAATATTTTAACACAAACAACCATCTAAAAAAAAAATAGAGGGACGTAGCTCAATGAACAACACACTCATGAGAAATTATTTTCTTGAACTCCATGTGCATAAGTTTCATACTCTTTCGCTTCCGAAGAAGGAAATCTATATATTAAATGGTAATGTCTGTGTTGCGTCTGGGAATCAGGACCAAAGCAATGAATGGATTTTACTGACATTTTTTATATATGTTCTTAAGGCTCAAGAGATGGCTCTGGGAACATTTTTTTAAATCTTCATAGCACTGGCAGTCTTAAAATTGCATTCCCCCTCCCCTACTTATAAACAACTATTTCATATTAAAGAAAAAATAAACACAGTAAAATCTTAGGAATGATTCTCGCTGCATGTTGGTATATGTCTTTGCACACTTTTTTTCAAAGGAGATTATAAGATTTAGAGAAGAAGAGAAGGGAGAATAAAACTAAGGATTTTTGACAATAATACGATAGATGAGCGAACAACGACAGTTCAAATTGAATACTTTTTTTTGTATTGAGACTCGGTCCAATACTGAATTATTTTTTTCGGTTCGGTCTAAAGTGATTTTTTCTAGACCGATTTGGGCTAATTTTTCGGTCGGGACTGCGGTATCAGAGAGTGGACCGATTTTTTTCGGTCTCACTTTGTATACCAATTTTGATTCGCTCCCACTCTATGGAACGATTTTTTTTCGGTCGAACTAATTCAGTCCAAGACAATTTATAGGTCAAATGGAAAAATTGTAATTCCATTGAGATTAGATTTTGATTCAACAGAGGACTATTTTTGACCATTCAACAGTCCCTACAAATAAAAGGTAAAATATTAATCAAATTAGATACTTCGTTACTGAAATAAGTAACGTCGTTACTTATAACGCCGATTTATCAACTCTGTTATTATGTAGCGACACACAAATATTGTATTGTTTAAGTACAAAGCTGAAAGGCTATGTATACTACATATATAGAGTATGAAAGAGACATGGTAATTATGTATATATAAAGATAGGTCCTTTTGTGACATGTGGCATCTAATCATACCATAGGTTGTGGCGGGGTGTAAGGCGAGCAAGGAGAACAAAAAAGGAAAACATCTGGACATTTTATTCGAAATATTGTATTTACAATATTAAAATACATATTTGAGGACAACACGATTGGAATTTATGTAACGGACACCTCATATTATACGTATATATGTTGGGTACAAGTTGGTATTTTGTACAAACTGTAACTTGTACAATTATATTGTGAAAGTTACAATTTTGGATTAAAAAAAATATATATTGAAAAATTAAATTTTCCTGAAAAAAAATTGAAAAATTAAATTTGTTGGAAAAAAATTTCAAAAATCAGTAGCTCTTCACAAAAAAGTATTTTGGGAAAAATTAAATTGCAAATATTAAATTTTTTTGAGACAAATTTCAAAAATCCATAGCTATTCACAAAAATTAATTTTTTTTCAAAAATCTTGAGTTGTTTAAAAAAACTTTTTTTCTAAAAAATTAATTTTTGAATTTTTTTTATAAAATTTAATTTGATGTTAATAGTTGTGGATTTTTGAAATTTTTCGAAAATATTTAATAATAGAATTTTATTTCATAAAATTTAATATTTGAAATTTTTCCCAAATAATTTAATTTTTTTGAAATGTTTTCCAAATAATATTAATTTTTAAATTATTTAAAAAAAAAAAAAAATCCAAACACTCATCTGTAATCCTTTTGTAACTTCTTCATTTATGTCCTTTTGATTGCAAGTATTTTACAACTTGTACATTTTTTTTATTGTAATTATTAATCTTTATTAATTTTCATGAAATAGTCAAAAATTACATCATTGATACGAGGTGTTCGCAGGGTATGGGCTGGAAGAGTTGTAGCCCCCCAAAAAAAAACAACTGGAATTACTAAAAAATTTAATATTTCATTTTTTTTCAAATAATTTATTATTTGAAATTTAATTTAATTTTTCAAGTTTTTGTTCCAAAAAAAAAAAAAAAAAATTGAAATTTTGGTTCAAAAAAATATTAATTTTTCAAATTTTATCCCAAAAAATTTAATTTTTCAAATTGTCTCTAAAAAAAATTATTTTTAAAAACCAAAAAATTCTGCACCCCTGTTAATTGGAATGAACCTATATCCAATTCCTATTCCAAGTTCTTCATTTATAACGTTTTGTTCGCAACTTGTACAGCACATATATAAAAACATACTTTCATATGTCTGCTATGATTTGAATCTATTTAAATCTTAATAAGTTAATAATCTTTAGTAATTTTCATTAAATAGTAAAAATTACATCATTAATTGGAATGACCCAATTTCTTCATGAAAGAACTTTTGTTTGCAACATATATAAAAACCCACTTTCATTTGTAAATAATGTGTCAAGATCAACATTTGAAGGCATTGAATTCGGTCAAAGCAAAAAAAAAAAAGGTTTTTCTTTTAAATTTTTTTTGCAAGGAAAATGGATTTTTATGGTTGTTTTTTTTTTGCGTATTTTTTAGCTCCCAGCAGTCAAGAGGGAATAGTTATATATTGTACCCATATAACAACCCATTTTCTCAGGAATGAAGAAAAAGAAATGAGGTCAAGAAAAAGGAAGAAAGAAAATTGGGGAAGGAAAAAATATTTGGAGTTATTTTAAGCGTTCAAAATTTTCTTTTCCTATTGATAGAGAGAATTCAATGATCCTGTCTCAAGATGTGACCATTGACGTCACTCATGTACTATAATATTATTTTTATTATTATTCGATAAATGTGTTTCCAAGTCATGGTTTTTGAATGGGTAACTTATCTATATATTGAGTTGTAATTCTTATATTAAGACTTGGGGATTGAATTGAAAATGTTCATTTTTGAGCGTCTGAACGGAAAAATATATAATCAGCGTTCATATAGCGGTTTCTTTTTATATTGTTCTCGATAGACATCTTTGATCCCTGAGCCAAAGACAATTTTTGTCTGCTTGGGAGTACAGAGCGTATGATAACAGCAAATGGCCGAACGTCAATCACATGGTCAATATTGCTCAAATTTAATTGGCTACTTTTTTGCCCGAAAAGGAGGTTAATATTGCATACGTCACGAGGAAAAGTGATACAGTCACGTTGCTTTGACACCCCCATAATTCAAACAAGGTTAGTCAACAAGGATTTTCAGTTCTAACTAAAGATTTAATAGCAATACAGATGACGTCATTGGGATCCCAAATAAAGAACTATAACGGTAGAGAATAATTGAAAACCTAAATACAGCCTTAAACCCTAACACGGAGCGAGCAACGCTATTGTGTAGGATTATCATATATTTTCTGAAAAAGAGGACATATGGTCCGATCACTGACAATTTATAGAAAGGGAGGGACTGTGTTAATATTTTGTGACATTAATCATGAGGACTATGGAGGTAGATAGGAGGGGATGTAGGGTTGATTATGGAACAACGTAGCTTAATGAACAATGCGCTCAAAAAAAAATGATTCTCTTGAACTCAACGTTCATAAGTTCACGTTTCGGTCGTTCCAAGAGAAGGAAATATACTATATGTTATATGGGCTTCAAAGTAGACCAGGTCAGACGGAGTAAGTGTAATTCTATTTTATTTCTTCCATACTTGGAGATGGAATTAGTGTTAGAGTGCGAGGACAAGGCGGGAGCGATACATATTTTATTACTGAACTAAGAGCATTGTTAATGTCAGCTGCCTTTTATATGATTGGAGGGGGGAGAGAAAATAGAGGGCAACCTTTTACATTTAAAATAGCATTAGTGCGGAGAAAATATTGTAATTATATTTAAATTCATATATATTTTAATTTTACTACGCATTTGGAAACAATTTACACCAAAAATAGATGAGAATTCTTCTTTTCGAGGGAATTGTTAGTACACCACGACTTATTACATAAATGAAAAAAAGAGCACTCCAATAAACCGTTTTTCCGTTTGTAAAGCACTATACTTAGTTTTTTTATTTACAGGAATCCCTTCCTTCCTTATACTTAATCAGTGCAACTACATTTGACCAATTAAAGGGGGAGGGGGAAAGGAAATTGCGTACGTACTTTCTATATACTTGTGAATTATGGTATTCCAGGAAACTGCAGAATCTCGTCAGTATAAATTAAATTATGTGAAATTGAAATAATTCTTGTTATATTTTAAGCAGAAATAATAAATTTTAATCGTGTCCAACACATAAATATTCTTTATTATCATGTTCTTCATAATCACTCATCTTTTTTGGAGAGGAAAATGCATATGGTTCGTCCTAGAGTTTGATTACGGATCCATAACGGTCTGAGATCGTTATAATATAAACGAATTCGATCTGGACCGGTCTCGTAGCAGTAAAATACGATCTTGACCCGATCCTACTACATTTTTTTAAGTGAAAAAACATATCTATATTTGTGTCCCTTTTTAAAAAAAGAATTTTCCCTCTAGAAACAGTCACAAATAACTAAACGAAACTAAAAACCATGTCTCCAACCGATTCTCAGCAGTAAGTAGTCATGACTTTGATCAAATAATTATTGACTCACATGATCATCCGTCGTAAGTCTATATTATATGCCTAAGTCAGGAATCAGCAACCTGCAGCTTCAGAGCCGCATGCGGCTCTTTCATCCATATGCTGTGGCTCTGGGATGGGATTTTTTTAAACTGTAACATTTCATTTGAGTGAATTATTGTTTTTTCTATTCAAATCAAGGCCCCCATGTACGTCTCAAAAACGCCCAAAGGTTGACTAAATTTACAGCTAACAGCATTTTTTATTTATTAGTGCATGTATGGTTAGAATTTATGTGTAACTTTTTAATTTATATGAAACAGATCTTTAACTATGCATTTTTATTAGTTGTTTAAGAGTTTAGAGAGTAAATTATAAAGTTTTGAAATATATAGTTTTTGAATATGAAAAATAATTTAAACCATATAAAATTTCACCATTTGTCACATGAGGCATATTTTTTAAACAGTCATTGTACAAAAGTTATGGAAGATTCAACAGAACAAACAGTTTTAGTTTAAAGTCCTGTCTACTATCCTTCTTTTTAACATAATAATGGTCTTTGTAATGTACATTGTAGATTGTACAAGTCTACAAAATTGGGATTTCAAAATCTTTGTCACACAAAAACAGTCATTATTGTGCAAAATTGCTCACAAATTCAAATTTCTTGTTCAAACGACACAAAATAAAGAATTGAAACTTTAAAAAAATCGTAGTTTAAACACACTTTTACCCTAAAAATGACTTATTATTAAGCTTCATTTTAGATATCCAAACGAGTCCAAATGGTTCTTTGAATATAAAAGGTTGCCGACCCCTGGTTTACACCAAGGAATGTAAACGTTGATTTTCTTTCGCAATTTTTAACTGTAAATTATTTTTGAGCCCATTTATATATATACCATATATATAATTTCTATATCATGGCAACATGATCAAAGTATTACATAAGTAAACCTAATATAAAACATCGTTTGGAAGGTCAAGAACGGTTAAATAATGATGACTGAGCAACAACTGCTGTTCTCTTTTATAATATATATATTTTTTTTTTCAGGTAAGTTCACAGTCCTCCTCATATTATCTTTTTTGAGTCTCTCTTCTTTTTATTTTTAACAGTACATATGAACATCTGAACTTGAATTATTATTTTTTTCCCTACATTTTTCCCGCAATAGTGATGCATTGGATTTGAAGGTCACCAAGATCGGAAATCCATTTCCTTTGATTCATATGTATGTATTTTCATAGAAGTTACTCCCTCCTACTTCTATGAGAGTCAGTTGACCTTGCATTCAGTCTTCAGAATGATGGAGTAAAAAGATATTTTACAGAAAATATGGCGGGAAGAGATATGCGTGTGATCCGTGGGATTTCTATTCGTCCACCATTGTTGACTATTCCACCGTCTTTTTATCATGGAGGAGGTATTGTCTTCATTATAAAATCCGCTCCGGAGTGCACGGGTACTTTTTTTTTACAATGAACTGCCCGGTTTTCTGTGGTACAAGTAATTCATTTTTAAATATTTTATAATTTAAATTTATTAATATATTTAAAATCCTATTTTCGAAATATTAATCTCTTCCCGTGTCCTCTTTTTGGAAATGAGAATACATATAGTTTGTACTTTGCGTTTGTTTTGGATCTGTACCGGTCTAAGACCGTTATAGTATTAACTAATTCGGTCTGGAGCGGTCTTTTAGTAGCACAGTAGTAGCACAATTCGAATTTAATCCGGTCCTAAGACGGTTTTTATTAGTGAAAAATATATCATATATATGTGACCTTTTTTTCAAAAAAGGCAAAAAGTTGCATAAAACCGAACCGAACAAAACATTATTAACACTATGTAGTAATCTAATAGTTATTGATTTACATGTCCCCCTTTTAAAGGGATTGCAGGGCTATATATAGCCTTTGTTATTATATAGACTTATCAATTAACATGGAGCAAACCCCAGACTTTAAAGCATTATTATTTGTAACCTTTCATTTATGAATAATATATTGAATTCGGTCTAACATCCCTCCGAATGAGAATTTGAGTCCTCAGCTTTCTTCATTTACACATCTGCTTCCCTTGGCTATAGAGCAGTAATAATAATTTCGCTGTTGAAACTTAGGGATATGAGTTCTTCTATGTGAAGCGGGGGGAAGTTTTTTGAAATATTGTTGTATTTATGTCGTCTGTAGCAGCGGAGCAGCTCTCTTTTGAGAGACTCTGATTAAGAGGGAAATTAGCATTTTACCTCCTCTCATATAACATATATGTACACATAGCGATAAAATCCCAACGTACGTGGGGGTCATTTTATATGCGATTGACAATGATTAAAAAAATCATTCTTAATATCTGGTACTTTTTACTCTTACAAAATACTCAATGGCTCAATACCACGTAATAATATTGTTTAGTAAATTTACAATAAATAGTATATTGTTGTGCCTACAGATGGCGGTTTTAACAAATTGTATTTGGTATAAAAGGAATCATAGAAATGCAGAAGGATTAGCGACATTCTTTAGGTACTTTAAAAGAAGAGAACATGATGGAACTCTCGGAATCTATGGAATACTCCGTGTACATTTTACAAATGTCTTGACTCAAATCTACTATTATGACTATGAAAAAAACGGTCATGAAAAAAGAGAGAAAAACCCTCAAGCGTCTAATTCATGAAATTTTTTCTCTTCTTTTTATTTTTGAACAACATATATGTACACACGGAAGATCCCTGAGTCGTCGGTTACTTAGTTATAATGGTGTAGACTAAAAAAAGAAATTTTTTAACCGTTGAAAAAAAAATAGATCGAAGGAGAAAGTGTCGTTTTGTAGGGTGAGGAGGGGGTAGAGGGGTTGCTTTGCTGTTATTATTGCATCCGTATCGATCCATTTTCGTGGAAGTTTCTCTGCACGCCCCCTTATGTCAGTATATTATATAAAGAAATATAATGTCGTCCCATCATCAATGTGTAATTCTTCTTCTTTCATTACGCGGGCTTTCATTTAAAATGTTGTGACGTCATGGATGTACACTATGATCCTTGAATATGATTTGTTAATCCACCCGCGAATTAAAATTATAAATAAAAACTATCTATGTACGTGTGACCAAAAAAATATCATTTTACTTGCTATTTAATTTCGAATCTAACTATTAAACGAATTGCCTCTCCCATGCAGTTTTCATCGCTATCACAAATGTTTTATTTATCAGTATTAAAAAAAATTACACATCAGCAAATAATATGATGAACAGAGTACCATAAAAACTCCATGATCGAACGGATTAGAAGCTTGTAGAGACTTATAATAATAATATTCAGAAATAATAATAAGAAGCTAAATAGTAATGTGGGCAACGTTGTGTACTCGTTCAAAAAAAAAAAGTTGTATTTTGAATATACCATCTGAGCCGAGAGATATAATCTATTGGCTAAGAAAATATATATAGAATATTGTTAATAATAAATGAAATAGTCCCTATAAGAGCTTTAATTTTTGTGTAGTAGGGCCTAAATAACTAAATTAGCGTATCTATCATGATATAAAGAGGACTCCCCCCTCGCGTTTTTGTGCTATTTATTATGTGTATCAGAACTGTTGTAGCGAATCATCATTGTGTTTTCCTTTCATATATATATATATTAAAAAAATGTAGTAAGAAAAAAAGAAAAAGAAAGATATGCGGGCGCGCTCCTGCTATAAGTTGTCTAGAGTTGAAGTAGCAGCGATGAATTAACGGCTGTACAAGAGAGTGCTTTTCGTTTGAAAAAAAGGAAAAAGGTAAAGGAAAAAAAGGAGTTGTTCAGTTGGCTCCTGGATCTTACAGAGTGTGGTTAATGTGTACTTTATACTATCACATTTGGCGCAGTTAATTAGGAACAATAGGATCACCGTCATAATTTGAGAAATTAGAAATAAAATATGTGTAATAATTAACCTGAATTAAAAAGATAGGTTGTTTTTGTGAGGATATACATCAGCACGGAGATTATTACTAGGACTACTACTACTACTACTTGATAGTGCGCGTTCATCTTCATCAACTAAGATACTCGACAGAACAAGATGGCTACTCTGCGACACTCTTCTAATCAGGAAAATAATGGAGGTGGACCCTCTAACAAAATATCCGCAGGTCCCATTATACGTCAAGGTGGACGCGCTGTCCTCGGGGATCTCTCCAATAAAAGCTCCGTACCTTGTGTCTCAAAGGAACCCCTCAAACCTCAAGTAAATCCCGCCTTATTTCAATTAAACTTGCACAATTTACTAATTCTTGTTTATTTGGCGTTCTTTTAGGCTTTTACCATATATCAAGATGATAAGGAGTCCTTTGGAGGGGCTGGAAGCTGTGCTTCCTTGTCTTCCGCTTCCAAGAGAACAAGAAGTCGAGCACCATTGAAGGAAGTGGACTTTTGGGCGGATAAAGTGGCCAAACTACCCTTAATCCAACCTCCACCTTCAATGACCACCACCACCCATTATAATCCTGAATCAAGTATTAGTTCGCAAAGTGAAGATGATGGCGCGGAGTCCATGATTCTGGATACAAGTCTCTCAGGAGACAATTGGAAGATTAATCGCGTTCCTCCTGTCAGTTATAGTCAAGTTATTGAGATTCAAGAGTATACTTTGGATATCTTTCATTACCTCAAGGGAACAGAGGTGCGTCTTCTCCTTCTTCTTCCTACAGCCTTCTTTCTATTCAATCTTCTAACTCGGCCTCTTTTTCTCTTCTAGTCCAAACTCATGCCCAAGTGGAATTATATGACCAAGCAACCTGATATTACGTTCACCATGCGTTCCATCCTTGTGGATTGGCTTGTTGAAGTAGCTGAGGAATATAATTTATGTACTGAAACCCTGTACCTCTCTGTCAATTACATTGATCGTTTTCTCAGCTATATGTCAGTTCAAAGGGCCAAGTTGCAGTTGGTTGGAACTGCTTGTATGTTCATTGCTGCGTAAGACGTTTGTCACTTGAGTGTGGGAAATAATTGTTTATAACTAACGTCTTCTTCTTTTATCAACAGTAAATACGAAGAAATTTATCCTCCAGAGGTGAACGAGTTTACTTATATCACGGATGATACATATAGCAAAAAACAGGTTCTACGAATGGAACATTTAGTCCTTAAAGTACTTGGCTTTGATCTTACGATGCCAACAGCTTATTTCTTCGTAAATCAATTTTCTAAGCTCTCAAAAAGTTCAGAACAAGTTACGTTTTTGGGACAAGTAAGTTGATATTACTTGATTATTGAGGGCGCTAGTTGCCCTCGAGATTTTTTAACCATCAACTATGACGTCATCATTTTTTTTTTTTACAAAATCCAATGAATCTATTATTAAGTTATTCTAATTATCTTATTTTTTATAGTACTTGAGTGAACTTACCTTGTTGGATGGAGAACGTTACTTGGTTTATACTCCCTCAATCGTTGGTGCTGCATCATTGACTTTGGCTCGTCATACGTGTAAACTCACACCCTGGCCGCAAGAAATGGAAGAAATAACGGGATATCGGGTAGAGGATTTCCAAAGTTGTTTAGTCAACCTTCATAAGACTTTTACGGATGCACCAAAATCTCAGCAGCAAGCCATGAGAGAAAAATATAAGCAAGATAAGTAAGTAAACGTCTATTGTGAATGCAAATTGAAAGGAATTAATTCAGAGCATAATTTCTATAAATCTCCTTTCTTTTTTAGATATAAGAATGTATCCGAGATGACTCCACTACCCATATCCTCTTAAAACTTATCAAAGCATTAGCCGAATTAATTCAAAATTAGGAATGTCGTTCATTCAATTATAATCGCTCTTTAGTTAATCAAATTCATCCAGTGTCAACTCTTAAAACATAAATGAGTAACGATGTACTCATTTGTCGTCTTGCAGATCTGGGGATTTGGACGTATTGTCTACCTTTTTATTTATATATTTCTTGATATATATATAAGCAAAATGAGCAAAGCTATACATGATCCCAGTTTTTTTTTAGTTGAAATGCCCACCTTTCAATGCCTTCTTTCTCCTTTTATTAAATGTTTAATCTCTTGGTACAAAGTGGACGATATTGGCGTGTGTGAAATGCATTACATTTTGTAACTAATAAGAGTAATTGGGGTAACTTACTATGAACCTCTGTTTTTATTTCAATTGTGTAAGAGGATAATATTGTGGCAAGATCTGTATATATATTTTTCCCCATAAATATATTCAATTCCAAAGATTAAATTAGGTTATCTATTTCATCATCATCTTCTTTAAGATCATATTCATTCTGAAGAGCTTTTTTTTCGTATACATATATTTTGTAGTAGTACGTTTTTACTTACTTTTTTTTTTATAAAGGAGATAAATTAATTTTTAAATGTGAAATCTGTATTTTATAAATCTATCTATTTTCCATATATATTCTCTCATATAGTAGATTAGAAAAGTACGTTTCAAGCTTATTCCAATTGATCTCATTCCGACCTCTGTGTCCATTTTGTTTTCATCCAACAAAATACTCTTCTTCAATTCAAATGTATAACATTGGTATATAATTATTTAATAATTTTACAAAGATATAAATAAGCTTATTCGTTATTTTGTTATCATTTTTGCAATAAAAAAAAAAGCTAAATTTGTTTTAAAAACTCGGGGTATTATTTTTTTGTCTACTATGCGTCTTGGCTATTTAGTTAAGTGGGCAAGATATGTGTTGTATTATAATACTATTTTACAACCATTTTCCTAAAATTGGTTAGTGATGAGAAAGACAGTCTTCTCTGCTTTGTACGCACAGTTCTGGGGCTCCATTTATTTCCAATCGTACATACTATTACCATTTTCTCAATAATATCCTACATTAATTTCACAATTCCACGTTTTTAAATTCACTTAATACTTTTCCATATTATTATTTCTACTACTGTATCCCACCTCCCATGTTGTTGTCTTCATCATATACACTTAAATACCTCTAGATGATGAGCTTAATGCCTTTTCTCTTGCAGAAAAGACCACTATTGTCAAGAAGTATGTGTTTTATATAGATATTTTTGTTTGTATCTCCTGTAATAAACGTTATTCAATATTAGTGTTGCATGCTTGATTTATTTTTGCTCAGTCATGGGTACTATTAGCTTTGAGGACATAGTCATACACCTATAAAATCCTGGATCCATGTAGTGATGTCAGTCCTTATTTATCCAGTTAGGATTGTCGAACCAATTTAAAAAAAGGAATACAGTTGAGTGTCGCCATGAAGGAAAAACTTTTATCAGTTTAAGGACGGGACGGCACTCTTCAGTCCTAAATATGGATCGACACAATCATGACTTTCCCATCCCAGTTGTATGGGGTAAGAAAAAAAGAAATCCTTTTACTCTAGATGGCGTTAAAAAGAAAAGATGTTGCACTATCAAAAACTTGTTATATAAATATAGGACTGGTTGAATGTGTCTCAAAGAGAAAATACGCCATATTTTACAGTTTGTCTTAGAGCAAGACGAAAATGTAATCCATACAAATATGAATAGTGTTTTTGGTTCTGATACTGTAACAGCCAAATACGTGAATAAAATGATGGAAATCGTAGAGTCCATCCGTCATTACTGTTTGATTGCTCAGGAGATAAACATTAATGGGAAAAAATTTAAAAAAAAAAATCCTTTAAAAATAATAGTTTTTTATTTCTTGTTACTATAGTTCATATTAATTGTAAAAAAAAATTTTTTATGGGGGGACTGAGTAAGAACGAATGGGCTCTGTTTACAAAAATGGTATGGGCCTAGGACTTCAAGATCGAAAACCCATCATATGAGGGGTTATCTACAAAGTAAATATGCAAGTTTGTGCAACTTTTGCAACCTCAACTCCATCCAAACTGAATGTTTTTAATAACTTTTTAATAGAAGAGAAAAATTTGACAAATAAAAAAGAAGGATTTTTTTTTCACTGGACAAATACTTTTTTTTAGAAAAGTATAATTTGATGATAATTTTTTTGAAAGGGCAAATTTTAACAGTTGACCTTTTTTAAGGAAAAAAGTCACAATTTCAATGATATTTTTTGAAATATCAAAATTCTTCAATTAATCTGACAAAAACATGTGTCTTTTTGACAAATTTGATAACATTAGCCAGGAAGTATAAAAATGTTCGCAATTCTTTAACTTTTTAAAGATATAAAGTTCGCACATACAAGCCCCTTCCTACTTGTGTGTGTACGTTGTACATAGGCCCTAACATGGAGTTCCAGAGTACCCTATGGGCCAGAAGTGGTAGGAGGACAACTTACCTTTCTGGTCAAAGAAAATGTGCCCCCCCCCTCTACGCACCAGATGCCAACCCATTGGACTTCACTTTTTTGGTGCATGTTGTGTAAAAGACCTGCACTGTCCGTCAACCACATATCAAGAACTTGAAGGACACCGTCATCTAGCACTGGGATCCCATGTCTGAGAACCACATCCGCTATGGGTTCAAGGTCTTCCGTGGACCCCTGGAAGCCATCATTGCTGCCAAGGGGGCTACAGCGATGATTAGGGCAGACAGGACATCATATTAATTATTTTTGTAATTAATTCTTAAAATTTATGCATATTATTTATGTCAAAAATGAAGAGGAATAAAGTACCAGAAGAAATAAAACTTAAAATTATATTTAAAAAAATCATAAAATGATTAATTCAATGAGTCCAATGGATTTTGAAATCTAGTTCATTTTGGAAAAGACAGTCTGCAAGAAGCCCCATCCTAATTTGGATGTTCTGAAAGCCCTCCTAATTAAGGAATGATGCCAAATTTCAAAGAGGGTGGCTCATGCCTACTCAAGACTGTACATTTTCTAAAAGGCGACCATTTTGTATATATTTTTATTATCTATTCCTATGACATTCAGTAATATTTATTCAAAATTATAGGTTAATAATTATCGCAATAAAAAAGTTATATACGATTTTAAATTTATCAGTATTTAAGGTCCACTCTGTGTATTTAACCTTGTTCTGCCAATGTATACCTATATATGGAGAGGCGTCTGCAGGACTTTCCTTGAAGGGACTCTATTTTTTAGAAGGAACATGAAAAATTCTAGAATTAAAATTTTAAGAAATTATTTTTTTTAAAGAAAATAAAACTTTAAACGACAAAGATTCCTCGATTGAGAGCTCCAGCCAACCTTACAGACGCCTCTAAGATGAATTATTAATAATAGTGAATGATTTCAAACTTTTTCGAATGATAAATTTGCCGGATTAAAAAATCAAAAAATCGAGGACCCTCTTAGATGTTTCCACCATCATGTACCTAGTTTTATATTGAATATACGTACAAAGGATATTATTTGTGAAATTTATATATATATATTTAACGAATATACTTATTTATATAAATAACTAGCAAAGGGTTAACCGACGTTGCTCAGCCCAAGGAGGAAGCGGAAAATCACATTGACAATGGTCAATGTTATTACAATATATTGCTTGTATATTACATAAAATATATCATTATTATTAATTTTTTTTTAAATATTGTGTTATAAACTTCAAATAATATACCAACATATATGCATGAAAAGATTTGTCTAAATAAAAGTTCCATCTTTCATTTTTGTCGAAAATTTGCCAAAACTAAAGACGTAGTAGCATTTATTGGCATTGTAAAAAGAAATACAAACGTAGCAAGATTTTATTGGTACAAGCAAAACCAAAAAGTTATGGATAATAATGTTGTCGAACAAATAACCCATGATAGCTGGTTCATTTTGAAAAAAATCAAAAAGTTATGTAATAAAATGTTCAGGAAAATAATAATATTACAGTGTAGTATTACGATTTTAACTATTAGGTCTAAAATGCATCGTTTTGTGGCATTTCTTAATAAAAAATTGAAAATTGACGTTTGATGAAAAAAAGAGAAAATTGAAAAAATTATTCAGAAAATGAAAGATATTTTAGATAAACATCGATTTTTATTTGTCAAATTTATATGCAAACGAATCTCCAAACAAATTTCTACAAACTTTATATTTTCGATGACTCCAATATTCTGTGAAAATCTTCTTCTTTTTTTTGCATCTAAAAAAACAACAACCCTATACTTTTCACAGATTTCTTTTTTTTTTGCCCATAACTTTTTTGATTTTGAATAAATTTAGATAATGTTGTAATTCATAGGCCACTTTTAGATTTATAACTCAACTCCTTATCCTTGAGCTCCAAAAACAACTTCCTTACATAACCCTCCCCCCTCCCCAAAATGGGAACCCCTTGTTAGCCTGACCAGGTTCAAAAATGGCACCCATGCAAATTAATTGGCAATGTAATCTTATTATACAGTAGAGTGGACTGGAAAAAGTTGAAGCACGTTTTACTAAATTAGTTGGAGATATATCATATTAGACGGACCAAAGTTTTACACAACAGACATACATATATATACTAATAGTTAAACGAGTTAAAATACATTTTTGATAAGAAAGTTTTTTGTAATCTTCATTTGAATGTGTAAATTTACCTGTCATCCTAGGGACAAGTAATCGAATTGACTTAAAGCTCTATTTGGCACATTTTATCGTTGCTTTAGGTTTTTTTTTCCCTATTTGAGTGGCTGATATTACTTAGATAAAAAAATGGTGGGGTGGGGAATATTCATTTTTGAAAGATTACTTTTAATATTATGGAACACCCTAATATATATACAGACTATATTGCGATGCTGATAATTTTTTGGGCCAAGCCTCCTTCCAAATGATGAAAGCTAGAAACGCCCCCGTTAAATAATATAGACTATTTTTAGTATATAGTAATTATTATATTTTTGAGCGATTTTTTTTTTTTTTGGCAAAAATAAGCCAAGAACGAGCGCTAAAATTTAGAAAAATGAGCACCCATAATATCAAAATTGAGCAATTTTTAATTAAAGAAAAATACAGTTTTATAAAGATAATTAAAAGTAAGTAGTGTTATTTTATATTTATCTTAATTTATTCATAAATTTTGCTATATTATATCAACAAATCAAGATTTCAGAAAGATTTTCTTCCATCATGATTGGTAGCTTGAAACATACTTAAAGACCATTCAACTTTTTGTAGTTGGAGCAAATTTGAAGGTGGTTTGACTTTCAGGAATCTTGTTAGTACGAGATTTCTTATCATCGTCACCACTGATAATACATCCAACCTTTTGCATTAATGGAAGATCTGGATTTGGCAATTAGATTCAAGATTGACTGGGATCATTCAACAGTCAATTTTGAGCCAAATTTCCCCTTCCGCTAATTAGCTATTGTGGAATCTGGCTCCCTCATCAATATTCGATCATGTAATCATAACCCTGATTGCATCATATATATAATTTTACCTTCAAAAAGAGAGCCTAATGAAGGAGGGTTTTTGCAGCTGGATTTTCTCTCAAAAAATATAATTAAGGAATCATCAAAAGCTATTGTGTACTCGAAGTAAAGCCCAAGCTTTCTATATTTATTTCATTCCAGACTGGAAAAATGAGTAATTTTCACACAGAAAAGGGTATAGCAAACAATTTATTGAGCGATTGAGCTAAGCAAATCCTAAGTCTAGTAATTATGTGAGCAAAGACTTGAGGCTTAACTTAGACTTAAAGCATAAGAACTACTCCAAATCTCTGGATCCAGGAATGTAAAATAATGTATATATATACTTGTTTAATTAACAAATTATATTTTTATTAATTTCTGCAAGAAGTTCTACTCACTCAGTGTAATATCGTCCGTTGTGATTAAACGTCATAATATATTTTTTTGCAGTTCGAAGACCCTTTTCCAAAAGAACACTTTAATAAATTTGTTTTATGATGATTCATATTGCAATACTATCTAATAATTATCTATTAGACTATTCTAATGAAAAACACTTCTTGATCATTATAAGGTCAGGGACAACCTCGGGATAAAGGAGTGTCAATCAGGACTCTACCAGATACATAGGATAACAGATTTGATATAAACGATTGATTAACTTTGCAATGTCTATTGAATCTCAATCATTGATTAACTTCTCCCCTTGTTTAAACGTTTTTTCTCATTCAAATTTGTCTGTTTAATTAATTATTATACAGTTGTGATGATTTTTATTCTAATAGCGGTTTGAGCCAACTGATGAAGGATCCTTATAGGTAAATGAATCAACTATTAATCAATCAGCATTAGCTAATAATTCAACATTTTATCTATTAAAATTAATGTAAAATGAATGGGAATCATAAACATAGTATGAATCGTCATCAAATATATTTATTATTTGTTTCGGCAGTGTTCGTTCCGGCAAAATGTAATTCGACAAAGCTGTAAACACTTCTGAATAAGTATGTGGAATTAAGATCAAGTGATGAGGGTAGCCAAAAGGTTTTGTGTCGAAAGTACTCAAAAATATCTTTGGACCATTGTTCATTTGCAGCGTGGACTAGGACCTCATTCTGCTGACATCTTATGTGGGTAACGAAATCTTTACACATAACGGGTGATCCGTTAAAATCTGAACACTTACTAATTCAATAATTAATTAAGGTTGAGTGATTTAAATTAATTCATATTATAATATATTAAAACACAAACAGTTAGTTACAAAACAAAATAAGGCTGAGCTCCCTAGCTTACTTACAAGTCGAGAAAATGATACTTGAACATGATCGACGAATTTCCATTCACAAGCATTTTGGCGTCTCCAGGACGCCCGTATATGCCATCAGCAAGTCCGAAACGTTGAAGAGGGTTTTGTCAAAAAGGCCAAACTGGACCCGGATGAGTAAAAGAAAATAGCCGTGGCCAATTCCCTCGAGTCCTATGCAAGAGATCTCGGGGTTTTACACCACTGTTCAGAGAGCTATCAAAAAGGTGGGTGGAAAGCGCCTTGTGAGAGTGAAGACGCTACTTTTTACCCCCGTAATGAAAAAAATCCATCTCCTTCCTTTTAATATTCTTTTAAGTTTTTTGGAACTCTTTTTTTAATACTTTTGGTCCCCTACAGCACTGATGCTAGTCCCCTCGACATGTCGAGGCAAATACCTGTAGTGTTCTTCATTCAAACGCCGAGGCCCTCAGTGCCATTTTCAGCTAACACTGGGACGCCATGAAAGAGGACTACATCAACAGCAGGTGCCAGGCCTTCCACTGCATGGAAGCCATCATTGCCTTTAAGGGTGGACTACATTAATGGTAAAAAGAACTCAGACACACATCTATTTATAGTATTATTTTGATTGAAATTATATTGTTAATTAATAAATTATATACTTTTGAAGTTTAAAATTCAAAATGTTAATTGTGCTCTAACTCTGAAAGACCCTGTATGTATTATGTGTCACAAGTATTGTTGTGTGCGTCTTCTTTAGAACTAGGGACTAAAGTCTCGCACAGTTCAGTCTCGTTCCTGTCCAGATCAGTTTTGTATCAAGCCTCAATTTTTGAATGAAACAAAGATGTTGTGTATTTTTCTTTCATCTCTTTTAGTTACTTTTCATAAGTTCACTTTTTTATGATTTAAAGCAGCTGACTCTTCGTATTATGAACTTAAAAAAGGTATTACATAAGGATTTAATATTTTATATTAATTAATATCAATCAAAGGCCTTCGTTTTGGATTCGTGCCATTTCATACTCCGTCAGTGTTAAGATAATTACCAATTCAATTTATATAATAATTATTCTTTCAATAATAAGTAACAATTGGCAACAAGAAAAATACAAAAGGCCATACGTTTTTTTGTTGTTGTTTTTTTCAAATTTTTCCTTTCCCTTACGTCAGTCGAGGATGAGATTGGATTAAAAATCTAGTCGAGTATACTTTTCCTAACAGCTTCGGTCCTTGATGATGTCACTCAACTTTAGGTCTTCTTTTTTTATTAGATAGGACCGCTTTTTAAACTGGACTGGACCGAATAAATAATGGCTGATAGAACACTAGTCGGAAAGGGTTGAAATCTCTCGCGTTAAGTATATAGGTATGTGGATATGGTATTGTTCATTGGGAGAAATACTTGTTCTTGACTCATGAACAAACAATATATGTAAAGTCTGACGTAATAATTTTATTAATAATAATTAATTAAATAATAAAACATCAGTTTTAGAGTACATTCAGATAGTTTACGGAAGAACAACTCCTGCAACATTTTTCTTTATATGATTGAATGGAGCAATATCTTAGTAGAGTCTCATCACTGCATAAAACAAATTCATCGCCGTGACAACTGATACTGCTTCTGGGACACGGCAATTTACAATCCTCTTTTACTATTGGCTTTATACCACAAGTAGTAAACCCCTTTTTTAGGGCAATAAAGGATTTTTTCTCTCTTCCCGAATATTCCGCACTCATCTGAAGTACACTGCCGCCATCCTTTTTCTAGCCAAGGCATCGGGCAAGGAACTCGATTGCAAAATCGTTTTCGAACTGGACGCTCCTTGCCTTTGCATAATTTGGGATCATGAAAAGTTGACATGTTATTCCGAGGTACACAAAATATCCGTCGAATCTGATGCCCTTCCATGCCACAACTTTGATTACAGTCTTCCCATGGAGTTGTAAACCATTGAAAGTGGCAACTAAAATTATTGCAAGATCGTCTCTTTATAGCTGGTCTGGATTTTCTGCATTGCGAATGGCGACGAATCCGCCGACCAGTTTTTTTATCTACACATCTAAATCAAATACATACTTGATTAATGATGAAAACAAATGGTATCTGGGGCTGAATGGCAAATATTACCTCATCAAGAGTTTTTGAGTTCCCCCACCACATTTTGAGGAACATTTAGACCATCCCGTGGAGGTCCATTCATATCGCCTTATCGTGAAAAGAGGATCATTCTCCTTGGACACAATATATTTCAAATTTACTTCATACTTGGTCATGGATGTTTGAATCAGTGGTCCCTCATTATATAGATATATAAATATTCCACTTTGAAGGGGACCCCTTGCACTGAGGGTCTCATTTCCATGCATTTTTTTGTATGTGAATTTAGTTCCATCAGAAATAAATGTAGTATAATTGTGCTCGAAGTTTTTTAACAGAAATCCGCTGTAAGAGTGAGATCGAACACCAATACTAACATCAACCTGGAAATTTATGTCTCAGTTAACAACTTACAACTACTCTTGTTTTTGGCTAAAAAGCCTGTATTTACATTTTTAGAAAGAGAATTTGACTGGAGCTCAATACTTCGAACACCTTTGGGTATGTTACAGACTTTCACAAAGTTATCCTTTGCCATACTTAGAACAAATTTCTTAGTTTTAACAATGCATTTGGTTCCATCACCTCCGCAAACACCACAAGCATCTTCTTTGACTGATGACCCCACAATTTTATCGCATCCTAGGATTAGACATTTTCCTTGAACACATATGTTAGATGGATCATCATAGCTACACAAGGTTCCATCAATCACGTTTTCCCCACTCTGATAGTATTCCGCATTTTGACGATTAAAGCAACTCAGCTTACATTTATATTCTCCATTTTCATGTTCGTATGGATGCCAACGGCTCTGAGAACGAGATGAATTGTTATCAATACTTCTAAAGAGCTCCTTGCATTGCTGTGCACGAAAATCAGAATGTTTGTCAAAACAAGGATCAATATTACATAAACGAAAATCCTCTCGAATTCCTGGACATGGCGCCCCTCCATAAGCTGGTCTAGGATTATCGCAAAGTCTTGTTCTGAACTGAACTCCTCCGTTGCATGAACGGGAACACTTTCTCCATGAACTCCAGTCACTCCAACTTCCATCCATTGTGTTATGCCTATAGGAAAAATATTTATTATTTTTTTGTCAATATAGGAAGGTAACAAAGTTGAATATGCGTGTGAGTCGATAACTAATTAATTAATTTTAGACAAAGGTATACAATATAAATATTATTTTTCAGTATAATTTTTTGAGATCCTTGTTTTCCATTTTCTAAAGCCTTTATTAAAGGTCTTTTCTTTTAGACTCGGTATGATCGGTATCTCTTGCAGAGACTAAAAGATTGGCAGTCATTTTTTACTTACTTTTGAGAACAAAAAGTCTATTATGACCAAGTTTGGATGGTCTATTGTTTGGATTTATTTATTTGCGCATCTCCTTCTATCATTTGAGTGCTGTGATGAAAAAATATCAAGGAAATCATTTTAAGGGAACAGACCTCAGACAACTACCGCTGTCCTTTTAGTCCCTAACATTCCACTTCCCGAGCCATCCACCCCTAAACCCTTTGGCCCCATCATTTGTTATAGTTAATTTTGAGAGAAGTACTACTAGTAAACGATAGATGGCCATAGCCATAGATCAACTTTAAGTTTGTAAGGAGCAATTGTTGAGCAATGCTACTTTTGAGTTCGAATCAGAAAGTAATTACACATAAGAAAACGCAAAAAGGATCAATAAATATTTTCATTTAAAGGTAAAGTCATTCAACTCCAGGGAAAATATATAAAAGAACTCGAACCCCTTAGGGCTGGGGGACCCCCTTTTATATTAGTTTCCTTGCAAGGAAATGTAATAGGCATGTATACTTAATTAAGTCATCAACAGCCGAGGTTTAGGGGAGCAATTAAGTTTGTGAGCTTTACCTTAATATTTGTGTAGCTCTCAGGATCGCCTACACTCTGACAGTTACAGTTGCTTTATTAGAGGCGAGCTTTCCCATACTCAAATAGATTAAAACATACTTAACTGTGGAAATGTTATTATTATTTTTTTTTTTTTGGGTTGAAAGTATTTTTCTCTAGTAAAAAACGTTTCATATGGTACAATAGGAAAGGAAAAAAATATTGCTCGTAATATGAATTGGATTGGAGGTTTTCCAGTTCCAAAATGAAATTATAATAAAGTTTAAATAAATTGCCGCGGGACAAGTGATGACGTCAAGAGAAGTCTGATATTTCACTAATACCTACGCGATTAAGTAAAATGTCTAATTACATTTGTATGGCTGTTAAAAGATTAAATATTTGGTTGTATGGTTCCTATTTATTTTAAGAGGGGGTAAAGTGCTTGTGCGTAGATGGTTCAGAGGGTAAATGGTACGTGGTGGAGTAAAATACTGGGAGGTAAAAGGTGATGGGATTCGACCAGAGATAAAATGAAGGAATAGGGTAGTCGTCCAGGGAGGGAATGAGCCTTTTAAGCCGTTTTAGGACCAAGATCTTTATAAATGCAATTTATGATAGTCATTTGAGATAAATTAATGCCATTTTAGATGTTTTACAACGATCCTTATTCATAATTATCTTTACCTACTGGATAAACTGGAATTTAGGATTTTGTTAGAGGATCCACCTCTTTGATCCTTTCCGAACCTTCGACACGATTCTCTTGATCTGGCTTATAGACAAGGTACAATCCTTATATCATTAATTAATGATGGAATTGATTGGAAAAGATGTACTTGGTCACAGAGGCAAGGCAGCAAAAATAAATATCATTTCAAAAAACCAAGAGGGTCAAGTGTTGATAGCTAAAAGAGCAGTTAAATTTGGATATCTCATCATTATTAAAAAGTGAAAACTTGTTCATTTTGCTTAAAAGTATAAATATATTTTAAAATTCGAACTCGCATATTAACAGAGATATTAGAACGCACGCATATTGAACTTTGTAGTACTAATATCTTGCTATCTTGTAGTTACCATAGACCGTCCTTGCTTTTTTTTCGAGTCGAAATGGATTCACAGTATCCATTAATGCACCACTTATCCTTGCCGCATTCTGTCCCATCCATGGGTGATCCTCTTTTAGTTTTACATAGATTTGGACTGTCTTTGTGACTACACCATAGGTGGATACACGGATCATTCAACTAAATTTATGATTTTTGTAATGGAATAGTATACATATTAAAATATGGTAGGGGGATTGTCAAATGACTGTGTTTTAGTTTTCGGTTCATTAATCTTTACTTTCAAAAATTATACAAAATGTATAGTATTGGTCGGCTCAAGAAGTCTAAAAGATCTAAAATTATATTTATAATAAGTAAAATCCATTAAATGATTAATTCAATTGTTAAACTATTAAATATTTGATTCATCGAGAATTTTTTTTTTTTTTTTTTTTTCATAGTTTTCATCTTTTAAACTCTGGCATCTATCCTTAAATAATTGACCACCTTTAGAAAATATTCTCTCAACAGCAGTAAAGGACAGCAGTCTATAAATCCGAAGGTAAAATTTATGCTTAATTAAATCTAATGGCAATTCTGCCAAATATTCAAATATCTTTGAATAAAAATTATTAGATTGATATAATTCTCATTGCATCATGCAAATATGAAGCACAAATATTGGTAGTTGTTCCCAAACAGTGTGCCTTGAGGCAAGTTCAAGTGTCCCCTACGATTTGTGATAACCATGCATTATTTGAAATAGCATATAATAACCTAAATTATTGGCTTAATTAAAATAGGTGTGTCAATAAATGTTTATTTGTCTTTTGGTGAACCATGGGCAGAAAAAGTTTGGGAACCACTGTTTTAGAGGGCATGCATTTACGAGGTTTCGAGGAATATCATCCAGTTCAGCCTGATAGTTAGCTTGAGCTTGTATAAAGGTTTCTCAAGTTTTTCAACTTATGCTTGCGTGAGATTTTGAGATCTTATTTCAATTTACTACATAAACATATACAAAAAAATTGTATTTCAGTTGGGGAAATTCGTTTACAAAAAAAGAAAGATTGATCTTCCAACGTAATCTCCACACACGAAGGAGCTGGCAGTATCTCTGAGGAAGCTGATATCTGAGTATTCTTAGAGTGACCAGCTAGATGAGAGACAAAGTTGACAACCGAAGACGCCAGGGAGCCAGAGATACACCATAGAGTTGTTTTTTTTAATTTTATCTAGATACATAACTTCAACCATCTTTTTTTTGCAATCTTTAAAGTTATTCTTTAACACACAAATTTTTTGATGTTAGATTAAGAAACAGAAAAAATATTACAAATTTATGTAAATAAGCGAAAATTTGAGCGATTTTATCGCCGTTCTAAATAGCGAGCTCTCGCTTGTTATTCAAAACAATGAGCACACTCTTGCTCAAGAATTTTGAGTGGCGCTCACTAATGCTTTCCTTAAATGTTATGGTTATCAACTGCATAATTATCATCAAATTTTAAAATATTAAAGGAAAAAATCAACCAAATTAGAGTTCCTCAAACTCAAAAATAACAATTAGGTAGAAGTTCCTTTATAATAAATAATATAGTTTTAGGAGCTTTCATGATTTTCTTCTAATTTAAATGAAATTACCCAGGAAATCATTTACTGGGTATTTGACCCAACAAAATGGTAAAATTTTAATTTGAACTTTCATAATTTCATTTCTTTCCAAATTATTTTTTCGTAGGAGGATTTAATAACAAGGATCTGTAATGCTGACAAACAAACATGAAACATTAGAAAAGTTAACTCAGTTTCTGGGGAGGGCTGTCTTAGGTCACGCGTTTGATTTGAAAGAAAAATTGAAAAGGACATTTGAGAAAAATGAGATTTTTAAATGCTAAAAAATAACATTTAAGAAAAATGATCTTATTTTTCTCTCTAAAAATGGAGTTGCACTTATTAAGTATAAGTAAACATTATTGTATCACATTTACTCGAACTAACCTAGGAATCTTCTTTTAAGTCCATACTCGTTTAAAAAATTTCCTTCTCTAGGAACGACCGGGCGCAAATCTACGCAGATTGAGTTCAATTAATAAATTCACCAGAGCGCATTGTTCATTGATCTACGTCGTTCCGTATTTTTTATCGAATATGGACTTAAAAGAAGATTCCTAGGTTAGTTCGAGTAAATGTGATACAATAATGTTTACTTATACTTAATAAGTGCAACTCCATTTTTAGAGAGAAAAATAAGATCATTTTTCTTAAATGTTGAATCCTAGTGACGCAAGATTTTTTTTGAGGGGAGTAGAGCTGTCACTAGGGTTTTTATTTGCAAAAGGGTGTTGGGCTATTTCGGCAGAATCTTGTTAAATAAATTTTCAATGACAAAAAGCTCATTTTAAGCCCTACCAAAAAATTACAACTTAAAAATGTTTAAAAAAAAGTTTTATAAAAAGGAAAGTTATTTGTCAAATTTTATAAAAAAATTCTGTCGAAATAGCCCAACACCCTTTTGCAAATAAAAATCCTAGTGACAGCTCTACTCCCCTCAAAAAAATCCTGCGTCACCAGTATATAATTTGTCCCTCCATTTGCAAATACATTCAAGCGCCGGTGATTCATATTCAGATTGGGACTTGGTCCTTGTTTCTGGGAACAAACCTTCAAACGCAAAAACACATCCCTTTGACCCCACCCAACTATTACCTACCTCAAAGCTCATACAAAATATGAAACCATTTCCAAATTCCATTCTACATTGATCGTCCAGACTATAGGTGAACTCAATAACATCTCCGATAAAAGTAGAGTTCTTATAATCATGAGGATAATTAAACATACATTTCCACGATGATGATTTATAGTGATACTCTCCAGCAGAACAAGGTGACCAATGGAAATAACTAAAGGTCGCTCCCACGGTATTGGCCATTATACTTCCTTCGTCTACTTCATCATTGCAATTATTACTTGCTCCAGGATCTCCATCATGTGACAAACCAAGAAGATGACCAAGTTCGTGTGCAATTATGAAAGCACTTGATAGACCTAGAATAATATGAACAAACGTTGAATTGTGACACAGCATTTTTTTTAAAATAAATCTTAACAATATTTGAACAACATTCCTCTTATTTGTCTCACTGAATTATTTCTCAAAATATTCAGAAATATGTCTATTTTGCTCTGGTTCAATATTATTCGAATAGTCTATATTTGCTATAAAATGACTCCTGCTAATAAGAATAATCTAAAATTGTTATTGGCATGTAGCAGGGGTTGGCTATAAATCCAAATTACAAAAAAAAAATCTTCATTTTTTTTTCATAAAGAAATTAAATTTTTCGTGAACAGCTGTAAAATTTTAAAATATTTTTCCGAATAGTTTAATTCATTCTGAATAGCTGAATTTTTTAATTTTTTTCCAAAGAAAAAAAAGTCCCTCTTGGATCGAAAACGAAGTGATTCCTGCCTTTGTCTTTGTTTGATACGGAGTGAGACTTGCGTTTATGTTCTTCATCTGCAGATAACTTAATGTAACTTTATGACAGCTAAACTGCTCTCCAATTAAAATTAAATGAAAATTGACAGGTTAACTATTTGATAATTTTGGGATTTCCTTTTTAACATACTAAAAATGGATAACTTTATGATATACATAAGTGTTTTACAGGGTATGTGGAAAATTGCCCCTCACCACCAAGGGCTGTTTACGACTGGGATATAATTTACATATATTACATATACATAATAATGATAATTTTCTTTTTGAAAAAGATCATTTAAAATATAAAAAGAGCTATCCTTATTTAATAAAAAAACACCTCATTAAATGAAGTATGGAGCCAACTAATCAAAATAGTTCATAAAAAGGTTTGTCCTTTTCTTTAAAAACAAAACAAAAAACACGCCATTTAAAATTTTTATAAAAAAGACTTCCTTAAATCATATATTATTTTAAAAAACGGTATAAAAAAAATGTCTTTTCTATAAAAAAAACTAGTGCTAGACACAAATATTTGGGCAAAATTTCAGGGGTTATTTTCGTCATGTTTCATCATATTTCGTCCCATCTTCGTAACATTTAATATATATTTTTATTTCGTCAATAATAGAAAATATTGTTCAGATGAAAAAAAAATTCAAATATTACATTTCTTGAGACAAAAATTTCAAATATTAAACTTATTGGTAAAAAAATATCCCACAGCTATTCACAAAAAATTAAATTTTTGGAAAAAAAATTTCAAATATTAAATTTATTCGGGAAAAAAAAATCTATAACTATTCACAAAATATATATATATATGATTGTATGGGTATACCTTCATCTTTGTTTAAGGAGCAACTGCGAGAAGGATCACATACTCCCCCTACAGGTGCATACCCTGATGGTCCTCCTATGTTTAATTTTGTGATCCATAACGCTATATCATGTCGACGATGTTCTGAGGTATTATGCCAGAGTTTATAGTTCCATTTATTAACATTTTCAAGTGATTTTTTGGAGCGGCCTTCCACTATAGGACAGTCCTCTGGCTTTTCATAGAAAATCAATCTCAAAATCACAAACTTGAGATTAGCAGAAAGAGTTTGATCTCCATAAATGGCACTCACAATGTTCATCAAAGTTAGAACATATCTTGTTACAGTTTCCTTACCATGAAAATCGATAACACTGTAATCTGCAGCCACAACTGTTTCTAACCATTTAGGCTCGTCTCTTTTTACTCGAAAATATTCACAGTAGGGTCCATTGCAGACAACCTCGCTTGGAACTTTTTTATACTTTGCATCCTTTTTTCTCTTTCTCGTAGTCTTCCAAAATTTGTCCAGGTAATATCCGCTGTCAGACTCCTCACTTCTTTTTACTCGGTGACCATGGCCATCATGAGATGGAGTAAGATAATACATATGCCCGTGAATAGTGACCACTCCTCGAATTGTGGCCCCATCACAGTCTTCCAGAGCAGCTCTCTCAAAAGAACTTTCTAAAGACACATAAAAGCAGTTCTTTGGTGGTAATGTACTGTTCGAGACGAATCCCTCAATTTGCAATTGATCCAAAATCAAATGGTCATTCCTTCTTATCCGATATTCTTGTAACAAAGTGCCATTGGATAAATGGAGTCGCATAAGGGATTCGTTGTCTTTCTGGTTTGTGGCTGAACTTCGTTTTTGGCGAGTACTTGCTATGATCCTTGGAAAAACAAGGATCCCATGAGTTTGATCATCGGGGTTCTTCCTTTGCTGTTTACAATGACATGAACCGGCACTGATAAAGACACATATGAATAAAATTAGAATGTTCATTTTCGACTGACAATTGATACGATGTTTATTTTTTTAGTTGTCTCGCCAATTATTCAATTAAGTATCAACTACTAACACACGCTCATTCTCAGACTATTAAGTGTATAATATATTTTGTCTTAATCGAGACATAATGCTCATTACATTATGAGCATTGTAGAAAAGATGCATACATTATCCCTAGAGTTGAGTAATTTGCTATAAAAAAGAGACAGAGGATAAGGCAATAGCTAGATATATCGTATACATGAATTAAGACCCTTGTTTGGGGTTGGGGGAACGAATTACTTATATAAAGAGGAGAGCTTTCTACGTTAACATAGCGCTTGTGCTGGGAAAATATTATAATTATGGTAAAATTCATTTATATTTATTTTATTATGCATTTTCACAAGAATTTACACCAAAGATAGGTAATAATGCATACTTCAGAGGGATAAGTTAACAACGCGAACATCTATTAAAAGAGTTGAAATATATGTAAGGAAAGAAAGAGTGCGAGGTGAAGACTGGAGTGAGTGGTTTGGTACTAATGAATTAAGACACTTGTTAATATCAGCTGCCTTTTATATGAATTTGGGAGGAGAAAATGAATTACTGATATAAAAAGGAGAACCTTCTACATTTAAAAATAGCATTAATACAGGGAAGATATTTTAATTATATTTAATTTCATATAAATATATATTTCATAATGCATTTGAAAAACAATTTAACCAAAGATAGGCGAGAATGCATACTTCAGAGGAAGAAGTAAAACTCTGCGGCGACTCATTAAATAATGTACAAAAAGGAAGAAAGAGCACACGCACCAACGGTTCCTATATTAATTTTTAAAGGTAGTTTTTCCATGAAACGCTGCTTAACTTGTAGTTTAATAGAAATACAAGAGATTGAAAATTCGGGCATGATGGTCTAACCTTTTATTTCTATTAACCTTGCTTAACTCTAATTATCAATGGTATCAGGCGCGCGGGAGGACGAGCATAGTTAGAGTTGTAAATTGTACTCATTTTGGGCATGAAAATTGCTCAAAAATCCTAAATCTACTCATTTATGTATCCTATATGAGATGTATAGCATTTGAAGAATACTTATTTATTATAGTGCCATTTTAAATTAAATTAAAATATACAATCGCGTAAATCTTTTTTTTGAAAAAATATTCCAAATAGTCTTTGGCCAAAATATCCGTTCTACAACAATGTTTTCGGCCAATAGTCCGCCCAGGACATACCTACAGTTAAGGAGTTCTCCTAACACTGAACCAAATACATAAGGACCCATACAACACTAGTCACAGCCCTAACAACCTTCCCGGTCTACCTTACATGCAATGCTAAGGAAACCTTACAGTTAAAGCAGGAAAAATATAAAAACGCCATCTCACCTTCAGTATTTAATCCTTCACACAAAGCACTTTATATATATATTTTGTTAGTTTGAAGGAGATTTTTATTTCATAAAATAATTATATCAATAATTGATTAAACACTATTATGCAATTAACGTGAGCGCCTTTATTTTATCTCGTAACCTTTCATACAAAAAGAAACAGGGAAAAGGCCACAAAACAATTGGCAGAAATGAGCCAATTCTCCCTAACTTTGGATTTGTTATTCTATAATCATTATTGAGAATATTTCACAGTTTAATAAGGGTTAATTCAACCAATCAACGTTCAAAACACTGATGTGGGAGAAAGAAGCGGAAAGATCGACACCTGAAAACGAAATAGTGTGTAAATTTGTGAGTTAGTAGTGAGGACACGTCGTGCATGATAGTTTGAAATGGTTCAGTGGCAACTCACATTTCTATTTGGATGTGTGATTGTTGTCCTTGCAAATCCTAAATCGACTATTGGGAGGGTGCATATCGATCGAAATATACAACTACGCGGCGAGGATACAAATATGGATATAAACTGTTGGATTAAAATGAAAGAACCGAATGTATCCTATAGCTGGATATTGTCTCCTCCAATGCTAGACTCTGGTAAGAAAAATATTGGTCTGACTGTTTATTAATGTTGGATTTGAAACTCAAAAATAGTTCGATTTTACTAAAGTAGACAATTTATAAAAATTACTCGAACTTGCACGAAATTGTATTTGAAAAACTCCACTAAACTTAAGCCCCAATGATTAAAACTTGAAATATTATTATGTATTCGCAGAACATTAGTCCGCTCAATAAACTTGAGCGCGCTCCCACTCAATTAGCTGCGCTCATTTTTTAGTCTTATAGGTGCATGTGAATTCGACTGTTCTTTATTATTAATATTAATATAATAATAATCCAAATGATTAGTTTAATTAAAGAAGGTGTGTAAAAAAAATTGGTGTGCCTTGGGGCACAAAAAGCTTGGAAGGCACAGTCTTAGGGAACATGTTTTCACGAGGTTTCGTATAAAATCATCCAGATAAGCTGATAATTAGCTTGAGCTTGTATAAAAGTTTCTCATGTTTTGAGCAAACGTTTGCATGAGATTTTGAGATCTTAAATCAATTTACTACACAAAAATATAAAAAAATCGTATTTCAGTTGGGAAAATTCGTTTACAAAAAAAAATAAGATTTACCTTCCAACGGTATCTCTACACAAGAAGGACCAGGCAGTGTGTATGGGAGAACATATATCTGAGTGTTCTTAAAGTTGCCAGCTACATGAGAGAAATTTTTTAAATTTAGTTTTTAATATTTATTAAGAAATGTAATAAAATAAGCTGGTTAGGTTGCGTTGAATATAGATTACAATAATATTCCGTAGAAAAAATTGAATTGCCTATAAGTTTATTTCTAACTATATAACTAATAATTTAGACGTAAGGGGATTTAAATAAGGTTATAGATCCTGTTATTCAAAATAATTGATTAGTGTTCAACCTCTGTGAATAGTTATAACTCATCAGGTCTTCAATTTTTCGCGTTGTACGGCTTAAATAACAATAATAAATGTGGGTTTCAGCCTGCGTGCAAAAATGCTGTTGCATAGTGTTAGAAAAAGACAAACGGTTCACGTGTGTGTTTTCTCTTCTTTTTAGTTCATTATTAAATAAGTCGCGGGTGTGTTAACTTATCCCTCGAAAAGAAGAATTTTTGCTTATTTTTGGTGTAAATTGATTGAAAAATGTATCACGACATAAATATATTTGAATTTAAACATAATTATAAATACTAATTTAAATCTAGAAGGTTCTTCTCTCAATAGAAGTAATTTTATTTTCTCCTTCAAAATCATATAACAGACAGCTGATATTAACAAGGGCCTTAATTCAGTAATACAATTTACCTCACTCCCGCCTTCCCCTGGCGCTCTTACACAAATTACATCTCTTGTCATAAGGAAACGATTTCTGAAAATTTCATTTATAATTCGCTAAGGAAGAGTCAACAAGTTACAAAAAGTTGGGGGTCACTGTCAAATAATTTCAAATAGTCGGAGTCAGAGTTGAATAATTCACATAAGTCGAGTCGAATTCGTTATAATTCCTCCAAATCCTCACAACCCTGTTTATAACTTGAATCCAACACTACAATGTTAATCAATTATTATTTATTTAAAAAAATAATAATGAATAAAAGTTCAAGAAACCTTACAAATTTCATGTAATATTTATTATAGTAATATATTTGGATATAATCCTGAGTCGTCCAAGTTTTGAATGAATTTTACTTATAACTATGTATAAATCATAATGGGAACTCTTTTGGTTTCCTTTATAGCGTGAATATATTATTTTTGTATACAAATTGAATAAGAAACGGCGCGTAACTAGTATGTTAATCCCTTTCATTCATTTTAATATAGAGTGTTATAGCTTTTTGGATATCGAACATCTTAGAAGGGTCCTTAATAGGGATTGGACGATTCCTAAAAAAATCCTGATGCCGATTTCGATGCAATTGTTGTAAAAATTCCCGATTCCAATTCCTTAATATTTTAAATAATAGTTTAAAAATACAAATTGCTATCAGAGACGTCCACAGTATATATGTATATATATATATCTTATTTTTTTTTTTTTTTGGGGGCTTGTTTCTTTAAAAAACCGAAAATCACATTTTTAGGAAACAGTCTTCAAATATACAATTTGATATTTAATTTTTTTTCAAAAATCCACAACTATTTACAAAAATAAAAATTTTTGGAAACAAATTTCAAAAACTCCTGCCTACTCTCAATAAATAAAACAATTTGGAAACAAATTTCAAAAACTCCTGCCTATTCTCAATAAATAAAAATTTTAGAGAAAAACTTCAAAAACACATAGATGTTCTCAAAGAAATAAATTTTTTGGGACAAATAATTCAAAAATTAAATTTCTATTATATAATTATTTTTTTTACATTTCAAATATATAACTTTCTATTGAAAAACAAAAATTCCTTAAATTGTGGGGAGGGGGGTTGTTTTTTCATAACTTAGAAAAGTAATAAATACTTAAATACCAGTAATTAATCAGAATCGGAATCGCAAATTAACCTTTATTTTCCTAATGGGGATCTCTATTCTGATCCCAGAAAAAACAGTCGATTCTCCGATTCCGATTAATCGTCCCAGCACAAGTCCTTAATAACCAAATTATATAATCATACACATTGTAATAGTTTGGGGAAAAATAAATTTCGTATTTCTTGCCCCTTTTTTTTAACTAAGTATACTACAAACTATTTTTTTTTTTGACAGTATTGCGCTTGGCCAGTTCAGTTGTGAATTATGGTGCATCGAGTAGAGGTTACAAATGTAGAAATTCGCCATATTTTATTACCAATAAGGGAAAAACACGTCAAAAAGGGATCTAGAAAATTTTCAATGTATACGTACCGATATTCTTTGGGTTCGTATTGCGTAAAAGTGGTTCTAGCGATTTCGTTTGATGTAGTGGAGGTGAATGGCACCAGGCAATGGCAGGTCTTACGGTGAAAATATCGAGATAGATTATTATCTTAGAATTCGTAGAATCGCCTGGGAGCTGTTATCGATCATAGAATCGTTTTGAACTATTTGCAGAAGGCTGGATAAAAAAAGAAACTCGAATAGAATATGAATCGTGTTTTATCAAGACAACATCAAGATGGAAACATCTTTGATGACGTGCCAGAAGCTTCAGGAGCCCGGCTGGGAAGTTCAAATGCAACCACCCAACAGTCCGGATCTTGTACCAAGTGACTACAACCTGTTCCTATATATGGCCAATGTGCTTGTGGTACAAATTGGGTCTCAATAGAGACCTGTGAAAATTGATTGTCCGAGTTTTTTGCTAATAGGAAAAGGGCATTATGAAGTTGGATTCTCGTTGGCAACAAGTTATCGAACAGAGCGGAAATACTTGACTTAAATCGGATGATTGTAGCACTTCTTTGATAAGCATTGAAATAAAGAGAAAAATACGAAATTACTTTTTCCTCAATCTAATATTCTATTGTCAACTGTTGATTTTTCTGTTTCTTTTACTCTTATTATCAGTATTCTGAACGTTGATTCATTGAAAACGAAAGAGCTTTTCTTAAGCAGTGAATAATTCTGAAAAAATATGGAATTATATTTCCATAGTTGGAAGAATAGGATAACTACCAACTGATTATGGGCCTTTTTTCCATTTATTTTCGGAGGAAAAGTTACGTGACTCCAATGACAATCACATCTTGATAATTAGTGTCAGAGACGACTTCGAAATACAGGAGGGTCAATCGGGACTTGACCAGGTACATAGGAGCTGCAACACACTTGATCCAAACGCTTGATTAATTCGCATTGTCCTCTGTGTCTCAATATTTATTGATTCATTCCCTGTCCCTTAAGAAAAACTGTATCGTTTTAATTAATTTTTTCATTGAGTGGATGTCATTATTTTTGTTCCAGAGATTCTAATAGCAGTTCGAACCAATTCACTGTTACATAAATTATTAATTAATTAAGACTTCATCATCGCAATTCGTGGCAAAATAATTAAACACTTGACAGAGTGCACAGAAAGGCATATCACATTAACTTCATATAATATAATGATATGTAAGGTTGCGAGATATTATGTTTAAACTCTAGTTCCATCGAAACTAGATCAAGACAAATAGTTTTGAATATAATAACAGTTTTGTTAACCACAGTGGAAGCCGAGAGAGATGCTACGATCAAGGAGTACCTGAAGGGCAAATCTCGACCAGCCATCTTGAGAAACCTGAAGAGGCTAGAAGTCAACCCCATGCTCATCAAGAGAACCATTATGAAGTACTACAAGAAAGAATCTATCAAGAACAGATCCAGGCAAGGATGGAAAGAAATCCTAGAAGGAACCTCAATAAGATTGCCAAGGATTTCAACATGGGTACAATAACAATGAGATACCTTATTTGAGATGACCTTGGGATGTATGCCTACAAATTGAAGATGCGACATCACCTGTCAAGCAAGCTTTTAACCCCCAAACAAATCTGATTCTGGCCAAAAAAGTTGAGTTGGGTGACAACGGAGTGAATAAAGTGCAGAAACCACAGTCTGTGATGGTTTGGGTTACCGTGACTGAGATAGGGAAGTCCCCATTGGTGTTTGTACCAGCCAGGGTGAAGATCAACACCAAGGAGTACATCAGCGCCATCCTGGAGGAAGGTCTTGTTCCCTGGGCCCAACAGGATATCCAGAATGAGTCATATACTTTCTAACAGGATGGTGCTCCCTCCCACACATCCAGAGAGACGCAGCGGGGGTGTGAGCCCAATTTGAGTGGCTTCTGGGACAAGACAATCTGGCCCCCTCTAGCCCCTACCTAAACGTCATGGATTACTCCATGTAGTCCATTATTGAGAAAATAACCTGTTTGACCACCAGCAAGAATTTGGACAACCTGAAGGTCAAACTGGTGGCTGCCTGGCACTTCATCTCCATGAAAATAGTGCGTGTAGCATGCAAGTCCTTTCCTGAGAGACTTCAGCCTGTGGGAAAGGCAATGGGGAACCATTTCGAATGAAAGTGATGTCACATGTTTTTGGAACTTGTTTCCACCTATGTCCATAAATATATGCAAATTAAGTAATTAGTTATATCATTAGTACTTTGATAAACATTCAACATAGTTTATGTGGCCCTTGTATACTTTAAATAAACATGAATCATCATCATATATATTTATTATTTTTTCCGCACAAAGTGGTCATTATTATATATATCTACTCGTATATAAATTTTGAAAAATCCATAGCTTTTGGCAAAAAAATCAATTTTTTGCCAAAAAATATCGAAAACTAAATTTCAAATATAAAATTTTTTGAAGAAAAACAAATTCAAAAATTTTATTTGAAAATTAAATTTTTTCTAATTTTTTTTCAAAAATTAAATTTTTTCGAGCTATTCACAAAAAATAATTTTTTTCTTCAAAAATTACAGCTATTCACAAAAAATTAAATTTTTTGGAAAAATTACTGCTTCCAGCATACCCTGTGCTGGTGCCCCTGCATATTAATATTTGTATGAACTCAAATTTAGCATCTTCTTTCTATATCCATTTTGGTTCTAGGTAATTTTACCTCAATCTATAAGGCTTGAACAATCCTTGATGTAAGTGGAGATTTCAATATATATATTTTCATGGCCTTTGGATGAAGAAATAGACTGCATATTAACGCCAATGCAGGGATGTCTACAGGACTATATTTGGCGGGAGGGGAGTTTGTTTTCACCGCCCTCCTTTTAACGAATTACCTTTTTCTAAAGGAAAAAAGTCCTTAAAAAATTGATCCTTTAATGACCTTTTTTCCATCTTATTTTTTTTTTTCATTGATCAATTACGGACCCCCCTGCAATGATTGTTCGCAATATACCGTAGTATTAGTAATTCGGTGATCCATTTCAAATGCTTTGAAACCTACAACGTTTAGAATAATTTTGACTGTCTAGCTGTTTACCTTTTTGTTTTTAATTTATCAAAGCTGGAATACATGGGCAAAAATTCCAGTATAACTAAGAAGAAGTAATATTCAATTTATTATTATACAAAGAAAAAAAAGTATCAAGGCGAAAACGTTGCAAGGCAAAAACAGTAAAAAGCGAAAATGTGAAAAGCAAAAACGTCTCAAGACAAAAGTTTTACAAGGCGGAAACGTTCAAGGCAAAACTATTCAAGGCGAATCCTCTTAGAACCAAATATAACTCGGCAAATATGTTACGTGGCCAAATTACCAGCCTCTATTAATAACCAGCCTCTTTTGGATAATGATACCTAACGCATTCTATGCTGCACAACTACGATATTATATACCAGAATCACCGGATATATTTCCAAGTGCAGGGACAAATTATATAATTTTTACTTCATAGTCACGCAACCTTACAATTTTATTATTAAACTATTACACTGATTCTAAAAAAGTGTGTATCCCATATGTTGCGTATGTAATAAGGATCATAGGATCTTCTCTACTTCTTTCTACCTTTTCTTATTAATTATATTATATTATCATGTTCATCAAAACTTATAGAAATACAAGGTCATACCATAACGCGTGCACGACTGATGTTTAACTTCCCCCACACTTTTAACCTTGACGTCATAGTGTATAAGGGGTTGTGTGTTTTGTCAAAATCTGTTTTTCTTGCCCAGAAGTCGGTAAGATACATTAAATTGAAAATTCTAGCAATAGTAACGTCATATACTTTGAGTGGTTGCGTGTTTTGTCATACATAACCTGTCACCTTTCACATTGTAGAGTAGTATTTATTATATATCAATCTAATATACGTCATGTGTTCCTTATAAATGATACATAGTCTTATTTTCTCCACGTTACTCCTTGGTCGTCCTCGATTCCCTATTACTTAGAATGTGTCTTAACACGCTTTGTCAAGACACGACACCATAAGACCTTAAGTCTAATTAATCCGCCAACTAATATGTTGTCTCTCTAATGTTTTTAGAAGTAACAATTTAGCATCCTGTAATATTACAAGTTGTCCGTAAAATATAGAAACTTTTTTTATTGTATTATGAGAACTGGAATTATTAGCTTCCGTATGGAATTCTAGCCATATGGAATAATCACGCATACAGCTTAGCTTGTTTTTCTGTATTTCTCCTCTTGGCGGAATTGAGTAAAAATGACCTTGGCTCTTTTTTTTTTTTTTCCTTATTTTCAACCAATCACTACTTTTATATTTCCCTCATACGAGAATAAAAATTATGTGGGTTTATACCAGGTCACAAGAATTCCATGACTTGAGCTACACAAGTCAACAAAAAAATGTTGTTGTTCTTTTCAAATGTAATTATGAAATATTTCTGCCTCAAAATTGAAATGAAATCAATATTTTTGCTGAACTAGTCATTTTAAAAACAATTTCTCTTCTGTAATTGAAAGGCCAATATTATGGATACACCAATTGATAGGCAATTAATCGCTCACTTTATCTATTAATCGGCAAATGCTTCCAATTGAATGATTTTTGTGGTACAGCTACTACTCTTTTAAGACCATTGCTTTAAAGATAATATATTAACATTATAAAAAACACTGTTCAGATTTCCAATTACAAAATTAAAAAACCTAACACTCCCAAAAATACTGATAATTTACAACTCAAAGGGCCTATCAATAATACTCAACACGCTTTATTATAGCGCGCAACCTTCACTCCGGAAAGAAATATGGTAAAAAAGGCTCAAAATTAGTTTTTAGTAAGCCAATTCTTCCAACCATGGAATTATTATTCCATGATTGTTGAAAATTGTTCACAGCTAAAAAAGAGCTACCAATTAACATTCAGAACACCGATGAAGAAAAGAAACTTCAAGCTTTAGTGTCATCGAGGTAACGCCGCCGCATTTCCCCGTGTTATTAGTCAAACACTGCTTTATTAATATAGAATCTAGCTCCCCAAGAAAAGCTCAGTGTTACTCTACGTTTTTCTAGAGCACACTAACACTAATACTCAATGACTTCGCCTCAAAAATAATAATAACTGCTTGAGAAAATAAAAAACTCACATGCTACACCTTTTGGTTACATTTGGAAGGGAAGCCTGCAGTGTCCGTCATCCGAAAATCGTGACCCTCAAAGCTACTGTTAGCCAGCACTAGGACGTCATGACAGAGGCTATATCTTCAACCGGTGCGAGGCTTTCCATCGCCGCCTGGAAAACATCAATACCCTAAATAGGTGCTACATTAATAATTAAGAGAGTTCCGACGCACATCTATTTCTAGTATTAATTTTGTTGAAATTCTATTGTTAATTAATCAAATATATCTTATTGAAGTTAAAAATTATTGCATACAACTCAATGCTATATAGATTCTATAAAATATGAGTTGAGGACTCATTTTTAACATCGAGCACGTTTAGCTAAAACTCAAATTAAAAAGAGAAGTACATTATATAAAATAAAAATGATGAATGTGGCTTAGCAACAAGGGAGTGTTCTAGAGACTAAAGTCCTACATGGTTTATCTTGGCATATTAAAAAGAAGAGGGAGTACTCAGTACATATATTTAAGGCTGTAAATACTAAGCATTTGTAGTGTGGGGTGTTTGTTTGTTGTTGTTTTGTTTGTGCTGAGCAATGTTTTCTTTTCTTTCTTCAGCTGTTATTATTTTTATTTCATTCATGAAGAGAGTAACATGTAAGTATTGAGTAGTGACGTATGAGTGTACTCATGAGAAACGGAGAGTAACACTGTGGATTTTTTTGGTAGTTATTTCCTATATTATTAAAACAAGTTTTGCCTGTTCTTTGACCCCTAATTAATCCGGGAAATGCTGGTTGAATAATAATTTCATAGTAGGGAAGAATAACCTAACTACTATAGACTAATTTGGCCCTTTATCCCTTGTTTCTTTTTGGAAGAAAGGTTGCAAGATACAATCAAACTCACGACGTGATCAATCTACAAAATTATCTGATGTGCACAATTTTTATATTGCGTAATAATTGGAGCTATGCTTTATCAAGGTCATTAACAAAAAAATAAAGTTGTCATTAAATATATAATGATAAGCAAATTGAATTAAAAAAAGAGAAAACGGGATTATAGTAACATTGTAAAGAAACGAAACGACGACTACATGATGAATTTTGTCCAATTTGAGTTGGCTACAAAAAAAAACTATTCTTTCGATTTCAAGGGTGACATAGACTATGTTTTCTACACTTTTTGAACTCTTCTAAGGGTTAATTCATGGAAGCTGCATTGTTGGTAATAGAGTACTGAGTGCTGCATTAAAATCTGAACACTTTGAATTTTTAGCTTCAATAAGATATAATTTATTAATCAACAATAGAATTTCAACAAAATTAATACTATGAATAGATGTATGTAGCACCCCTTTAGCGGAAATGATGCTTTCCAGGCGGTGGAAGAAGGCCTAGTACCCACTGCGTATGTATTCCTCTGTCATGGCGTCCAAGTGCTGGCTGACAGTGGCTTTCAGGGCCTTGGTGTTTGGATAATGGACAATACAGGCCTTCCCCTTAACATGTACCCAAAGGTATAGTCAAAAAGGTTGGCATTAGCGTTGTAGGGGCCAAAATTTTCAAAAAAAAAGAGTTTAAAATAACTCTAAATACTCATTCAAAAGAGTCTTGCATCGGAGGAGATGGGTTTCTTTCATTGTTGGTATGAAAAGCGCCTCTACACTTCACTCTTTCCATCCACTTTTTTGATGAATCTCTAGACAGTTGGATGTTAAGCCCCGAGATCTCTTGCAAGGGCCCACATGGACTTGGAGGGGGTATTCGTCTCGGCATGTTTTCTTTTATTCCTCTGGGTCCAGTTTGGCCTTTTTGGGAGAGACATTTTTTCCCCTCCAACGTTTAGGACTTGCAGACGGCGTAAACAGTGGTCCTGGAAACGCCAAGCTGCTTGGAGGGCACGAATAGAAATTCGTCGATAACGCTCAATTGTATTTTTCTCGAATTGTACGTAAGCTAGAGAGCTCAGGTTTCTTTTGTTTTCTAATTAACTCTTTATGCTTCAATATATTATAATATGAATTAATTTTTATCCTTCATTAATGATTGAATTAGTAAGTATTCAGATTTCAATGGCCCACCCGATAATTAATGATACTCTCAGTGCACCTAGAGCACTAAAAAGTAATCTAACTAAATAAATTTGAAGAAATTTGATTGCACCAGTTAATTTTACCTTCAATACGGAGATAAAGGATTTTCCAGTACAGGCGCTCAGTGATCATTTTTGACTCATAATCGAGAAAAGAAGCAGAATTATAGCAGCCAACATTAGTCTATATTTTTGTATTACCGGACGGCAGGTCCGTCCACAGAGGGTGGGCTGGAGAAGCCATTGCATCCTAAAAATATTTTTATGGACAGCACTTTATAAAATTAAATTATATGCAACAATTCTAAAAGTATACTATGTAATATCTATTTGGGACCCCCAATCGACACCCCTTTTTTGGTTATATAAGTTTCCATATACAGACAAAATATATTCTAAGTTAAATTGTTTTTTTACTAATAAAATAATAACAAATTCTATAGTACTTAAAATATTGAAAAGCATCATTTTTGGAATGCGTTTCCCCAACCTACATCCCCTTTCCAATCTTTGCCAAGATAATTAATCAATATAAAAACAATAATTCAATATTTGATTCAATTATTCATATGATAACTGGTACGAAAATATTGCTATCGTGACAAGAGTACAACACAGTGCTTTGTCAGTCCTTATATAGGACTGAAGACGGCATTCCCGTCCATGATGAAGTCACTCAGTATTATTTCTTCTTTTTTTTATCAGTTCTAGTACTGATAGTATGAAGGACAAACGGTCTTAAGGATCGGTCCTTAAACTGGACTGGACTAGACTGAATAAATAGTGACCAACACAAACCTACATGTCGTTACCTTTATTGTGTCACGCAAACTTTCCTCCGAAAAGAACCCTGAAAAAAGCTCAAAATCAGTTTGTACTTATCCATTTCTTACCAACTGTATAATTAATTCTTATTCAATAATTTTTAAGTAGTGCTCACGGTATATCAGAACTAATTCTAATTCAACCAATCAATATCCAGAACACTGATGAAGAGAAAAGAAACATAATTGTAACAGCTAACATTAGTCTATATTTTTGTATTACCGGACGGTAGATGCGTCCACAGGGGTGGGATGGAGAAGCCTTAGCCCCTTAAAAAAATATTTATGGACAGCACTTTATAAAATTATTGCTGTTCAGAACAAAAGTTAAAGGTAAAAAGGCTCAGAATCTTCTTTTTTTTTTTCTCAACTTATAAAGGTCATTAGGTCAAATTCAGCCTCTTCTAAAAAAATTAACTGCCATAAAAATTCCTTTTTTTTTGTCTCTTCTGGAAAAAAGGCCACCTTAAATATAATCCTGTTGATTTACTTGCACGGCATTAATTCGCTATCACAAAAATTGTGTATTCCATCGTCAGTTGTAGATGTTTTTGCTTCTTTTCTCTTGGCCAGTATTCTAAACATTGATTGGTTAAATTAGAATGAGCTCATTGGTTTTTACAATTTCTTTGAAAAAAAATTAAAAAATTATTTCAAATATTAAATTTAAAAAAAAAAATTCAAAAATATTAACTATTCAAAAAAAGTTGATATTTTTGGGAAAAAATATTTCAAAAATTCATAGCTGTTCACAAAAAAAGGAATTTTTGGAAAACATTTCTAAAATTAAATTTCAAATATAAAATTTTTTGGGAAAATTTGCAATTATCAAATTTTTCGGAGAAAATATTTCAAAAATCCATGGCCATTTACAAAAAAAAATCAATAATTCATAGCCATTCTTAAAAAATTTAATATTTTGGAATACAATTTGAAACATTTTATTAAACTTCAAATATTACATTTTCTAGTAAGAATCAATCATTCCAGTTCTCATAATACATTAAAAAAGTTTCTATATTTTACGGACAACTTATAATATTACAGGATGCTAAATTGTTGCTCCTAAAAATATTAGAAAGACAACATATGAGTTGCCGGGTCCATTAGACTTAAGGTCTTATGGTGTCGTGAGTTGACAAGGCGTCTTAAGACACATTCTAAGTAATAGGGAATCGAGGACGACCAAGGAGTAACGGGAAGGAAATAAGACTATGTATGATTTATAAGGAACACATGACGTACATTAGATTGATACATATTAGTTAGAGAATAATCAATTAATATTAGGTTAAGTAATAAGATCTAAGCGTTTTTCACTGGATATCTTTAGTGATCTATTTCCCAAATTAATACATTGCATCAAAAAAAGCATAAAGTATACTTAATGGTTAAGCGCACACTTAAAAAAAAAGTTCATTTACAGTTTGGTGTAACCAGTTGTATGTCACAACTTTCCAAAATGGAAGTATAAAAAAGAAAATTCCATATATTCTTCAGTATTACTACGACCAAGATGAAAAGATTAATAAAAAATTAAGTTGCAAATGTTAAATTTTTGTAAAAAAAAAAGCAAAAATCTACAGTTGTTCGCAAAAAATTAATGATTTAGGTACAAAATTTCAAAAATTATATTTCAAGTGTTAAATTTTCTAGTAAAAAGATTTTTTAGGGGGGGATATATTACCTCCAGTCCACCCCCTGTGGACACCCTGCAATCCAGTATCGAATGCACCAGCAAAGCGATAGTTCTAACAATTCCATTCTGGTAATATGGACGTCGAAGATATCGATAAAATAATGGAAATCGTCGAGTTGGACCGGCATGTGAGCACTTATTCTATTGCCCAGGAACTGAAAATTAGCCAAAAACCGTTTGAAACCATCTAAATGAGATAATTCTAACTATTTCAATATTATCGTCAAAATAAAGTGAGAAAATACTCATAACTTTTTTACTGCACTAATTATTAATATAGTTTTTAAGGGATATATATAATGTGTATTCTAACTGATCAATTAAAGAGGCCATAAATTCCAATATTTGTTTTTTTCAGTGTCTGAAAATGAAGGGCCCAGCAGCTCCAACAACACAACTGTATTCATCATAACATCAGAACTCATACAAATCCATAAATGCCTTGAAGCTACCTCACGTCGCATAAAGACCTCTAGTTATTCATGCCTTCTACAACTAAATCTCCTCATCACAAGGAAGGAGTCCTGCCTTAATCAGTTAATCAATCAAACTCTTCAAGGATCCTGTATTTCTATTGACAATGATAATGAGCATGTAGAGAGATCCGAGAATTTCATCCTCACTTTTTTAAATGAAACACCAGGAAAAATCGCAGAAATGGATGACGAAGGGAATTTGAAAATATTCGTGCATCCTCGATTTGATTCCCCCTCGCCCTATTTCTCAGCTACCCTATGGTGGAAGAATTCCTCAGAGCAGATCCATCATCATGACCTAGAAAATAAAAAGGTGACAAATTTCATCCTTGGAATGTTAGCCCCCATTTGCGTTTTATTATATATAGCATTTTATTTATCATGCTTCCGGAATTCGAATAATTTAGATGCAAATATGTTTAATTCCGATCATTGGGATGTTCATTACTAGAGATAAAACACTATAAAATAATATGTAAATGCAATGCTTGGTTTTTCATTGTTTAAAAAAAAATCAATACAAGTTTCATCATATCCACCTCGTACGCCCAAAAAAGTTAGTCTCCATATTCTTAATGTAGAGTGCTACTGAGAAAAACAAAAAACTATGGATGTTGAAGGGCGTATTCCGTAGTACATTGGGTTCTTCAACGCGTACGCTCATGGTGGTGTAGATAGAGCCTAATACGTCATTCATATTGAACAAAGTACAAGCCTGGAACAAGATGTATCACTCCAAACTTCACTCAAAGTAATACTAATATTATTGTGTAAATAAGCAACCCTGTTAACATTATCCGTCTTGGCTGTGTCTTGACCCTTTATTATTGTTACAGCCTCCTCATGGCAAATCCAATGTATAACTTAGAAGAGTCCCTTCGGGAGCCCAAGTACATCATTACAAACATTCCCAACTCCGACCTACACAAGCAATACCTTACGCCTAAGCAATTTCAAAGCTCTTTGGGACTCCGGATTGTTCGAAATAAATATAAGCATGAAGTCAAAAGAAAAATCAAATTTGAACGAATAGCGCTCCTCATACTCTTGGGATTCTTAATCCTTGGACTACTCTATTTCCATCCCTTCAGCACACAATACAACTTTAGAAGTGTACCTTTCATTATTTTGGGTCTTATATGTTTGTTAACAATTGTGGTTTTAATTCATTTAATATACTTGTCTTGCTTTGTGATTCATAAGATGTCGGATGACTTTGCATATAATGGAAAAGGGACTTCTCTCATAACCCTGGATAAAAATATGGATCAGTACATTGATATTGATGTTTAAAACAGTTGTACATGTTTGATTGTAACATAATTTCATGACGTGTATCTGTGATTTAAGTCCATCCGTGACCCCCTACTTAGAACCATGATACATAAGCTCTAAATTATCTGTGAATATTCGTTTCAAACGATAAGCATTTTTTCGATATTTAATCAAATACATTCCTTCAGACAAGTTTGTTTATTCCATTAAATGCTATGACTCACATTCCCCCTTTTAAATACGTATTATGTTATGTTAGTGCTAAAAGTATTCACTTCAATATCAACATTCAAAATGGCGTTGATTTATTTTCTAATGTACAGAAGCTTTAATCATTATTAATTAATTATACGTATGGGTTATTATTTCTATAGTAACGTACATGATTTTTCCTGAGCTTCATATTTTTTCTATTAAGTTTGTAATATCTTTTATCGTTACCCAAGTATGATTGATAGTACACTTCATATAACAAAGATCAAATAACTCCTGTTTATATTGAAATAATATTATATTAATTAATTTAACTTTTGTATTTGTTAATGTTTATTCTATTTTCTTGTTTTGTGAGCATTTAAAATACATTGTAGCCTTTTTAGATTGTAGTACAATTTCTAATTTCTAATCTACAGAACAGGTTTTGTGTGGTAAACTCAGCTCGCGAGTTAGCATGTAATATAATATTACAAACGATTCATATAATATTTACAAAGATGTAAAAAATTGTCTAAATCCTCATGTGTTTAAATCAAAAAGAAAAGTATATGTCGACAACATTGATAGACGACATATCTACAGAAAAAGAGCACTAATATCTTGCAGATTACCATCAAATACTTTCTTTTTTAAATGAATGCTCCTGAGGATTTGGAGAATTTTCGCATCCCTAAACATTTATATTAAGCATCGTTCAGGAGAATGCAAATAATGCATTATTAATTAACACTATAACGTCATACATATCATATTTGAGACGAGTTTTGGAATCCTCCATTCGAGGGGCGTGATAATTTCTTAGCTTAAAATCTTCATAGATGCAATGTTATAGAGTTAATTAATCACTGAACTTACTAGCTTGTCTTTAGCATTGTAGATACTGCCAAAATACTCAAATAACTGGTTCAGAGTTCCAATTAGGTTATTTGAATGATACATTCAGATAGCGGATTAAAGAGTAGCACTAATCAATTTGGGTTCTCGTCATTTGGTTTCGATTTGAACTATACTATACCATTTTCAATTAAAGTTTGATTATTCTCATTTTGAATTGGAAATATTATAGAATAGATTAATGTCCTACGACAAAAATAAAAGGATTTAACTGACATTTTGATAATTTTAAAAATTGGTAATATGTGTTTTTGCTTTAACTGCCGAAGATAAAAAAAAACATATTTATCTCTTGTGGTGTTAATTATGTCAACAAACGTGTTGTGCATGACGATTGCGAGACAAAGCAATTTTGTTTTAACAATTCGTGTGACTACAACAAATATTTTATTAGTTAGTCGCAATGAACAATGTTTGAGTTTGTCATGTTAGGGACGAGACTAGAGAACATGGCCAATAAAATATTATTTTATTTAGGATAATTAATTTTTATAAACCAGTCATTATATAGAATTTGACATTTTGTTTTTTTGGAAGATACTAAATATTTTAGAAAGAGACTAAATTTACACGAATAACCAAATTAAATTGAATGTTTTTTTCCCCTAAAAGTTATGAAATTTAAAAAAATTAATTACAAGAAGATTTTTTTATTGTTATAATTATAAAAATTATATTAAAGTGGGTGCCAATGGGCGCTTTGGATTAGGGGCCACTGGGACTGGTTGTAGCTCGTATCAAATATTTTTTTTCTAGCAATTTAAACTTGTAACATGAGCTACCATTATCAGGGGCGTCCTCCCCCCCAAAAAAATTAAATAATTTTTGCTTTTTACTAGAAAATTCAATCCTGAATTTTTTTTTCAAAAATTATAATATTTGAAATTTAATTTAATTTTTCAAATTTTTTTCACCAAAAATTTTATAATAAAAATTTAATTTTTCAAATTTTTTGAGAACAAAAAATCTAAATATTATGCACAGTACTTGGGGATACGACCGTAGAAAAATTGGAACATAATTTCAACTAGTTTTAATACGGTCAAATCTGTATAAGAGAAAAATTCGCATTTAACAACTGATTCTCTGACACAATTCTCTTACTTCTTTGCATAAAAGTAACATGAAGTAATTTTTTTCTATTATTCCAATTAATCCATTCTGAATGCACTCGGTTCTGATAATTTTTGACAAGAGAGAGAAAATGAAACAATACAACTTACGGAAAAACTGAATATGATGGACTCACTCCTTAAAACGATATATTCAAATTAATGGAACTAACGGTGCAAACTTTGATAAAATCCAAAAAATTATAATAAATCACTCTTTAATTGGCACAAGAGCAAACATATTCAGATAGAAATATAAAAAAAGTTTTATCCAGCTGTTTAAATAAGTTTCCAAAAATTTAAGATACTTTTATTAACTTCGGATAAGAGAAAATCCGGAGAAGATTAACTTCTCGTCTATAAAAAAAAATATTTTATCTTATCCAGTATTAAGATTTAGAAACGACAATCATTTTATAGATACATATATTTTCACTAATTTTGTATGTATTATTTCCACTTGGGTAATAATTGGTTAACAACTTGGTTTCTGTAGAAATTATAGTTGATATAATCGTATTATATTGGCCTTGCTTGATTAGATATATCAATAAATATGCTAAACCATATTATTTCTTGACTTTAAAAATATTTCCATGTCCTGGAACTATGTAATCTGCCATTTTCCTAATATAATCACGACTTTTTCTTTGTTCATCTGGATTTTCAGAAGCAGCAAGATGCTCCCAAATATTTTCATCATCCTCTTTTTCGAATGTATCTCCAGCAATCACAACGACACCCTCCTAAAGTTTAGTTTAATAATTTAATCCTTCTAATTTATTCATTAGTTACTTACTTTAGTCTGAACTTTTACACTTATACTATCCATAGTATGACCCGGCGTACCAAAGACTTTTAAGTTATCTCCATCAATTTTGAATTCACCGTTATTCTCAAAAAATGGAGTTGTTTCAAACACATCTTTTTAAATATTTAAAAGGAGTATTAGTTAAGGGATGACACAATATTTAGTGGCAAAGAATTTCGCAATATCAATTTAGACAATATAATAATGGTTCCTCAATAAAAATTTATTTTATAAGAGCATTGCAAACATAAGATCCAAAATTTATATTCCTTTTTTCTAAAGGTTATAGAAACGTAGTCGTTAAAATTTGATACCCTTATATATTTAAGATAGTATTCCCTTACCCTTGAAGTGAACGCAATGCCCAACAATGTGTTTAGCTTTCAAAAATAAGTTATTGTTTCCAACATGATCTGAATGTCCGTGAGTGCAAATCAAATAATCAACATTATCAGGTTCGACTCTGTGTGTCTTCAACTCCCTGACTAAGATATTCGAAGGAATAATTAATCAACACTTAATAACGAGGCTTATTTCGAAAATGAATACCTAACTTATCCTTATCCCAGGGAGTCATTGTATCCACTACAATGTTGATATCGGGGCTTTTTATAAGCGTGCTAGTGCAATTGGCAAGACAAGTGTCTTTTTCAAATTTGGAATAACCAACAGATAGTATGTGAATATTATACATTCTGAAAAATAATAATGATTACGAATACATAATCTAAAATAATTAATGTAGTATTCATATTTTCTATTAAAAAAAACCACAATTTTATTCATAACAATTTAAGATCATAAAGTACAAGAAAAAATCACTTTCTTTTAGGTTTTCTTCCTTTGACGGATGTAACTCGAGGACCTTTATTAACTTTGCCTTTATTAAAATTAGGTCCAACCCCTTGGTTGTTAAACACATCCTTAGGTCGCTTTCCTTTTTTATTTGAGTCCTTAGACTTAAAATTAGTCTTGCCTGTATGTTTAGACTTAAAATTAGACCTGCCTGAAGAGTCTCTAGGTTTAAAGCTAGGCTTGCCTGAGGAGTCTCTAGGCTTAAAACTAGTCTTGCCTGATGAGTCTCTGGGCTTAAAGCCAGTCTTGCCAGAGTCTTTAGACATAAAGTTATTTTTCCCTGTGTCTTTTTTAAATTTTTTACTAAATCTTGCTGGGAGACCCATTGGCATTCCTCTTTTCTTATTGGAAGATGATTTTGGATCAAACAAATCTTTCTCGGGAGCACTCCCTACTTCTTTTTCATACCACTCCGCATCATTGTCTTCTTCACTTTGTGGATCAGAATCCGGGGCGGATTTGAAACCTTCAGGAAGATTTGTTCTTTTTTTATGCATACCTTCCAAAGACTTAGCGTTTGCCAATTTTTTCTCCTTTTCCTTACGCTTCACATTCTCTTCCTGTAGTTTACGACGTTTATCTTTTTCACTTTGACAATTCATGCGAGCTACTTTAATTTTTTGCCGTTCTTCTGCAGTTTTAGTAAGTAATTTATGATATAGAACCTCACCATCGAGTAGGCCCTCCTCAATTTTAATTGGTTCTAACGTAAGACGAGGCCCCAACTCAACCAATTTAATTGAAGATTTCTGCTGCGCAGTGTTTCCTCTAGAAGAAATAAATTGAGGAAGTGTGACATGAGATGACTCGTCTCCTTCAGCCTCCGACTCCGAACCAGCACCTCCTCCACCTTCAAAATAGTCAGATACAGAGTTATAGCGAGATAGATTGGGCAACTTTGAATTCATCACAATCTTTTTGACACTACGTGACACTCCAACAGGTACAATTTTAATAGTGTAGTGACGAAACTCAACCAAGCCCGTTTCAGAGTCATAATTTAGTAGTACACACCGACGAACAGAATTCAATTTAAGTGTAGTTATGTTTATGGATGGAAACATATTTTGAAACATACAGGTCATGAGCTCCATTTCTTTAGAGCCCAACGTATTTTCTCCAGGCTTTGCATTCGGGATACTTGAGCCGGAAAAGTTGTTTAGAATGAGAAGTGCATGGTTTGTGTATTGGCGGTCATGGGTTACTTGTTTTCTGAGGGAAGAGCGAACGTCTCGAGAGAGAGTATATTCACGAATTCGAAAGGTCATTGTGGGGCCACGAGGGAATCGCCCTATTTTGAGATAGGGGCTCTTTTCCGTTCGGGTAAACATTATGAGATGTGATACCTAGGAGATTGACGACAAAGTTATTAATTACATAATTTATATAATTAATTATAAATGTTAATACCTTTAGAAGTCCAGCAACATGTGAAAAATCCTTGACGACATTTTTAGTCCGTGTTTTAATGTCCGAAGCAGTATAGGGCTCCATGACTTTTCGAAAATCAATTGTGAGATCTTGAATAAACTTTCCAAGCTTCGTTCCACGGGAAATGACGAAGGAATGCGGTGCATTCACCAAGCTCTCATCTTCTGCTCTGGCAGATTCTTTCACATTCGGATTCTTCCGAGTGGATCGACCCTTCCGACGTCCCATCTCGCTTCAATTATACTTACAATTCGATACTACAAACTAGTATAAATAATATAAGTGAAGTGCTTAATACGCACACGTGCTGTCAGTAAATTTACAACCGAATTTGGAATGTGAGAATGTTTGGAATGACGTCATTAGAATGGTTCTGACGTCAGGAGTTGTACATTCAAATTGAAAAATGCAGCTGTTTTTTATATTTTTGTTTATTTGTTTGTACGTGCGTAGTTAAGGGGAGAAGAACAAGGTTAACTCGAATATCTGATGAGGAACAATGTAAAGTCACTCAACCTCACACTGTCAAAATGTATAAAATAAAATTGTCGATACTTTTGCAAACTCTTTATGTGATGGGCTTGAAGGACAACGTTAAAGGAAATGTCTGTATCCTCCTCCCAATTCCTAGGTCTAAATACTTAGTCAATCGAGGGTTTTTTATGTAACATTGAAAAAAATGTCTGTTAGTAGTAAGAGGGATTCATTGTATGAACTATTGAGAAGGTAAGAGTATTAATTGTACTTAGAGCTTGTCATTTGAGTTTCTAGAGTTTAAAATAAAATATTTCCTTTCCGTGTTTCTATTAAAGAGGTTGAGTGAAAAATTCTCGTGACACTCCAGTGTTATTATTTCTTGCTCAAGGAACTCTATATAAGCTTGCTAGCCTGTTATTATAGGAACAGCTTGAGCAGTCACTCGTCTCACAGGCTGTTCTGCTACAGCATCAAACATTTACTACTACATTATTTATTAACTAACTATTATTAATCGATTTGGACTCTTCTACACTTAAGAAGGTTTCTCCAATTCCGATTGGGTATATTTTTCCCTTCCTTTCCTTCCGAATGAAAAGAATGGGCCCTTCGGGAGGGTCCAATCCTACCTCCAACGCCGCAGTGCATGAGAGAAACTACTGTTTGCGGTTAAACGATTATGAGAAGAAATACGCGGAGTCTTTCCGTAGTTTGCGAGACGACGAATCTTTCGCAGACGTCACATTGGTTGCGGGCTGTTCCTCTGAAGACGACTCGTCCACGAGTTTCAAGGCCCATCGTGTGATTCTGAGTGCATGCTCCTCCTATTTCCATTCACTTTTAATAAAGACACTGAGTCCCTGGCATGTGCACCCTGTTCTACTTCTCACGGACGTCCGCCCCAGAGATCTTCACGCCCTACTTGATTTTATGTATTTAGGACAGGTGAACATCAACAATGAGGCCCTGAGCTCCTTCCTTGCTGTAGCACAAAGATTGCGCATCAAGGGACTTTGTGAGACGACTTTTCAAATACCTAAAAAAGACCCAGTCTACGTGGCCACGGGTCATGGTAAACGAGCCAAGTTCATGACGACCACCACTTCCTCTGTTCTACGTAGCACAACTCAACAAATCATTCAACAACATCCCCATAAAACCACAGATGCTCCCATAATACTCGCTACATCCGCTGCGAATCAAGAAGAAGTCCCCTCCTCCGCTGTAACTGAATTTATATCTTCCAACGATGGGGAATTCATACCTTCACTTCCCTCTCATCCTTTTATGATTAACACGGATCCAACAACACCCACACCCGCTGCAATGGTCACGATTGAAGATAAAATGAATGAACCTCAGGATCTAACTCCAACACACACTGAAGTTATATCCCCATCCACACCCAAGAAAGATCGCAATAACCGCAAGACATGCGGCTATTGCCATAAAGACTTCCATGAAATGTCTCTCAAAAGGCACATAAAGGACGTTCACTTTAAGAATGAGAATACTTTTGTCATCTGTCCACAATGTTGTAAACAATATGCAAGCCAAAATTCTTTATACTCTCATTTAAATAGAGTCCATGGCGTCAAAAAGGAAATGATGGAAGGGATTCAGATACAGAATGTTACAGGGAATGCTGGTACTCCAGGTGGTGGGAATATCACTGTCCCCTCAGGTGGTACTCCGGAAACTGCATCTTCGCCCAGCGACGGAATTATGGATTTAGCTCATCACTCGGATAGTTCAAATGAATAATGAATATGTATCCCCATGTATATATCAACAAGCTCCTCATCGTTGTAAAAAGCTATTAATGAATGCGTCTTCTCCCTCTTATTATAGAGTCCATCTTACTTTTGGCCCCATAACGTAATATTTTCATTATTTTAATATATATATATATATATCTTGTACTAAGTGACATTACCCATATTTAATGATGTTGGAAAATGTCTTCTATATCTGTTAATTTAGTCTATTTGTTTTTATGAGTTATCATAACTTAGATACAATTATTTTATAAAAATGATGTATTTATGTAATATATCATTATGATTTAAGCTCTTAAGTTGCATGAAAATATTTATTGCCCTATTAGCTCATTAATCCGCCGAAAGGGTAGGAGAACTCCATTATTAGTTTATAGAATAGAAACTAATAAATAATCACAAAATATCTAAAATTATTCTTATAATTTTGTGATTGGAAATAAAATAATTTAGGATCATGAATAAACCGATTGAATTTCCTAGCTGTTTTTTTTTTTACCATCATGTCACTGAGTGTAGTGTTATGTCCGTCCTTATTTAGGACTGTAAAACCGTAGACCCTTCTAATTTAGTCCTAAAATGTTCGATCCTTGATGACGTCACCCTACTTTATTTATTCTTTGTTTAATCAGTTCTAGTAGTACTGACAGTCGTAAGGACCACCCTTAAGAGTAAAGTGAACTGGACCGAATGAATAGGGACAGACAAAACACTAGTTGAGTGTATTTATTCACCTAATGGAATTATATAGCTTAGCTTGTTTTTCTATGTTTTCCCTCTTGAAGGAATGGAGAGAAAAAAAATAGTGACTCCTTTAGTATTCCCCTCATCTAGGAATAAAAACTCTGCGTGGTTATTCAAGGTTTCTAGAATTCCATGATTTAATGGTTGAAAATGTAATCCGTATTTCTCCCCCACATACCTTAAATATGCCTCGAATATTTGTGTAGGAAATAACGATTTTTGAGTTTCTATGTATCTACATTTATTCATTTTATAAGTATACAAATTGCATTTTTGGAATTTATATGCTTAAGTACATACAAATTTTCAACATAATTGAATAAAAATTGAGGGAGATTTTATCGTTGTAATGCGAGTCTAGTCAAATATTGACACCTATATCTCTGGAAGTATTATTTACGTATTGCAAAGTTTCTAAGCTGCCTATGAGGTTAACTCCAGTGAACCCATGAGCAAGATATCATAAATTAACTTATCTTGCTCTATTCATTTCATATGCTTTTAGTTTTAGTAACAGTGGAAATATACATAATTCGAAAGTTGATTTTCAAATCTTTGAGTATACATCACTCCAAACGTTCAGGCCCTCTTAATTTGTCTTGGTTTCATACGAATTTTCGTTAAGTATTCAATTACTTACCTCAACTAATTAATGTATACAGTCCTCAGGGGCATCCCTAGGGGAGCTCCCCTCCCCCCATTTTAAGGAACTTTTCCTTTTTACAAAAAAAAAAATTAGTCAGGATATAAAAATTTTAGTAGAAAATAGAGGTAATTTTTTTTTTTTTTTTTTTTTTTTTTTTTTTTTAAAAGGTCATTCTGGGAAATTATGGAGCAGATCAAAAAACAATTTAATATTTGAAATTTTTTATGTATAGATGGATTATGTATCATGGATTTTTCAAATTTTTTCAAAAAAAAAAAAACCAAGCCCTTCCCCCCCCCCCAAAAAAAAAAAATATATATATATATATACATAATCCTGTGTACGCCCCAGGTCCCATAACTAGACCTATATTCATAGAAGAGCCGGGGTCTACATTATTTTTTCACGCTGACTGGCTTGAAATAATATATTTACAGAGCTCATGAGTTTTGAAATCCACACTATTATATTTTCAAATCATTTTATAAACAGATTTCTTCAAAAAATCGAACAATAGTGTGACCTGTCAACACAAAAACAAGCTAAAATAATTATTATCCATATTGAAGCAAGAATATATTAGTATTTGGCAATGAATTATTGTTAATTTTATCTATAAAATACTCTGATTAATCCTTAAAGTAGTAAACATTCACACTGTCAGAATGAAATAATTTGAAATTGATTGGTGTTTTTTTTTTAGAAGGCCATATCGGGGCTAAATTAAATCTCTTAAATCAAATGATGTCACTAAAATATTATTAACATTCTTGGGTATCGCAAGATATCCCATAAATTTGAATACAAAGCCTATAATTGACCAAAATATGTCTATGAAATATTGGGCTCTATGTAAAAACAAAACAAAACAAAAATGGGCATTGAATTTCACATTCTCTTTCTCTTTGATTTTTTTTCAAGATTGTTTTTGTGTTAACTCATCACAACTACCTTAATCAAGACACTTGTATGGTTTCTTCATACATTGAATCAGATAACAAGACATTTCAGACAAAGAGTATTAACTAAAAATTTGTAGCCAGTCTAGAAAAACACGAACTTTTATAGTATGTTAATTAAATTAGTACGTGTACTACAAAAAATGTGTACAATAAGACCCTTTGCTCGTTCATTCGGTGTTAATACCATCTTGAGAAGAGAGCTAATTTCAAGGAGTTGCATTGATATAATATAAATTTAGAAGAATGAATATGTCAAGTGTTGCTTGTCACTGGTTAAGTGTTTATATTAATAGTTGGATCCCTGTCCCAGTGGGCGCTACATGTAGTTACTCAGCTAGCAGCAACTATGTGAGCTGTACTATCTTTGGGATGAAAGGTTTGGTGATTTATAACTTCCAAAAAGGAGGAATATTATAATATTGAATAATAAAGAGATGGAGCCCGGGATATTATCATCTCTTTGCATTTTCACATCAATCCTCAATCTTCATGTCTTCCTCTCGAACTTCTATTCGGTTAAAAAAGAAAAAATCCGGAGTCCCATCCCTGGATCTGGCAGGTCCTATTCCTGCTGAAACAATCGATGACATTGTGGCAACATCTGGAAATAGCGTTGAGGAATTTATCGGGACTTTTCATGGACTAGTAGGTTCTTTTAACTTCGTTCTTCTCCCATTAATTATGATTTTTTTAAATCCTTTACTACTAGGGCACTAAACATTTAGAGTCCTTCTTTAAGAATTTAAATAAGAGCCAAACTCTAGAATGTTGGAAGAATTGGTCAAAACTGTATACGGATCAAGATCCCGCCATTTTCAGCATATTTTTGAATCTCATCAAATCCTCTTTACAGGACGAAAAAGTCGTTCCACCGCTCCATTCCATTATCAAAACTATCAATCCTCTCCTCTCTTCTGATAAATATTCGGATACGATAAGAAACAACATATTAAGCATTTGTGACCGACAATTTAAGGACTTTATATCTGATCAAGTCTTCGTATCTCATCTTATAATCTATCTACTAAGGAAAAATTTAGATGATAACTTTTCTGCAAGTACTGCTAAACGAATTATTAATGTACTAACAGAGACTCGTATCATGGAAACATTGGAACCCACTTTGAAACCTTGGATTTTACGAACTATCAACGAAAAGTCCTATTATCTAAATAAGGAAGGTATTAAATGCCTGGCTTTCGTAGTTGTAAAATCAAAATATAATTATGGCAATCAATTTCATGAGATGACCAAGTCCATTCTCCCCGGCATGAAAATAGAGAATATATATGCAATTGGGGAATTATACAAGAAAATATGGTTGAAATATACATCGTCCCAAAGAGAAAATTTCCAACAAAATTGCATTCAGGACCTAATGTATCATGGTGTTCTTGCAAATAGAAATCTTCCCAAGGATTATGAAATATTTCCTCAAATCTTACGCTTGCTAGATCCTCTTCATCAAGATAAAAATAACAAGAATATTCAAGCTATGCTTTACAATTTGTGGGAGCCGATTTTGTGGAGGAATTTAAAGGCACCCAATCACAATGTCCGCTGTAATGCAGCAGAATTTTTATTCAGTGCATTTCCATGTGAAAATCCATTTTTGAATCTGGAAGAGCGAACTCTAGTTCATGACAACCAAATTAAAGTTATGAATGATCTCTTACTTGATCAAGAACCTTCTGTGCGCCTTATTGGTGTGAAAGGAGTATGTCAAGTTTTATCCACTTATTGGGCATTTCTCTCTAGCGACTCCATTAACGAGTTAATGATGACTCTTATAAAAAAGTCTTCGAGGGATTCGGATTCTGTGCAGATCCGTGTTGCTGTTCTCAATGGACTCTCTGATATTATAAAAGATGCTCCCTCCAGTCATGTGTACCTTAAAAACATTCTTCCCAAAGTGGGTGATTCTCTTAGGGATGTGAATGAACATGTTCGCCTCTCCATGTTAGATTTACTATCCATTGTGAAGAGTGTTAAATATATCGCGTATTGGGAAATATGTTCGTTAGATGATCTCCTCTATTGTCTTTCAAGAGATAATTCTCCTGCTGTTTGTCGGAGACTCGTTAAGTTAATATTTAATTCTTTCTTTCCCATGAAAGAACCCGAGTCCGTGAAATTAGAACGTTGCGTCTTTTTGATAGAGAAAAATGTATCAGCAGCAAATAAATTTTACAAGTATTCCAATAAATATATGGAATTGGTCGATTCCGTGAAGTTTATGCTGACAATTTTAGTCTCTTTTAAGAGACACTTGAGTGTTGCTCCTAATTTTAACTCGCATCAAAATAGTATTGAAGATGATAGTTTTTCAAACAAGGAAAACGGTACTTAATTACTCTCACGTTTGAGATCTTATTTTAAATTATTATTATTTTTTAATATATATATTTTATTTATAGTTGACGAAGAACAACCAAGCAATCTAGTCAATAGCGAACAAGATATATCAAATACGTTTTCCCGAGTTGAAGCAGATTCTTTTTTATCTGATTTCATTATTATGGACAATTTTCTTGATATTATAACTGTTATGTGGATCTCAAGATATGAGGATTTGTTGAAAGAAGAAAATACGGAGTATCGAGCAGTTTTAGAAAAGAAAACCACAAAAATCATGACGAATATGTTCAGGGTATATAAGGTAATATACATTTTAATTATGTGTACTATAATCTGGTATATTAACAATATATATATATCTGTTTTTACCATTTAGGGAACAGATATGTCTCGAAAGATTATTTACCTTTGCAGTTTATTTTCCCAAAAATCAGTCAATACCATTGTAAAGTATTGCCTATCCAGTTTAAAGACTTGTGACTTTCAAGCTTTAATTGAAGGAGGGACTAAATTAGATACAAAATCCGCAATTTCATCATGGAAAGGAAATTTTTTCTCGAAGGAACCTCAAAACTTTTCTATTTTCATCGATGCTCTATGCAATTGGAAAAAAGGACAAGATCTTATGGAGCTCATACTCTATGGAATTGAAAAAGGTAATAAGTCTTTATTGATTCAAATGCATTATTGAATATTTCCTTTTTAAATTTAGGATTTGAAAACATCAATGGACTCTCATTATCCTTAGCTTCATCAGCCAAGCGTCGCAAGAGTGTTCGTTTTATAGAAAAGGATGATAAGATACAATTAAGATCCATATCCTTCTTAACATATGTATTTCGCCATTCAATCAACAAGCAAAGAGTAACTTCTGAGAATATGAAGGAGTTGAAGGAAATATATATTGAACTGTCTAAAATTAAGGATTTCGTCAAGAGGGAGATAGAACAAAATCATTTCAACGAGGATGCAGCCACAGAGCAATATGTTCTCTATACATGGGAAACATATCTAAAGACTATGCTAATGGTCGAGGATGATAATAGTGTTATTTCTTCATTTGTTTTTGAGTGGCTTAATTATCTTAGATTAAGCACATCCTCGTCAAATCTTCGGAGTTACGTCCTCTGCACATTCCTTTTATTTCTAAGTAACGCCTTTAGCTTGGGTAAGCTGAATAATAGTAATGAAGAAGTTCTTACTGAGACGGTCATTTTTATTAACCATTTTAATTCTCCGAATGCTGTGGAGGAAGACGACTCCATGGAAGTATCTTATTTGTGTTTGGCTCTTTTGGGTGAAATTCAAGAATGGATTTTCCATCAGAAGTCTTTAACCGATATCAATGCCACTTTAAAATCAATTCAAGGTTGTCTAGTAGGGATTTTAAAGAATCTAAAACTCGGAAGTGACGAAAATCATACCATAACAAGTGATATAAAACAGAGTTTAAACTCGTTTGTTGACTCCTGTAAATTGTATACCTCCAAACCCGATTCCTTTTTCAACTTAATGAAAGTGTTTTCGCAAATGATCATAGAGGATATGAACGCATATTTGAAGAAATTTGAAGAGGTATTGTACAAGTTGCCTTTTTTTTGGGGGGGGATTACTTTTAACCCTATAACGCGCTATATATATATCTTATTTGATGTCTTTGAAGGATTTAGGTACTTTTGATAAGGATCATACAATAAAGAATATTCCATAGATGATCCTATATTAATAATGCCATTT